>NC_139925.1:25685786-26108286 GCF_963514095.1 Eutrigla gurnardus
CATCCATCATCTATCCATCCATCCATCATCTATCCATCATCTATCCATCCATCCATCCATCCATCATCCCTCCATCCATCCATCCATCCATCCACCCACCCACCCATCCATCCATCCATCCATCCATCCATCCATCCATCCATCCATCCATCATCTATCCATCCATCCATCCATCCATCATCCCTCCATCCATCCATCCATCCACCCACCCATCCATCCATCCATCAATCATTCATCAATCATTCATCCATCCATCCACCCAATCCTCCATCCACCCATCCACCTTTAAGGACATGTCTCTGTTTAGCTGCTAAATGCTCCACTGTGTGTGTTCACTAGAGAGTAGCTAACTTTTGCTGAGTGTGTGAGAATGAACCAAATGAGCCAAAGCAGTATAGATGTGGGCTGGATAGATATACAATGAGCCTAAATTCATTGTCATTTTCTACATTGTTGTTTTTAAACATATGTATTAAAGCCACTTTAAATATATAGAATAGGTTCATAGTGTTTTGTGCATGAGTGGCAAAATGTATGGCAATGTGATGCACAATGTGGCCTCGGCCTTTGCAGCCACACTTTTATTTTTCCTTGAAAATAACAACCATACCAATTATATTTTGTTATGAAATTGTGCAGGATTTTTTTTGTTTTTTCTCTCTCTAAATAAATCCCCTTGCATGCATATATGAATTTAAAGTCAACGTCATTCTTCATTAATTTGCTGTATTGTAATATTCTATTCTGGAAATATATATAATTCTATGTAGAGTCATTAAAGCTTGGTCAACTTGAACAGAGATGCCAATGTTTCTATCCGCACAGGATTAAGATAGAAGGCAGGAGAGAAACACAGGACGTCTCATTATAATGTCGTTGAGTTATCAATTCAAAAAGAAGCAATTAGGTGTTTGCTTCATTCATCAGCAGCACGAGCAGCGATTCTATCCCACTCAACTACAAGCACCCCCAGTTAGATTCACAGACACAATTATGACATTAGAAATACTTTACAATAATGTATTATAGAGTTATTGCATGAATATTGATTTTAATGTCCTCCTATTAAAAGAACAGCACGGAATTGAGCTACAAAATACTGAACTGACTAATAATAATAATATGTTTATGTAGTATAGCACATTTTATAGAACACAGTCCACAAATGGCTTTACAAGAATAAAATACTCTTCAAAAATGAAAACCAAACTAATAACATAAAACAATAAAAACACTGTTGAACACGAGCTGAAGAGAGGGTGAAGACGGTGGGAATGAATGACAGACGTGGAGGAAGCAGTCAAGGTTAGAGAGCTGAAAGCTGCTCAGGCAGCTCACAGTAAACCAGCCTGACATGTTCTAGAGCCCGGCCGCTGCTGTTACGCTGGACAAAGGCACCAGCCGGTACCCAAATACCAGAAAGCAGATTGAAGTTTTGCTCAACAGGAAACAATAAAGCCATGTTTGTTTGACCAATAAAGCCAATTTATTTACCAGCTACCAGTGTCTCCATGGCACAATGGACTGTTTCACACCGTTTCACACAGAGACAAATATCTGGCTTTGTAGTGACGCCCACTGAAATATGTGAACACGGCTGAAATGTCCCTCTCAATGTGTTTGTGAAGCATGTGGGCTAAACGTCTGCATGACAGACAAACAGTGTTTGTCATATTTCAAATGCAAATTATGAACAAAAGTGTGAACTTGCTCTGAACCTTGGGTTGTGTTTAGTTCATTTCCTGTTTTACTTTGAAGCTTCCTGCCTCTGGTGCCGGGCCGGGTATCGTTGGGAAAGGTTCGACACCGATTTGGATGGTGATGCGTGTTGTTGGTGTTCTCGGCCTAGACTACATATGTATGTATGTCCATCGCATCCACAACCTTTCAACCAATCGAATTCACACATGGCAGGTGTGTTGGTGGCAGCTGAATGTGAATCTAAGTTATAGTGTGTGTGTTACCGGCAGTGTTGGGAGTAACGTGTTACAAAAGTGATGCATTACTGTAATGCATTACGTTTTGCTGTAACGCGGTAATGTAAGGCATTCCAAAAAAAAAAATGGTAATATTTTACTCGGTACAAATCTCAGTAACGCGCGTTACAATGCATTTTAAACCCAAAATCAATTGACTCTACATTCGCGATCCGAGATGGGCATACGCTCCACTTTTGGAAAAGTGTGAAAGCCGGCCGTGTGACTCTACACTATGTTAATTAAGCGCTGTTGTTAGCAGGCTCCATGAGCTGGACACCGACTCACGGAGCGGGTCAGAGCGCGGCCGACCCGGCACACCTAGGATCAACAGCTGAGGGGCGGAGGCTCCGATTCTCCCCGTCGGTTTTGGACCGCTTTTATGTCTGCTTCATAACGCTTTTGGTGCGAGTTTAAAACAGTAGGTTTATTTCAAAACGTGAGCGTCAGACGCTGTCAGAGCGTTTCTGAACAGTGTTTTAGAGCTCCCCCTAAATGTCTCAGGTAGGCTTTCAGGTAATTTCACAGCATAACACAGCGCCTTCAAGGTCATTAAAAAAGACGAACGGCAAATCTGGAATGAAAAATGGCACTGTTATTTTATCCCCGAATCCCATTCATGAACACAATATCTAATATCAGTTAACGAGTCGTTTTCTGTTTCTCGTTTTCCGTTTTTAAAACGAATAACGGGATACGAGTCATTTTCCGTTTTTCGTTATTTTATTTTGAAGCGAATAACATCACATCCTGCTGTGTAATGAGCTGCATTGAACACAAGAAGATCTATTGAGAACAAAAAATCCATATTTCCTTTTATTTTGGCGAAAAGTAATGCAAAAGTAATGCAAAAGTAACTTGCCCAACACTGGTTACCGGTTAGAAACAGTAGGTTAGTTAACTATTCATGAAAATATTCTTTAAATATTCTAATACTGTTTACATAAACCTACCAGGCCTCTCCTCGGTTGAGCTGGGAGAAGTCCTGTTCTGTAGCTCTAACACTAGAACGTGTCTTTTCATGCTCCTCACAGCTGCTGTGACTTCAAACACATGTTCCATAGATAGCTACTTCATCAAAAGCACCGCTATGTTCAGGCTGGCGACCCCTCCCCATCTCCCACACACACACACACACACACACACACACACACACACACACACACAACAGCAAATCATTCAAGGTATGCAGAGGTTCAAAAAGGGCCGACACCTGAGAGGAGTCAGCCGTACTTACATGGTTGCTTTGGACACTTCTGGCATTTGTGGAAGCCCCAGGACGTCCCAATGCTCCCACAGCACTGCTCCTGCTTAGTGAGACCTGGCAGAGCCTTCCCACACTGACACATACAGATGGATACAGAGTGGGAGAGCAGAAAGGAAGAGGAATTATTATTTTTATTTGAACAAAAGTGCTCAATCAGGTGACCACACATGGAGATAAGCCCATACTGACAGTCTCTTATCTTTACGCTACAGCTGCTTGGTGGAATGTGACCTAGTGGTGAAGTGACTCAGGATTTATGACCTTTACTTAAACTCAACATTGGGATTTTTTACAGTGAGACAATAAATGGGTTCTTCATTTCACATTCCCTCATCTCCCCCCAGGGCTCGATATCAAGGGTGGGTGCCTTGCTTGTAGCTGTGGCACCACACATTTGTCAATTTTACTGGCCTGTTCTTGCCCCGATCCATGCTTAAAAGGTCTTTGAGTTTTTTCTATTCATCGGGTCCACAGAGATCAATCTACCATAACACGGCCCTCCCCAGCGTTACCGTCGGCGTCGGCCTCTGCGGCCACCTTTCCCTGATGGCTTTGATGCACGCCACACGCCCGCAAGCTGCAGGGTCACCGGGCACTACTGCCACACCAACCTCCTCCGTCTCTTCCCAACCGCTTCAGGCCTCCATCCATCCTGACGATGCTCCTGCTTTCCCAGCTCCACCTGAGCTGGCTGACTCCACTCTGCTCCTCCTGCGTCTGTTTTTTCCTTCTAAACTTCACTTCAAAGTTTTAGAAATTGTTTCTACTAAACTTTTATCTTTTATGGCACACAATAAACAATTTGGGAAATTTCAATCCGGCTTTAGAGTTTTACACGCTGAAACTGCCCTCCTAGGGTAACCTGGGTAACCAGGGAAACCAAGGTAACCAACGACCCACTTTTCACCGCAGACAGAGGAGAGTGAGAGATATAAGTGCCGCCTTTGACACCGTACATCACATTTTAATACATTTTCTAAATCATGGGTTTGTATCAGGGACACTGCCCTTGGTTGCTTTCATTCTTACCTTCTGAACAGAACCTGTGTGGTCACCATAGACTCTCTCTTCCTCTACAACTGAAATACCCTATGGTGTACACTATAAATGAAATTGAATTCAATTGAATTATTTATTATCTACACCAACCGATTGCTGAAGTAACTACGAGCTGAAAGTCACCAGTTAAGGGGGTCTCTGTTTAAACTGAAACACCTGCTGCTCTGAAATGCTCTTGTCTGGATTGTGTAGAACTTGAGTGTGTTGAAATATGGATTTTGACGTATGAACATGTAGATGCTGCTAACAGTTTTAATTCAGTGTTAAAATGTTGTCTTCTGGATGGCTGAGACAAAACCACACTTCAACTGCGACATGTACATATTTCTGAAGAAAGGGTCTCTTTCCCTTTCTATAAGTAAATCTTTGTTGTTCCGTCAGAAGTTCTAAGATGTTCTAACGTGCAGTGCATGATTGCGTGAGCGTACCTGACTCCCTGCCGTCTCCTGGAAGCAGCGACCCAGAGTGTTCTTGGAGGTAACAGGCTGGTACTGGGGGACCTGGTAGCCATGCTGGCCAGGGTAAACTATGTTGTAGCCGTGGTGCTGGACCTTCTGGCTGCTCTCTGTGTGGTGGTAGGTGTAGCTGGTGGATGAAGAGGAGCCCGACTGGGAGCCTTTCAGCTGGTGCCCGTTGTTGTGGTAGTTATCCAGCTGCGACACCTGGTGGACCTGGACGGAGGCCTCTGGAGGATGCTTGATGTGGATGTTGACGATGCTGGGGTTGAATACTGGAGGCACACAGCATGAGTTCATACAAAGTCAAAACAAAGACGCAAATTCCACAGGCGAAAACACAAAATTCATATCTGTATATTACAACTAAATCAGAGTTTAACAGTTTATTCTGGGTTCATCCAGCTGTAGTAAACCAGCTGATGTGTCTATCTAGATCCAGTGAATCCAGCTGGCCTGGGTGAAATCAACCGAGCACCAATCGATGATGTTATGAACATAGATAGGACACAAATGATCCAAATTAACGTGAGTTGAAAATTTGCTTTGTTACATCATGGGAATTGTAGTATCCAGCATTTTGATCCATACTGGGAGTAAAATAATATCTTATTGGCAACTGTTGATATCCACAGTTTATAATATTATTTATTTTTTTCTAAGGTGATATGTGAAAATATATTTATAAATAGGCGTGGGACGATATGAAAATTTAATGTCATGATTATTCTCGCCAAAATAATCGGTATTGACAATATTATCCCGATAATCATGGAAAGTTGCTTAAAACTCCTAAAATTGTTTTGCTGCCATTTAACGAATAGCCTTTTTCACATTTTATTCAGAAACATTGTTTTATTGCATCAATACGACGGCGTATTAGGGCCAAGTATGAAAAAAAGAATTACGGAGGGGGAGGGGGGTAATATTTCGAGGAAAAAAATACGAAACACTATTTTTCCGACTTTTTTCTCATAAATTTGCCACTTTTTAAACTCGTAAATCTGCGACTTTGTTTTCTTGTAAATTTGCCACTTTAATCTCATAAATCTGCGAAATTTTTCTCGAAATATTACCTCCCTCCCCCGGGTCCGTAATTTTTTTTTTTTTTTCATACTTGGCCCTAATACGCCGTCATACATCAAAGACAAGACACATCTGTTTTTTAAAGCTTGTAACAAACAACAAACCTAAAAAAAAAAATAGCAACATATTTTAAAAATAATAAATAATAATAATAAATCAGGCTCTGTTTCACTTCTTTCCCATGATAGATTTTTTTCATGATTATTCCGATAATGAAAACTCACCAGGATAAACTAATTTTGAGTGTTTTTCGTCGCAATCAATGAGAAAATGGACCCATCCCTAATTATGAAAACATTCATACTCGGGCTGCTGTGGTAATCCAAAAGTAATTTCCTTAATTTGTGTAATTCCATCCATCCATCCATTTTCTACCGCTTATCCAGTATTCAGGGTCGCGGGGGGGCTGGAGCCGATCCCAGCTGTCATTGGGCGAAGGCAGGGTACACCCTGGACAGGACGCCAGTCTATCGCAGGGCCTAATTTGTGTAATTAAGAAATATAAAGTAATACAAAGTAGTATCTAGACATTAAACAGAAACAAAGCAGCAAACCATCACAATGAGAAGTTGGACCAGGAAAAAGATGTTTTGCATTAATGCTTACAGATTAATTTGTTGTCAACTTGTTGTCAACTTGGAGGAAGGAAGGAACTTGTATATGCTCAAATTTAAAGGATGAAATGTAACTTTTATTAATATATTGTCTATTGTAGATCAACTGTGATCAGTGAAGCCGAAGCTGAAGTGCCTTAAACTTGCATTCGCTCTCTGTTTCATAGCTGGATTTTTCCTTTTGTGTGTTTACTTATATAAACCATGTGTAGCACCACATCTACATCTCTCTGACAGGCCAACTTCATGGAAGTGTAACACTAAGTCACCGGAGTTCTCCTTCAACAACCAAACATGACGTACCAATGAAGCAGAGTTTACTGCTGCTGCTGATTGCTGCTGCTTCAGACTTTTATGAATGTGATAGATACACGACTCTGCAAGGGCTTTTAATTTGACACGACAGTGAAGACACGTCGACAAGCTCTAGAATTTTTGAGCGATACGCAGCCGAGGAGAGACGGGGAGAGGGGGGTAAGGAGACAACTAATTATAGCTATATCGTGAAATGATGGTTCAGATAACCAAACTTAAACGTTAGAGAACTCAGTGGGCCTACATTTAAATGCTGGCCAAGTCTAAAGTCTAACTAAAGCAAATGTAATAACTGGGCAAAACTGTTTGCTATGTTCAAACGTTTAATCTGTTTGCTATGTTCACATGTAAAATCATAAAATAGTTCACACTTAGAGCCCAGTGAATCATGATACTGATAACGCTCCTTCAATAAATGTCAGTAAAATAATTGTCTCCAATGTTTGTATAAACTATGTATAAAAATATTCCTGATTGCATTTTCAGAAATGCTGAAGGCTTTGGTGGTGGAGGGGCTGTATTGGATGACACGTCTCTTCAACATTGCATGGAAGTCAGGGACAGTGGAGTGGCAGACCGGGGTGGTGGTCCCCCTCTTCAAAAAGGGGGACCAGAGAGTGTGTACCAACTACAGGGGTATCGCACTACTCAGCCTCCCTTGTAAAGTCTACTCCAAGGTGCTGGAAAGGAGGGTTCAGCTAATAGTCGAACCTCTGATTGAAGAGGAACAATGTGGGTTCCATCGTGCTTTGTGGACTTGGAGAAGGGGTATGACCAGGTCCTCCGGGATATTTTGTGGGAGGTGCTGCATGGAGTATGGGGTGAGGGGGTCACTTCTTGGGGCCATTCAATCTCTATACTCCCAAACCTAGTGCAGACTACCTGGTATCAATCATATTACAGTTAAACAAATACAAATAAAATTAATGACACACTGATTTCTATCTTTACAGATAGCGCCAGTGTTGCATCAGATGGCAAGACGGATGTTGTCTGTTGTCTGGGCACAGCCACGATCTCACCACTGCTGAATGTGTAATTCTACCTGCTCGGTTTCTGTTCAATTATTTAAAAAAAAAACTGTCTTTACCCCAGATTGTACATTTTCAAGTTTCCTTGTCGAGATGTTGAAATATGTGTGAATAAACGTGCATTACTTGCATTGTGTTTCCCTGTTGATTATGCATATCCACCGAAGCCCATGCAGATATGTATCTTCGGAAAATGTGTTTATTTTGACAAACATTATTGTTAGCAATATCATGCTAGCTGGCTAGCTAGTTGGTCAGCTTACATTACCCAAGGAAGCATAGCCACTAGCTGCTGCTTTTACGAATGTAATCAGTAGCTTGGGACTACAGTTATGCACAGAGCCAAGAAGCTATATAAAAACAGTGTCTAAAATGAGTTTAAATCGACGGAGAAAAGACATCCACAACGACAACATTTGGGCCACAATTAGCCCTGATACAGATGTCCTGTGGACGTCAATGTTGGACGCTGGGTAGATGTCAGGAAAAAGACGTCATCTGGCATCACATTCAGCACCTTCAGGGGACCGACATTGGACGTGCAACAACGATGTAGAAAAGACGTTGTTTGGACGTGATATTGTGCAGCGGGCAGAGTTGAAAGTATAAGTAAATACTTGTAAATAAATAAGTTCTTACGTTTGTTCTGTGAAGACTTTATTTCATTCCTACAGCCTGTTAAATCGTGTGCACCACACTCCTAGAGGAAACGCTGTAAAATGTGCAGTTTTGTGATGATTGAGGCACCATCTTGGTACACAGACAAATAACCTTCACTTCCCATACTGCTGGCCCGACCCCAGAGCTTCAGCATTTGTGAATTGTGCCTTGAATGACCTTCAGTGCACCACAAACCCAATATTCACTCACCAGGATTCTGGCCGTTGCTGTAGGTCAGGGGCAGCGTGTGTGTGGAGTGGACCTCCGTCTGGCTGTAGCCTGGCTGGTGTCCGTTCTGAACAGGCATCTGGCAGAACTTTCCGGTAAAGTTGGGCGGGCACTGACACTTGTCCCTGGTGCTGCACTTCCCGCCATTCATACACGGCAGGTGACAGACGACTGAGGGGAGAGAAAAGAAGGTTGATGCTCTGGTGGTCCCACACACAAACACAAACCTGCCATCATAAACACATGTGTGGGTGGATTTGGATCCCAGTTTGTCTGACTTTTCAACACATCTGTCAGTAATTAGGTTTAAGTACGTCACAGTTGGATCGTCTGGACGCTGAGCAAATGTCTTGTTGATAGAATGACAAGGAATCCAAACTGTGCAGGTCATTCATCCAACAAAGGTGATCTCACGAGCTCACGACCATAACTTTAACCAGACAGTTTAACTATAACCAGACAGTATAACTATAACCAGGCAGTATAACTATAACCAGACACTATAACTGTAACCAGGCAGTATAACTATAACCAGACACTATAACTGTAACCAGGCAGTATAACTATAACCAGACAGTATAACTGTAACCAGGCAGTATAACTATAACCAGACAGTATAACTGTAACCAGACAGTATAACTATAACCAGACAGTATAACTGTAACCAGGCAGTATAACTTTAACCACACAGTATAACTTTAACCAGACAGTATAACTGTAACCAGGCAGTGTAACTATAACCAGACAGTATACCCAGACTTTATAACTATAACCAGACAGTATAACTGTAACCAGACAGTATAACCAGAAAGTATAACCAGACAGTATAACTATAACCAGACAGTATAACCAGACTTTATAACTATAACCAGACAGTATAACTGTAACCAGACAGTATAACCAGAAAGTATAACCAGACAGTATAACTATAACCAGACAGTATAACCAGACAGTATAACCAGACAGTATAACCAGACAGTATAACTATAACCAGACAGTATATCTATAACCAGACAGTATAACTGTAACCAGACAGTATAACTATAACCAGACAGTATAACCAGACAGTATAACTATAACCAGACAGTATATCTATAACCAGACAGTATAACTGTAACCAGGCAGTATAACTGTATAACTATAACCAGACAGTATAACCAGACAGTATAACTGTAACCAGACAGTATAACCAGACAGTATAACTATAACCAGACAGTATATCTATAACCAGACAGTATAACTGTAACCAGACAGTATAACCAGACAGTATAACTATAACCAGACAGTATATCTATAACCAGACAGTATAACTGTAACCAGACAGTATAACTATAACCAGACAGTATATCTATAACCAGACAGTATAACTGTAACCAGGCAGTATAACTGTATAGCTATAACCAGACAGTATAACCAGACAGTATAACTACTATAACCAGACAGTATAACTATAACCAGACAGTATAACTACTTTAACCAGATAGTATAACCAGACAGTATAACTATAACCAGACAGTATAACTGTAACCAGACAGTATAACTATAACCAGACAGTATATCTGTAACCAGGCAGTATAACTTTAACCACACAGTATAACTTTAACCAGACAGTATAACTGTAACCAGGCAGTGTAACTATAACCAGACAGTATACCCAGACTTTATAACTATAACCAGACAGTATAACTGTAACCAGACAGTATAACCAGCAAAGTATAACCAGACAGTATAACTATAACCAGACAGTATAACCAGACAGTATAACCAGACAGTATAACTATAACCAGACAGTATATCTATAACCAGACAGTATAACTGTAACCAGACAGTATAACTATAACCAGACAGTATAACCCAGGGCTTGAAGCAGGAAAAAATCCTGTGCCTGAAATTTTTTTATGCATTGGGGAGAAGAAAATTCTGAACATTTGCAATCTAAATGAATTAATCTGGTGCACTTTGAGAGTAAACCCACATTATAGTTTGAAACAACATTCAAAACACACACAGCCAGTATCACTAAGCATAAAGTCCGCTAGCTTAATGCTAACGTATAATACCTCAGAAATTAGCATCACCAAGGGCGTAACTTTGAGTTGAACATTGGGGTGGTTGAGATTTCCACCTGTGAAGCAGGTGTGTGTATATATATATATATATATTCTTTGGCCACCAGCCACTGCGGCAGGTTTGGGTTTACCAGCCCAGATATATAGTTTGTGCCTAAAATAAAGTTGACCGACTCAGAAAATGCATAAAAATGGGTCTTGAACGTGTACAAAATACACATTAAAGTGTGTGCAAGTGTTCTTGTTAGGACTCATGGTCCTTAATTGTCTCTAACTTTAAGTATTTTGTCCCGATTACAAATGGGTTTGTAGTGTTTCCCACAGGATCTTTGGAGACTATGGTGGGGGGATTGCGATCCTCTAGGGGGGTCCGGGGGCATGCCCCCCCCGGGAGAAAATTTTGAATAATTTCATTTTAATGCATCAATTTGGTGAATTCTGAGAAACAAAATATGACATATCAATTACTGACCAATTTCTTACAAACTGCTGGTACTGATACAAATGTTGACATACTAAATGGGGTTGAGGAGTTTAAGCATTCAAGAAAAGATGAGAACAAAAATGACTAAAACACAATTCGTTTATTATTATTATTATTATTATTATTAATAATGATAATAATAATAATAATAATAATAATAAAAGTGGGTGACTATTCCTCAGCCTTCCTTGGTGTTTTGGTTTTGA
The DNA here is from genome assembly GCF_963514095.1 of Eutrigla gurnardus. NCBI lineage: Eukaryota > Metazoa > Chordata > Actinopteri > Perciformes > Triglidae > Eutrigla > Eutrigla gurnardus. Next base: position 25,697,237 of record NC_139925.1, read on the forward strand.
CTGAAGCCTCGTTCACATACGTCGTCACTCGCCCATCTCTGAGAGACAACTGTCAATGAATGTGAATGTGTTCTAGTGGAATGTGGTCAGGACAGGCGATGTGATGTGGTCGATCGGAGATCAAATTATTTTAACTTTCTGCGATGCGAGTGAAGCGAGTACCAATCACAATGTAGAATAGAGATGATCGACAGTTGCCGTCAACAGAGAGTTCCACAGAGAGTTGTCGCTTGAAGTCGCCGCCGGCAGTGAATTTTTTTTGCCAGCGAGTAGAATTCAGCGAGAAAGCGAGTGACGGGCGAGTAGCGACGTATGTGAACGGGGCTATACGCACACGCACTGTCGAACTCGCCGGCTGGGGGGGGGGGGGGGGGGGCAACCGTGAGTGGTGGCACTGGAGCCCTAGCAGTAGCTACCTCCTGTTGGGAAGATACTTTTATTCTTTTGCTTTTTTTCGCGTGCTTTCTTCATACCACCGCTGATGCGGGGAGAGACCGGGAGAGACAGTAGAGAAGCGCAGGTCCGGCAAGGTGGGCGAAACCAAATCTCAGAGCGGGAGGGGGCACAGACAAACGTCACTATTTTTTACTGGTAAATTGAGAAAATCTACCACACTGTTGTGATTATAATGCTGAACATTCAATATCAATAATTGTGATATCATATTGGGTGGGTTGTGGTGGCTGGTTTGGATTATTGGGTGGGTTGCAACCCACCCATCCCCCCCATAAATTACGCCTATGAGCATCGACAGCGATAGCAGTAAAGCTGCTAAAAGCTGTTTTAATTCTGGCTTTAGCGCTGTTAACACGTCACAGTTTTAATATTTTTCATGCGAGAAAGTCACAGTTTAATCCAGTGCAGAGTCTGTGGGAGCCGCGACCGGTGACCAGGGCAACGGCTGTCACAGCGGCGGCAGCGCCGGTCTACTGATCTGATCGCCCAGGGCCAACCTCTGTCGTCATCCCGGGGGAGAAAAACGAGCCAAGTAACTTATCCGCACGCTTTTAGAGGTTTGCCGCTGGCTGGTTAAATTCTTTTTATTAGATTAATGTTGGTCTCATTGATGAAATCTAACAACTGTGGCAGTCGCATTAGTTTGTCTGAATGAAAAGTGTGCAGGGCTGCCTTTGGGCTGATGTTATCAATCGCTCTGGCTACGTTGTCCCGGTCCGAGGTGCCTGGAAACTTAAGGCCCGCCCTACTCTGCTCTGATTGGCTAGAACTCCTTGGTTACCTTGAGTACCATTGGTAGTTGGAACTATCACTTTAAACGACTGGTTACAGTTAAAAAAAAAAAAAAAAAACACTTCACCAAAATATTGCTACGCCGGATTTCCGGCACCGTGCCGGAGGTCTTCAAGCCCTGATAACCAGACAGTATAACTATAACCAGACAGTATATCTATAACCAGACAGTATAACTGTAACCAGGCAGTATAACTGTATAACTATAACCAGACAGTATAACCAGACAGTATAACTGTAACCAGACAGTATAACCAGACAGTATAACTATAATCAGACAGTATATCTATAACCAGACAGTATAACTGTAACCAGACAGTATAACTATAACCAGACAGTATATCTATAACCAGACAGTATAACTGTAACCAGGCAGTATAACTGTATAGCTATAACCAGACAGTATAACCAGACAGTATAACTACTATAACCAGACAGTATAACTATAACCAGACAGTATAACTACTTTAACCAGATAGTATAACCAGACAGTATAACTATAACCAGACAGTATAACTGTAACCAGACAGTATAACTATAACCAGACAGTATATCTGTAACCAGGCAGTATAACTTTAACCACACAGTATAACTTTAACCAGACAGTATAACTGTAACCAGGCAGTGTAACTATAACCAGACAGTATACCCAGACTTTATAACTATAACCAGACAGTATAACTGTAACCAGACAGTATAACCAGCAAAGTATAACCAGACAGTATAACTATAACCAGACAGTATAACCAGACAGTATAACCAGACAGTATAACTATAACCAGACAGTATATCTATAACCAGACAGTATAACTGTAACCAGACAGTATAACTATAACCAGACAGTATAACCCAGGGCTTGAAGCAGGAAAAAATCCTGTGCCTGAAATTTTTTTATGCATTGGGGAGAAGAAAATTCTGAACATTTGCAATCTAAATGAATTAATCTGGTGCACTTTGAGAGTAAACCCACATTATAGTTTGAAACAACATTCAAAACACACACAGCCAGTATCACTAAGCATAAAGTCCGCTAGCTTAATGCTAACGTATAATACCTCAGAAATTAGCATCACCAAGGGCGTAACTTTGAGTTGAACATTGGGGTGGTTGAGATTTCCACCTGTGAAGCAGGTGTGTGTATATATATATATATATATTCTTTGGCCACCAGCCACTGCGGCAGGTTTGGGTTTACCAGCCCAGATATATAGTTTGTGCCTAAAATAAAGTTGACCGACTCAGAAAATGCATAAAAATGGGTCTTGAACGTGTACAAAATACACATTAAAGTGTGTGCAAGTGTTCTTGTTAGGACTCATGGTCCTTAATTGTCTCTAACTTTAAGTATTTTGTCCCGATTACAAATGGGTTTGTAGTGTTTCCCACAGGATCTTTGGAGACTATGGTGGGGGGATTGCGATCCTCTAGGGGGGTCCGGGGGCATGCCCCCCCCGGGAGAAAATTTTGAATAATTTCATTTTAATGCATCAATTTGGTGAATTCTGAGAAACAAAATATGACATATCAATTACTGACCAATTTCTTACAAACTGCTGGTACTGATACAAATGTTGACATACTAAATGGGGTTGAGGAGTTTAAGCATTCAAGAAAAGATGAGAACAAAAATGACTAAAACACAATTCGTTTATTATTATTATTATTATTATTATTAATAATGATAATAATAATAATAATAATAATAATAAAAGTGGGTGACTATTCCTCAGCCTTCCTTGGTGTTTTGGTTTTGACTGAAGCCTCGTTCACATACGTCGTCACTCGCCCATCTCTGAGAGACAACTGTCAATGAATGTGAATGTGTTCTAGTGGAATGTGGTCAGGACAGGCGATGTGATGTGGTCGATCGGAGATCAAATTATTTTAACTTTCTGCGATGCGAGTGAAGCGAGTACCAATCACAATGTAGAATAGAGATGATCGACAGTTGCCGTCAACAGAGAGTTCCACAGAGAGTTGTCGCTTGAAGTCGCCGCCGGCAGTGAATTTTTTTTGCCAGCGAGTAGAATTCAGCGAGAAAGCGAGTGACGGGCGAGTAGCGACGTATGTGAACGGGGTTATACGCACACGCACTGTCGAACTCGCCGGCTGGGGGGGGGGGGGGGGGGGGCAACCGTGAGTGGTGGCACTGGAGCCCTAGCAGTAGCTACCTCCTGTTGGGAAGATACTTTTATTCTTTTGCTTTTTTTCGCGTGCTTTCTTCATACCACCGCTGATGCGGGGAGAGACCGGGAGAGACAGTAGAGAAGCGCAGGTCCGGCAAGGTGGGCGAAACCAAATCTCAGAGCGGGAGGGGGCACAGACAAACGTCACTATTTTTTACTGGTAAATTGAGAAAATCTACCACACTGTTGTGATTATAATGCTGAACATTCAATATCAATAATTGTGATATCATATTGGGTGGGTTGTGGTGGCTGGTTTGGATTATTGGGTGGGTTGCAACCCACCCATCCCCCCCATAAATTACGCCTATGAGCATCGACAGCGATAGCAGTAAAGCTGCTAAAAGCTGTTTTAATTCTGGCTTTAGCGCTGTTAACACGTCACAGTTTTAATATTTTTCATGCGAGAAAGTCACAGTTTAATCCAGTGCAGAGTCTGTGGGAGCCGCGACCGGTGACCAGGGCAACGGCTGTCACAGCGGCGGCAGCGCCGGTCTACTGATCTGATCGCCCAGGGCCAACCTCTGTCGTCATCCCGGGGGAGAAAAACGAGCCAAGTAACTTATCCGCACGCTTTTAGAGGTTTGCCGCTGGCTGGTTAAATTCTTTTTATTAGATTAATGTTGGTCTCATTGATGAAATCTAACAACTGTGGCAGTCGCATTAGTTTGTCTGAATGAAAAGTGTGCAGGGCTGCCTTTGGGCTGATGTTATCAATCGCTCTGGCTACGTTGTCCCGGTCCGAGGTGCCTGGAAACTTAAGGCCCGCCCTACTCTGCTCTGATTGGCTAGAACTCCTTGGTTACCTTGAGTACCATTGGTAGTTGGAACTATCACTTTAAACGACTGGTTACAGTTAAAAAAAAAAAAAAAAAACACTTCACCAAAATATTGCTACGCCGGATTTCCGGCACCGTGCCGGAGGTCTTCAAGCCCTGATAACCAGACAGTATAACTATAACCAGACAGTATATCTATAACCAGACAGTATAACTGTAACCAGGCAGTATAACTGTATAACTATAACCAGACAGTATAACCAGACAGTATAACTGTAACCAGACAGTATAACCAGACAGTATAACTATAATCAGACAGTATATCTATAACCAGACAGTATAACTGTAACCAGACAGTATAACTATAACCAGACAGTATATCTATAACCAGACAGTATAACTGTAACCAGGCAGTAAAACTATAACCAGACACTATAACTGTAACCAGGCAGTATAACTATAACCAGACAGTATAACTGTAACCAGGCAGTATAACTATAACCAGACAGTATAACTGTAACCAGGCAGTATAACTATAACCAAACAGTATAACTGTAACCAGACAGTATAACTATAACCAGACAGTATAACTGTAACCAGGCAGTATAACTTTAACCACACAGTATAACTTTAACCAGACAGTATAACTGTAACCAGGCAGTGTAACTATAACCAGACAGTATACCCAGACTTTATAACTATAACCAGACAGTATAACTGTAACCAGACAGTATAACCAGAAAGTATAACCAGACAGTATAACTATAACCAGACAGTATAACCAGACAGTATAACCAGACAGTATACCCAGACTTTATAACTATAACCAGACAGTATAACTATAACCAGACAGTATAACTGTAACCAGAGAGTATAACTATAACCAGACAGTATATCTATAACCAGACAGTATAACTGTAACCAGGCAGTATACCCAGACTTTATAACTATAACCACACAGTATAACTTTAACCAGACAGTATAACTGTAACCAGGCAGTGTAACTATAACCAGACAGTATACCCAGACTTTATAACTATAACCAGACAGTATAACTGTAACCAGACAGTATAACCAGAAAGTATAACCAGACAGTATAACTATAACCAGACAGTATAACCAGACAGTATAACCAGACAGTATACCCAGACTTTATAACTATAACCAGACAGTATAACTATAACCAGACAGTATAACTGTAACCAGACAGTATAACTATAACCAGACAGTATAACTGTAACCAGGCAGTATAACTTTAACCACACAGTATAACTTTAACCAGACAGTATAACTGTAACCAGGCAGTGTAACTATAACCAGACAGTATACCCAGACTTTATAACTATAATCAGACAGTATATCTATAACCAGACAGTATAACTGTAACCAGACAGTATACCCAGACTTTATAACTATAATCAGACAGTATAACTGTAACCAGGCAGTAAAACTATAACCAGACACTATAACTGTAACCAGGCAGTATAACTATAACCAGACAGTATAACTGTAACCAGGCAGTATAACTATAACCAGACAGTATAACTGTAACCAGGCAGTATAACTATAACCAGACAGTATAACTGTAACCAGGCAGTATAACTTTAACCACACAGTATAACTTTAACCAGACAGTATAACTGTAACCAGGCAGTGTAACTATAACCAGACAGTATACCCAGACTTTATAACTATAACCAGACAGTATAACTGTAACCAGACAGTATAACCAGAAAGTATAACCAGACAGTATAACTATAACCAGACAGTATAACCAGACAGTATAACCAGACAGTATACCCAGACTTTATAACTATAACCAGACAGTATAACTATAACCAGACAGTATAACTGTAACCAGAGAGTATAACTATAACCAGACAGTATATCTATAACCAGACAGTATAACTGTAACCAGGCAGTATACCCAGACTTTATAACTATAACCACACAGTATAACTTTAACCAGACAGTATAACTGTAACCAGGCAGTGTAACTATAACCAGACAGTATACCCAGACTTTATAACTATAACCAGACAGTATAACTGTAACCAGACAGTATAACCAGAAAGTATAACCAGACAGTATAACTATAACCAGACAGTATAACCAGACAGTATAACCAGACAGTATACCCAGACTTTATAACTATAACCAGACAGTATAACTATAACCAGACAGTATAACTGTAACCAGACAGTATAACTATAACCAGACAGTATAACTATAACCAGACAGTATAACTGTAACCAGGCAGTATAACTTTAACCACACAGTATAACTTTAACCAGACAGTATAACTGTAACCAGGCAGTGTAACTATAACCAGACAGTATACCCAGACTTTATAACTATAACCAGACAGTATAACTGTAACCAGACAGTATAACCAGACAGTATAACCAGAAAGTATAACCAGACAGTATAACTATAACCAGACAGTATAACCAGACAGTATAACCAGACAGTATAACCAGACAGTATAACTATAACCAGACAGTATATCTATAACCAGACAGTATAACTGTAACCAGACAGTATAACTATAACCAGACAGTATAACCAGACAGTATAACTATAACCAGACAGTATATCTATAACCAGACAGTATAACTGTAACCAGGCAGTATAACTGTATAACTATAACCAGACAGTATAACCAGACAGTATAACTGTAATCAGACAGTATAACCAGACAGTATAACTATAACCAGACAGTATATCTATAACCAGACAGTATAACTGTAACCAGACAGTATAACTATAACCAGACAGTATATCTATAACCAGACAGTATAACTGTAACCAGGCAGTATAACTGTATAGCTATAACCAGACAGTATAACCAGACAGTATAACTGTAACCAGACAGTATAACCAGACAGTATAACTATAACCAGACAGTATAACTGTAACCAGGCAGTATAACTGTATAACTATAACCAGACAGTATAACCAGACAGTATAACTGTAACCAGACAGTATAACCAGACAGTATAACTATAATCAGACAGTATATCTTTAACCAGACAGTATAACTGTAACCAGACAGTATAACTATAACCAGACAGTATATCTATAACCAGACAGTATAACTGTAACCAGGCAGTATAACTGTATAGCTATAACCAGACAGTATAACCAGACAGTATAACTGTAACCAGACAGTATAACCAGACAGTATAACTATAACCAGACAGTATAACTGTAACCAGACAGTATAACCAGAAAGTATAACCAGACAGTATAACTATAACCAGACAGTATAACCAGACAGTATAACTGTAACCAGACAGTATAACTATAACCAGACAGTATAACCAGACAGAATAACTATAACCATACAGTATAACCAGACAGTATAACCATAACCAGACAGTATAACCAGACAGTATAACTACTATAACCAGACAGTATAACTATAACCAGACAGTATAACCAGACAGTATAACTGTAACCAGACAGTATAACCAGAAAGTATAACCAGACTGTACAACTATAACCAGACAGTATAACCAGACTGTATAACTATAACCAGACAGTATAACCAGACTGTATAACTATAACCAGACAGCATAACCAGACAGTATAACCAGACTGTATAACTATAACCAGACAAAATAACCAGAGAGTATAACTATAACCAGACAGTATAACTACTTTAACCAGACAGTATAACCAGACAGTATAACAGTAACCAGACAGTATAACTATAACCAGACAGTATAACCAGACAGTATAACTATAACCAGACAGTATATCTATAACCAGACAGTATAACTGTAACCAGGCAGTATAACTGTATAACTATAACCAGACAGTATAACCAGACAGTATAACTGTAACCAGACAGTATAACCAGACAGTATAACTATAACCAGACAGTATATCTATAACCAGACAGTATAACTGTAACCAGACAGTATAACTATAACCAGACAGTATATCTATAACCAGACAGTATAACTGTAACCAGGCAGTATAACTGTATAGCTATAACCAGACAGTATAACCAGACAGTATAACTGTAACCAGACAGTATAACCAGACAGTATAACTGTAACCAGACAGTATAACTATAACCAGACAGTATAACCAGACAGAATAACTATAACCATACAGTATAACCAGACAGTATAACCATAACCAGATAGTATAACCAGACAGTATAACCAGACAGTATAACTATAACCAGACAGTATAACTGTAACCAGACAGTATAACTATAACCAGACAGTATATCTGTAACCAGGCAGTATAACTTTAACCACACAGTATAACTTTAACCAGACAGTATAACTGTAACCAGGCAGTGTAACTATAACCAGACAGTATACCCAGACTTTATAACTATAACCAGACAGTATAACTGTAACCAGACAGTATAACCAGAAAGTATAACCAGACAGTATAACTATAACCAGACAGTATAACCAGACAGTATAACTATAACCAGACAGTATATCTATAACCAGACCGTATAACTGTAACCAGACAGTATAACTATAACCAGACAGTATAACCAGACAGTATAACTATAACCAGACAGTATATCTATAACCAGACAGTATAACTGTAACCAGGCAGTATAACTGTATAACTATAACCAGACAGTATAACCAGACAGTATAACTGTAACCAGACAGTATAACCAGACAGTATAACTATAATCAGACAGTATATCTATAACCAGACAGTATAACTGTAACCAGACAGTATAACTATAACCAGACAGTATATCTATAACCAGACAGTATAACTGTAACCAGGCAGTATAACTGTATAGCTATAACCAGACAGTATAACCAGACAGTATAACTGTAACCAGACAGTATAACCAGACAGTATAACTATAACCAGACAGTATAACTGTAACCAGACAGTATAACCAGAAAGTATAACCAGACAGTATAACTATAACCAGACAGTATAACCAGACAGTATAACTGTAACCAGACAGTATAACTATAACCAGACAGTATAACCAGACAGAATAACTATAACCATACAGTATAACCAGACAGTATAACCATAACCAGATAGTATAACCAGACAGTATAACCAGACAGTATAACTATAACCAGACAGTATAACTGTAACCAGACAGTATAACTATAACCAGACAGTATATCTGTAACCAGGCAGTATAACTTTAACCACACAGTATAACTTTAACCAGACAGTATAACTGTAACCAGGCAGTGTAACTATAACCAGACAGTATACCCAGACTTTATAACTATAACCAGACAGTATAACTGTAACCAGACAGTATAACCAGAAAGTATAACCAGACAGTATAACTATAACCAGACAGTATAACCAGACAGTATAACTATAACCAGACAGTATATCTATAACCAGACAGTATAACTGTAACCAGACAGTATAACTATAACCAGACAGTATAACCAGACAGTATAACTATAACCAGACAGTATATCTATAACCAGACAGTATAACTGTAACCAGGCAGTATAACTGTATAACTATAACCAGACAGTATAACCAGACAGTATAACTGTAACCAGACAGTATAACCAGACAGTATAACTATAATCAGACAGTATATCTATAACCAGACAGTATAACTGTAACCAGACAGTATAACTATAACCAGACAGTATATCTATAACCAGACAGTATAACTGTAACCAGGCAGTATAACTGTATAGCTATAACCAGACAGTATAACCAGACAGTATAACTGTAACCAGACAGTATAACCAGACAGTATAACTATAACCAGACAGTATAACTGTAACCAGACAGTATAACCAGAAAGTATAACCAGACAGTATAACTATAACCAGACAGTATAACCAGACAGTATAACTGTAACCAGACAGTATAACTATAACCAGACAGTATAACCAGACAGAATAACTATAACCATACAGTATAACCAGACAGTATAACCATAACCAGACAGTATAACCAGACAGTATAACTACTATAACCAGACAGTATAACTATAACCAGACAGTATAACCAGACAGTATAACTGTAACCAGACAGTATAACCAGAAAGTATAACCAGACTGTACAACTATAACCAGACAGTATAACCAGACTGTATAACTATAACCAGACAGTATAACCAGACTGTATAACTATAACCAGACAGCATAACCAGACAGTATAACCAGACTGTATAACTATAACCAGACAAAATAACCAGAGAGTATAACTATAACCAGACAGTATAACTACTTTAACCAGACAGTATAACCAGACAGTATAACAGTAACCAGACAGTATAACTATAACCAGACAGTATAACCAGACAGTATAACTATAACCAGACAGTATATCTATAACCAGACAGTATAACTGTAACCAGGCAGTATAACTGTATAACTATAACCAGACAGTATAACCAGACAGTATAACTGTAACCAGACAGTATAACCAGACAGTATAACTATAACCAGACAGTATATCTATAACCAGACAGTATAACTGTAACCAGACAGTATAACTATAACCAGACAGTATATCTATAACCAGACAGTATAACTGTAACCAGGCAGTATAACTGTATAGCTATAACCAGACAGTATAACCAGACAGTATAACTGTAACCAGACAGTATAACCAGACAGTATAACTATAACCAGACAGTATAACTGTAACCAGACAGTATAACCAGAAAGTATAACCAGACAGTATAACTATAACCAGACAGTATAACCAGACAGTATAACTGTAACCAGACAGTATAACTATAACCAGACAGTATAACCAGACAGAATAACTATAACCATACAGTATAACCAGACAGTATAACCATAACCAGACAGTATAACCAGACAGTATAACTACTATAACCAGACAGTATAACTATAACCAGACAGTATAACCAGACAGTATAACTGTAACCAGACAGTATAACCAGAAAGTATAACCAGACTGTACAACTATAACCAGACAGTATAACCAGACTGTATAACTATAACCAGACAGTATAACCAGACTGTATAACTATAACCAGAGAGCATAACCAGACAGTATAACCAGACTGTATAACTATAACCAGACAAAATAACCAGACAGTATAACTATAACCAGACAGTATAACTACTTTAACCAGACAGTATAACCAGACAGTATAACTGTAACCAGACAGTATAACTATAACCAGACAGTATAACCAGACAGTATAACTATAAGCAGACAGTATAACTGTAACCAGACAGTATAACCAGAAAGTATAACCAGACAGTATAACTATAACCAGACAGTATAACCAGACAGTATAACTGTAACCAGACAGTGTAACCAGAAAGTATAACCAGACTGTACAACTATAACCAGACAGTATAACTATAACCAGACAGTATAACCAGACAGTATAACTATCACCAGACAGTATAACCATAACCAGATATTATAACCAAATAGTATAACTGTAACCAGACAGTAATACAGGACAGAAAACCGGACTTATGTTTACAATGTAACACCAATAGTAAGAGTTAAAGAGCGAGTTTCCTGAATGTAATGACAGTAAGTGAAGACTTGAAGCTCCGATTATTTCTGTATTTGCGTGAAGTTGGCAATCTTAATGATCTAACGATGGGAGGAGTAAGGAACCAGCGAGGGACAGCTGAAGGGAGGAGGAGAGAGGACATGAGACCAAAACCCAACAAAAACAAAAGATAAGAGTAAGAACGGAAAGAAAGACAACAGTAGAGAGATAAGAGAGCACAGCATGATCTCCTCTGACAGGATGGAACGCTGTCAAGAACACTCACTTAAATTACAATTTCTTTGATCATTAAAAAGGGCAGACGCTTGTGATACCATCCTATTTAGTAACTTGTAGCAGCAGGAAGGCTCAGGGATAGTAGCTGCATCACAAACCCACGGATCCTTTGGAGACGTGGCCTTGGTGGTCTACCCTGATCGGGTACCCTTGAATCAATCGGTCTCCGAAATGAGACGGTCTTGTCTACAGAGGATTTCCTGTTTGCGTCACCTTTGCCGTGCCCGTTGCCTAGCAACCAGCTGCAGTTGACAAGAAAAGGCATAGAAGAGGACGCTCACGGTATCTGATTAAATATAGCCAGAGATAATTATTTATTCTTTTTTTATTTGATATCATGATGGAGGATATGCTCCATGATATATTTTCAGACTGACACAGTTGCTGATCTGCTCTCATCCAATGAAAATAGAAAATCCAATCGTCACTGGCACGCAATGAATCTGGGGATAAGTTGGACCGTGAAGGATCCATCGGTTGGATCCTCTGAATCAGGAAAAGAAGTTGGCAGTTCGATGCTGCATGTGAATGAAATGGGACAGCCTTGTACATACATCATGTTGATGTTAACATAGAGGAGATGGTAATGCACATTGTGTGTATGTACCACACTCAGTTCAGTGCCGGGTCGTTGACCCAACAGATGCATGTGGGAAACACACTAGAAACAGGTAGAATGTGGACATTTGATAACACTTGTAAGTGCTGCTCCATTTCCTGCTGGGATACCAAATCGTCCAACACAGAGGAAACCGGAGACTCGGCTGATATCTGTCTGACTCTGGCTGAGTCATTTCCCCTCCCTTCTCACGTTTTCTTTCCGAAGAGAAACAGACCTCAAGTCTGATGAGAAATGACACAAATGTGTGACATGGTTTCTGATTCACATGTCAAATCTGTAGCTGTTATTACCATCACGTCCCCATCACTTCATCAGCATGGCTTCACACATCGTCCATCATACCAGCAAATATAATTTAGAAAAGTGTATTTCAGTACAGGGCCGTGTAATAATACTGTGGTACATGTTGTAGTCAGAATGTAAGGGTTATTCCAAATTATTATTCGGCATATATTCCTAAAGTGATACGTGTCATTCCTAAAGTGATATGTGTCATGTAAACATCTTATTCTGTTTGATATTATGAATGGTTCTGAGTGGAGCATTTTCAGATGAAGACGTGTGTGATTTCTTGATATCAATCAGCTCCTGAAACGGACCAGATGATGCTAGATAAGAAGACGGTAACTAACGTAAGGTTAATCTGAATATGAACAGATGCTTTTAAGGGAAAGGGGCAAAAAAACGAATATTGGGTGCATGTAAACATAGCAAACCAATGAGGACATAAAAACTGTATGTAGACCGAGGGAAACTCAGGCTTTGTTGATGAAAACCCAGCAGCAAGCAGGTCAGGTTCATTGACTCAGTTACTACAGTAACATTGCCAGAGTTTAAAGTCAAGCTGAAACTTAATTTCCTGATTATTTAGCTTCCATGATGTATTACCGAAGGAAACAGGATAGGAGTTGGGACATAACGGTGGGAGGGATATGATTGGATGGTTAAAATTAGCTCACAACCTTCTCTAGATCTGATTGATTTAATGGAGGTTGTCATGATATTATTGGTTGAAATAGTAGTATAATAGTTTGTTTTGCAGGAAGAAAAATATATTAGATTTTGATATATAAATTCAAAGAAATTGTTTATTTGTTATTGTTTTCGGGATATGTTGTTGCTATTGCAGACAGGTGAACAATATGGGCAGGGATGTGATCTAAAAGGGTTTTCATTTCTGCTTGACTTTAAGGCAACTCTCTTTCTGGAACTGAAACGCCAAAATATAAATTATAATATTATTAATGTATATTAAAAAAATAGAATTAACCAGTACAACGAGGTTAGCCCTGTCTGCCGTCCTGACTCATCAATAGAGGGGCTAAGTCCCGCCTCTTACGGTGTTCCTCATGGGACTTATTTCAACGATCAGAGAGTTTTGATCCGTTTGAGTTGCAGCATGAATTAACATTACAAAGAGTGTACTTTTTAAACTGTAAAAGTGTCACCTTTAAAGGACGTAAGCAGACTTTTCGGTGTTACGGGGGTCTTTCTGGCTCTGTGTGATGCTTCCTGCACGTTTGGACGTCCTGAATGGGAGGCAGGTTGGCAGTCGTTGCTTCCTGCGATCCAAACCACACAGTGATGGACGAGCAGAGAACCAACTGGATGATTGTAATGTGAAACTGGACCTGCAGCTCTTGAGGCAGGTTTAACTTCCTGAGCTGGCGCAGGAATTGATCTTGTGAGGTTGTCTTCGTTCGCATGACGTCAGAGCAAGTCGGGACTCAGGAACATCTGAGCGGCTGCATTGTGAAGCCGTCGACGGGGATCAGACCTCTTGAATGAGCCAACTGATACATGTGCAACTCCATACTTTGTGCTTGTACAAAAAAGCACCAGGAAAACAATAAGCTTGGTGCAAGAAAGCAGTGAATACCAGGAATCATTGTTTTTTAGCAATGGAGCAAATAACTACATCCATAAGATATTTCCACTGGCTCAAAACGTGCAATATTTCCTTCTGCAATGTGGTGGAGTTCAAGTTGAAAACCTCAAGTGGATTTCTGAAGTACAGTAAAACGTTGCATTTCTTTGTTTGAACTTGGACTTTATATAACTAGAAACAGGGACAGGAAAAGAGAGATGCAGCCAGTCGGGCTTAGAGACAATCAGACAGATGGATGAAGAACTGGGCTGCTGTCCCAGGAAGCATTTTTCTGCTGATTAGCTGGTGAAAAGCCCTGAGGCATCTTTCTAACGTATAACTAAACTACATCGCGTTGAGAAGAAGGTTGGTTTCATGGTGAGCGGATCATTTTTCACGTGAGTAATACAAACTGGTCTAAAACAACATTTTCTCTTCACTTTCTCTCTTCTCTCTCCTTTCTAGTTGTCCATATCTTCTGGACCTTACTGCCTCTGTTAATTGATCAACATCATCATGGGCTGAGTTGAAAAAGATCCTCCCCTTCCTTTCATTGTATGTTGAACCAACGCTCCTCTGTAACTGCTTGATAAGCATGATAAACAAGATGAGTGCGATTTTCTCAGCTCTTTAGACTCAGTCTGGCCTGCAAATAAACACCGGGCTAGCCAAGCTGGCTCAGCTCTGCAGCCTATCACTTGGGCGAGAGACGGAGGAAGGAAGGGAAGAGGCGGGGCTGAGGAGGAATGAGGCAAGCCTGGACAGGCCTTCACTCGGATCCTTCAGTGCAACGTCAACCTGCAACATTCTCTCACAATACCAACAGCAGGTTGGAGAAGTGATCACTCTCATGGGTTGTATTGTTGGCTATTTCTGACTGATGCAGCCTCTAGGAGACTCCACACCACCATCACTGTAGTGGCACAGAGCGAACGGCAGTTAGCACCAAGTCATTCTGTTGGGTTTTTCTTTGGTTTTTGTGTGTTTTAATGTGTGAATGAACACAATAAAACGAGCATGCCGTTGTCTCAGTACCTGTACACAACGTCACTGAAGTCCAGTGTGATGTAATGTCATATTCTATATTATCAGTCAAATGTGGGTCTGACATGGACATCTGCCTGGACCCTCACTGATATGGGAAGGTGAAGGAACTTATATGATATTCTTCCAGCTCATCCGCTACATCCCTCTAAATGATTTTTTCTTTTTTTTTTCTTTCTCATCAAATGTCTTTATCTCTTTGTGTATGTCTGTACCTGTAATGTCTTGTCTGATTAATGTAAAAATATATATATGATATACCCATTCTTTCACACATGTTTGTAGAAACAGTCTGCATGCCTAGGTGATTGCTTTTATACACCTGTGGCCATGGAAGTGATTGAACACCTGATTTCAATTATTTGGATGGGTGAGTGAATACTTTTGGCAATATAGCAGTATCTTATGTCATTTTATGACAGACAGACAGACAGACAGACAGACAGACAGACAGACAGACAGAAGGACAGACAGACAGACAGACAGACAGACAGACAGACAGACAGACAGACAGACAGACAGAAGGACAGACAGATAGACAGACAGACAGACAGAAGAACAGACAGAAGAACAGACAGACAGACAGACAGACAGACAGACAGACAGACAGACAGACAGACAGACAGACAACAACACGGTTATACTCAATGATGTATCTTGGCTAACCCTGCCAAAGGTTCTTCTAACTTCTTCTAATCTTTATTGGAGGAAAAGTCCGTAGAACTGAACAAGCTTTGTCCGTCTTGGACTCCAGCACCATCTCCGAGCTCATCACATTAGAGACGCTTGGTAATTGGTTCATGGCTCAAATTCTCAAAGCCAAAGTTCACAAATGTTGATCTTGAAGCAAACTGTATTGAAAGTGCGAGGAGTGAACCCAGACGTGACTATAAATCCAGTGAACAGGAGAACAGCATCCCCGCGGGTCACCCAGAGTTAACAGTCTGTTGGCCTTCTCTGTTTCAGCTGGGCTTCCTCCAGTTCCACTCATTTGTTCAGCTGAGTCAGACCAGAATTCATCTTGTTCTGCTCTTCCCATGTGTCTGCTCCTTGTAAGGACTCAGGCAGGTTCAGACACAGCTGGTCTGTGCAACACATTAAGGAACACCCACATCACATGCTGCGTAACACACGACTCCTTTCACCACCAGCTGAGGCTGCAGCGTTAGTGTGTGCACTCTGTTAGAGGACATTCACCTTCAAACCCATTCCATCATGGTTTCTTCCTAACATACGATGCATCCACATTTCCAGAGCAAACAGTAACAGCTAAGACATGAATGAAATGACAGGTATCAAGAAGGAAACCTGTTAGTCAAAGAGTGTATCTGCTAACAATCAAGCAAACTGATCACCAACGTATCTCCTATCGAGCTCCAGATGAGAGTTACTCTCCAATCAATATCAGTCAGGAAGAGGTTTAACATTCCTATCAGTGTTGCCATTTTCTCATTTTCTATTTAGCACATTTTTTGGAATAAACATCTCAAAAACATGTTAAGGGCCGAATAGAACGTCAACGTCAATTTAAAGCAATGTTTACCTCTAAAACAACACAGGACGCAGGGAGACACTGTAGACTCAGCATTAAAGAGAACAAATACCAAATTATCCCATCCAGGATTTACATCTTGTTATTCATTTATTAAAAGTAAAAAAGTGACTTGTTCCTCATATTTGGTCACCAACAAACTACATGTTTACTAAACCAAATCACATGGCAGGTCTCAGTTGCTCATCTAAACCTCCAGTAGACACAGAGCAACACTAGCTCACTTGTGTTTCAAATCATCTGATCAATGCTAGTCCAATATTCACTCTCTTTTCCGCTGTCTTCCCTACTGTTAAAACATATGTTATGAATATGCTCCACATTGTTCTCCAAGCAGTGGTGCTGGGAAGGAAGTCCATCCATCCATGGTCTACCGCTTATCCTGTATTCAGGGTCGCGGTGGGGAGAAAGACAGGTAACCAGTCTATCACAGGGCTGACATGTAGAGACAGACAGGTAACCAGTCTATCACAGGGCTGACATGTAGAGACAGACAGGTAACCAGTCTATCACAGGGAGACATGTAGAGACAGACAGGTAACCAGTCTATCACAGGGCTGACATGTAGAGACAGACAGGTAACCAGTCTATCACAGGTAGACATGTAGAGACAGACAGGTAACAGTCTATCACAGGGCTGACATGTAGAGATAGACAGGTAACCAGTCTATCACAGGGCTGACATGTAGAGACAGACAGGTAACCAGTCTATCACAGGGCTGACATGTAGAGACAGACAGGTAACCAGTCTATCACAGGGCTGACATGTAGAGACAGACAGGTAACCAGTCTATCACAGGTAGACATGTAGAGACATACAGGTAACAGTCTATCACAGGGCTGACATGTAGAGACAGACAGGTAACCCGTCTATCACAGGGCTGACATGTAGAGATAGACAGGTAACCAGTCTATCACAGGGCTGACATGTAGAGACAGACAGGTAACCAGTCTATCACAGGGCTGACATGTAGAGACAGACAGGTAACCAGTCTATCACAGGGCCGACATGTAGAGACAGACAGGTAACCAGTCTATCACAGGGCCGACATGTAGAGACAGACAGGTAACCAGTCTATCACAGGGCCGACATGTAGAGACAGACAGGTAACCAGTCTATCACAGGGCTGACATGTAGAGACAGACAGGTAACCAGTCTATCACAGGGCCGACATGTAGAGACAGACAGGTAACCAGTCTATCACAGGGCCGACATGTAGAGACAGACAGGTAACCAGTCTATCACAGGGCCGACATGTAGAGACAGACAGGTAACCAGTCTATCACAGGGCTGACATGTAGAGACAGACAGGTAACCAGTCTATCACAGGGAGACATGTAGAGACAGACAGGTAACCAGTCTATCACAGGGCTGACATGTAGAGACAGACAGGTAACCAGTCTATCACAGGGAGACATGTAGAGACAGACAGGTAACCAGTCTATCACAGGGCCGACATGTAGAGACAGACAGGTAACCAGTCTATCACAGGGCTGACATGTAGAGACAGACAGGTAACCAGTCTATCACAGGTAGACATGTAGAGACAGACAGGTAACCAGTCTATCACAGGTAGACATGTAGAGACAGACAGGTAACCAGTCTGTCACAGGGAGACATGTAGAGACAGACAGGTAACCAGTCTATCACAGGGCTGACATGTAGAGACAGACAGGTAACCAGTCTATCACAGGTAGACATGTAGAGACAGACAGGTAACCAGTCTATCACAGGGCCGACATGTAGAGACAGACAGGTAACAGTCCATCACAGGTAGACATGTAGAGACAGACAGGTAACCAGTCTATCACAGGTAGACATGTAGAGACAGACAGGTAACCAGTCTATCACAGGGCTGACATGTAGAGACAGACAGGTAACAGTCTATCACAGGTAGACATGTATAGACAGACAGGTCCATCCTGCATGTCTTTGGACTGTAGGAGGAAGCTGGAGAAGACTGAAGAAGTCTGACATGCCATGCTACGTCAGAGGACATCCTACTGATGCATCTGTGAAGTGGTTCCGTCTCTGGTCTGATCTGGATCACAGCTGATCGCTACGCGGCTTGTTTACATGATGAAACGTAACGGCGTCTCTCTGTCTGAGAACGACATCTCTGACATCAGACGCTTATTATTGGATGGTTGCTATGTTATATTTCATTTTCAACTAATGAAGGTGACATAAGCCCAGTTCATTGGCAGGGCTGTTATGTTGAGTCTTTCTGCAGTTCTGGGGTCTGTGTCCACGTAGCATCTTGTTCTGGTAGAGAAGCAGCTGGGAGGCTACTTCATTTTCTACGATGACGTCATCGTGAATGAAGTACACTCACTGCTCATTGGGAAGAACTGAAGTTGACTCTCAGAGAGGGCCGCTGCGTGGACACAGCTAGGCCCTCCTTCTCACTGGAACAGGCTGCCTTTGATTTTGAATGAAAATCCATCTATTTTTGCCGTTTTCACTTGCTTCCTCAATGTCATTGCAAAACAACGGCCAGAAGAATAACAACATGCCGCGAAATCAGGAAGTTCATTAATCCTTTAACAATCCTGGAAAAAAGCCTGGAGGGAGTCGTTATGACAACAGAATGAAACTTTGTTGTCTGAGCAGACAGCCCTGTGTGTGTGTGTGTGTGTGTGTGTGTGTGTGTGTGTGTGTGTGTGTGTGTGTGTGTGTGTGTGTGAGAACGATCACTCACCTACTCTGAAGTTGGGTGCCGTCAGCGTGTCGGTGGCGTGGCCGTTCTCACTGATGATGGTGGTGGTGTTCCCCTGCTTGCAGTTGTTGTGACAGCGGCCTCCGATGCAGGTTAGTTTGCAGATGGTCGGCGTGAACACCACCTTGATCCTCCCGGTGTGGTTGCCCACTGCCAGCGAAAACACGGCAGACACCAGGAGGAGGGGGAGGGAGAGCAGACGACCTTTGGTTACTCTTTGATCCATTCGGAAAACGCCGAATCACTTTCAAGTTCAAGCTCAGCACAATCAACCTGGGGAGGCTCCAGTCAAAACATCAACACAGAGTGCGCTGTGTAATTAAAAAAAAAAGTGTGTGATGTGTGTCCTCCCTATACTACCGACTACTCCCTCTATCTGTTCCTCCTCCTCTTCCACTGCTCCTAAATCCAGTGGCGCCTCTGAAACGTGAGCAGGAATAAAGAAAAAAAATCTGGGAGAGCGAGAAGTCAGCAAACAAAACTCCGGGACGTCTTCCAAGTCGCCATTAGAAGTCTCGGAGAGGTGGATATTGGCATATGAGCAGGCCGAGCTTTATTCCAAAAAAGCCCGACAGCCGGCATGCCACCCTCCACTTCTCACTCTCCCCTTCTCCTCACTCTATGCTCAGGAACGTTAGCACTTCAAATTAAGCAAACGAAAATCTTCGTCAGAGAGGGCAGGATGAAGTCGTAGTAGTCTCAGAGAGTACTAAGTTCCTCCCCACCTTGATAAAAGCCAGCCCTCACCACAGACTGACAGGAAGAAGAGCACACACTGAGGGAGAGAGACATTTCATCTGTACTTTACACCAGTATCTCACACACATCTCTGCAGGTATATTTAGCTGTTTTCGTCCAATTCTTTGAACTTGATTCAATTTTCAGATCTCTCCCGGTGCAGTTGTTCTTGGCATCCCTGCGTCAGCTCCAAACCCCTGTCTCCAGTGCTCAGTGCTTTGTCTGTGACTGTCAGCTGTTCACACCAGTGTAGACGCACTGGAGGCCGGCCAAGCAGCCGGAGGAATGTTTTCTAAACCTGAGAGGCAGGAAAAACCGCTGGATTAGACGCTCCAGGCTACCTAAACATTCACTAATAGGTGCAAGAATTAACTATTAACGAGGGACCTAATATGATGTAGTGGTTACTACCATATGCCAATGGAAAGGTGGTTTTACAAATGCTGCCAGGACCATATATGGATGTCCAAGATTTGAAGTCTAAACATGGTTTGCTTGATTCCCTTTGTTGGGGAAAATACTCCCAAAAAGAAATAGGAAGGTAAAGGCGAAGTAAGAGGGTTCTTGCTTCATTAAAGGAACACGTGTGCCAATTAATGGAATAAAGGTTTCAAAATACAGAACTACTCACTTTTGGGGGGGGGGGGTATCCATCTTTAATTATATAAAATATATTTAATATTGTAAATACAAAACTACCAGATGTTGCTAGATGTTACTAGAGAGTTTTTCCAGTGTGGTTGTGGGAGAAGTCAGCGGGATTGGCAGGAAGTTGGTCAAAAGACAAGATGGAGTGTTGGTCTGACTGACAAACACTCACAAACTGAGACAGACGGGACTGGAAATACTCGGACCGGCCGCGCAAAGCAGGAGGAGAGCTCAGAAAAGAAGCTGCCAGGTGCAGCAGCTTTTCTCTACACTCTCTCACTGAGAACAACTCGGACACAGACCATAAAAAGGCCAGATGGTATGTCATTGCCCTCATTGCTGTTTACAGCAGGCAGTTTAAATATGGTTGCCATATTAATATCTGCTTTTGGGAGAGGATGCATTAAAAATCACTTCAAAATTCTCTCCACACAGAAATAGACAACGTATTTCTGTATTCTACGCATGTATTACAATCACACCCATCACAGCCTATGAAGAGCAGTTTCTCTCTGGCCACAGCTGTGATACCTCCTCCCTCCTCCTCGGGAACTGCTCACGCTGCTTTGTTGCTGGCACATTTCTGGCTGTGTCGAGCATATGGAAAGGGAGTCAGGAGAGCATCTCAGACACAACACAGACATCAATCACGTTGAAGGACAAAAAATGTTGAGTGTGAGATTGCTGCAGGCCGGGGAGGAACGACACCTGTCTTATCCTTGTTTCTGAAGTCTCCATTGGACCGCAGGAGCTTTATGTGATCCATGTAAGGGAATAAAAGTGCCAACGCCTCAGAGGTGAAGCGTGTGCAGGATGGAGGCAGAAACAATACATACAGGAATGAATGCAAAGGAGAACTCCACCAACTTTACACATCGTGGTGTGTGTCAGGGAGTTACTGCTGCAGGATGTAGGTGTGTGCACAATGCAAGGCAGAGTGTCTCTATGTAGTCTGTACTGTGTATATATCAGAACTGTAGTGTATTGAGGGGTCAGTTGCAATGTGGGAAATGTTGGCACCAGATTTTCAAAAGGATGAGGCGTAGCTGCATCTATTTTGATCCTCTTTTTCAACCGTCCATCATGAGTCCAACAATGCTCCAGGAGTGCAGAGCTCAAAAGGTGGAGTACTCTTGCATCAGCAGCATGAGAGGTCAAAGTTCTAGCAACACTTTCAGTGTAACATCAACTTATTCAGAGAGCACCACGTTTCAGCTTGAGGCCTACATCAAGGTCATTGGCATTGAAGTGATGAAACACTGCCAAAGAGGTTTTCTCCGAACAAAAGAAAAACATCCAAGAGAGAAGAGCTTTTTGGGTTTTTTCCTCAAAGGTTTATTTCCTGGAAGCATGAATGAACACTTGTATTTTATACTACTGCTGGAGTTTCAGAACTTAGAAATCGGTTAAGTTGTGCCAGAAATCAATTCTCTGATTGCACACCATCACGGGACTCTAATTCGGTCATTGCGGTGATGGCAAGGTGATCCTCTCTGCCCAAACCTTCAGTCGGGGCCAAGACTATTAACATTTGTCTGAGGGTGTTTTGGCAGTGTGGGAGAGCTGAGGGATAGTTGAGGGGAGACGGGGAATAACTTTCCCAGATGTGGCACAAAAGCCAGTTGCTGACAGGCTGTCTGTCGTGTGAGACAGGGCTGAAAGAAAGGCTGCACACTTCCTGTTTTAGAAGAGCAAACATGTCTGCTACTTTCACAAAGTGCAGCTCTGACTGGATGCTTTGCAACAAGCAGTGGTTTCCCCATTCATTTAGGCTCAGAGGCCTTAAGTGCTATTTGTAGATATACATATTTGCAGGTCAGCCTAAAATGACAGTTGTTGTCAGGGGCTCTGGTGCAAATGTTATCTTGGGCCCAACCGACATACAGCCCCTCCTCCATCACACAGACGTCACATCTATGAGAGGGACAGAAAGATGGCTCTGGGTGGCTGGATGGTGGATGGATGGATGGATGGTGGATGGATGCATCATTTCCTCTGCCTTTCATGGGGAAACGTGGTATAAATAATTGATAATAATCACACCATCCCTTTGTTTGGTTTGGTAATCGTAATGCCAGTGGCATGAACCTGTTGTATCTCATCTGGAGAGGAGTATTATTTAAATATATGAACCCTCAGACCATCTAACGCCACCATCGAGGCTATGGAATGTACTTCAAATAAGGAGAGGCTTTGAGAAATATTGATTTAAATGCCATATACAAACTATTTCTCTCCACTCTCCTAACAAATGTATTGAATATGAATGACTCGGTGGCTGTCTTCTTCCCTCTCTATATGTCTGAACATTTCTCTGGCATCTACACACTGCTAGCTGAATTTAAAATGGGCTGAGGAGGGTATTTTGTAACTGGGTCTGGGTCACTGTGGCCATGTCTGGGTCTGCTTGAGTCGACAGCACTGTAAAACCAAGCATCAACACTGTTCTGTCTGCTGACCTCCCCTTTAATATCACCGAGTCGGTCTGCCTGGCTGTGGCCAGAGGCACAACCACTCAAACTTCAAGCTACAGATTCTTTGAAAATATTGACTTATTCATAGATGCATACTGGCGAGCCTGACGTTGGCCTTGAATTTATGACAAACCACAATAACCAACCACGAGCTGGTGAATTATAGCTGTTGTTGATCTGTCAGATCTATAAGAGTTTGACTGCCAGCCAAAGTTGGTCCAAATCCTTTTTTTTTTTTCTCTGGTTTGGTCAGCTCAGAAATAAAATGTGTCTCATAAAATATGAATACCACAAGCCAATGGCATCAATCACAGGAACCTGAGCCTTACTGAGCTGAAGGTGTGGTGTATTAGCTGTTGGTCTAGAAATGTACGTATAATGTGCAGTGAGGTCCGGGGGGATCAAATAGATTGTGTCAATACACAGATACCAAGTATTGATCTTTTACCATATCAACTATTAATTTTGCAAATACATGCAGCATGTTGTAACAGTGTCTTCTTCAGTCCACTAGATGGTGCTGAGTTTTTCTTGTGTGAGTGTTGGTCATTCTGTCTGCTTGATTGACGAACACATTTTGCTGCTCTATATCAATGATTGTAGTGACATGAACTAATCTCATTAGATAAAACATGTTGACATACTGGGATAATACCATATTTTGACTTATGTACCATGATAATATTACATCATGATATAAGTACTGTGATAATATTGTATCATGATTTAAGTACCATGATAATGTCATATCGGGATTTAAGTGCCATGTTAATATCGTATTGTGATAATATCGTGATTTAAGTACCGTGATAATTAGGGCTGTAGCGATACACTAATCTCACGATACGATACGATATAAATCACGATATTCAGTCAACGATACGATTCGATACGATTCGATATAATTCGATACACTTACATCATTTTCTGAAAGATTTAAAAGGTACAGTGTGATTTTGGTGACATCTTGTGAGTGTTCCATTTACTTGGATTGAATTAATATCAACTGAAAGAATCAATTACACAGTATATGGCTCTGACTGGACAGAGAGTCTCCAGCTTGCAAATGCTGGACAAAATGAATCAAATATGTGGTGAGAAAATAAGTTACATTTATTGAAGTACAAACTGTAACTTACAAAGCACACACACACACACACAGTGGCGCCGCCAGCCGCAATCCTGTACGCACTGTGCATACTTTTTTTGAAGGTGGGCTAGATATTTAAATTTCAGCGGGTGACACCAAACCACGTCTGCCCAAGCAAGTCAGAGCTTTTCTTTCGCTCACACAGTGACCTGGAGAGACGCAGCCGCATTTGAGAGGACGATCGCGTGTGTGTGCGCAATTGCGCATAGCGTGTGTTGGCCCCTCTCCACTACACAATACAGCTCGGCTCTAGTCTCGTCACCTCTCTGCTGCTGAGCACTGTGGGCCGAGCCGATGCATGTCTCTCTCCCCGGGCCGGGAGAGTTATCATACCGTACTGTGCGTGTGTGTCCAAGCGTGTGTGTGCGTGCGTGGAGTGCTCACAAGCGTGCGCTTGTGTTTAGGGCGGGGATGGAGGGCACAAAAAAAATATTTGCACCGGGGCCTATCACCATGATATACGCTACTGATTTCACTGATACTGAAAACATTCAATTTTGCCTTAAAAAAGTATTTTTCCATTTGTTGTTGTATTTTGCCGTTTCTGTGCGTACATTGAAATTGAATCCTGGCGGCGCCACTGCACACACACACACACACACACACACATACACAGAGCAACGGAGTGGGCTGGCTACGGGGCGGGGGGTGGGGTTTTGGGTGTCTACAGTAATATGGCTTATTAATTTCATGAGGTTATTTACTTACCCACGATGAAAAAAATAGCTCTGAATGAATAACAGCTGAGCAGAAGCACTTGTCGACCGTCGCGGAGAAATACGCGTCTGGTCTGAACTGGGGGGCAGCGGATCATGTGTGATTTTCGTGGCCGTGACGCTTTGCAGCAGCTGGTGTGAACCTAGCGTCATGCCGGCGTGAACCGGGCGGCCGCTGAAGCACCGCGAACGAAGCACGCTTCCTTTCGCCTTTGTTAACCGATAGTGCAGTTCAGACCAGACGCGAAGCGCCGCGATCCTGCGCGGCCGTCTCTCGGCGCAGCGAGCAGAGTGCCAGGGGGATTTGAATGGGACTTAATGTATCGATACTCATGGCTAAAAAATCGATACTTTCTGTGGAAACAAAATATCGATTTATATCGCAGAATCGATAAAATCACTCAGCCCTAGTGATAATATTGTATCGTGATTTAAGTACTGTGATAATATCGTATCATGATTTAAGTACCGTGATAATGTCATATCGGGATTTAAGTACCATGTTAATATCACATCGTGATAATATCGTGATTTAAGTACCGTGATAATATCATATTGTGATTTAAGTACCGTGATAATATTATATCATGATTTAAGTACCGTGATAATGTCATATCATGATTTAAGTACTGTGATAATATTGTATCATGATTTAAGTACCGTGATAATATCATATCGTGATTTAAGTACTGTGATAATATCGTATCGTGATTTAAGTACCGTGATAATGTCATATCGGGTTTTAAAGTGATGGTTCGGAGTGAAATGCACCCTAAGTCATTTCCACCATGACATCCAGCCAAACACCCCCTCAGAAGCATTTTTAGCGATGGTCAACATTGGTCAAGATAGCCGCTATCAGCCGAATGGCTTAGTACTGGCGCAAATGGTACAGCTTGTATATCTCATAAATTACCCCACTAATAATGCATGGAATGTTACCAAACTTCTGCAGTAGTACACATAGGGTCTGTTCTCACAAAAATGAGGCATTTGAAAGTTTGTAAGTACACCAGCAGTTTATTTAAAAGAACACTTGCCTGATAGCTTCTATCCTCTGCTGCTAACGCTACCGCTGCGTCGACATCACTTCTGTGTTTACCCAGATCTTTCTCGCGAGAGTATGAAAAAGTTTTGCTGAATTTTTATAAATGCTTGTATTATCAGGTCAACGCATTTTTATAAATGCATGTATTATCAGGTCAACACTTGTCCTGATAATACAAGCATTTATAAAAATTCAGCAAAACTTTTTCATACTCTCGCGTGACGGCATCGGCTGGGTAAACACAGAAGTGGCGTCGGCGCAGCAGTAGCGTTAGTAGCCGAGGATAGAAGCTATCAGGCAAGTGTTCTTTTAAATAAACTCCTGGTGTACTTACAAACTTTCAAATGCATCGTTTTGTGAGAACAGACCCTATGTGTACTACTGCAGAAGTTAGGTAACATTCCATGCATTATTAGTGGGGTAATTTACAAGATATACCCTCTGTACCATAGCGCTAGTACTAAGCCATTCGGCTGATAGCCCTATCTTGACCAATTTTGACCATCGCTAAAAATGCTTGTCAGGGGGTATTTGGCTGGATGTCATGGTGGAAATGACTTAGGGTGCATTTCACTCCGAACCATCACTTTAAGTACCATGTTAATATCGTATCGTCATAATATCGTGATTTAAGTACCGTGATAATATTGCATCGTAATACAAGCACTGTGATAATATCGCATTGTGAAATAAGCACCGTGATAATATCGTATCTTGATTTTAGTACGGTGATAACATCACATTGTCATAATATTGTATGGTGGGGCCTTTGGTGACTCCCAGGGATGCACCAAAGGCCCCACCATAATGCACAGGGAAGTAACAAACTGAACATCTCGTTTTTTTTCGTGCCTGTGAGTTTCATCTATTACTGGATTCCACTTCAAACTGCAAATGGAAGATAATGTGTCTTCGGTTGGAGGCTGTTGAGTAGCAGACAGACTTTAATAGGGGGGTGATAACAGATATTCAGGCTCGGCTCTCGACAGCCCTCCCCCATTCATATCCAACCAGGCCTGTGTTGTTTCAGCAAATTGAGGGGTTCTCCACCAGATGACACAGTTATTTTATTCCAACTCTCCCATCCTACCTCTCACACTCTGCCTTTGTCTGAAATTGCCCTCAGCAAATGAGACTAATAAGTCATTTTTCGACAGCCCCAAGCAGCAGGCAATGCTTAACTCTTTATGCCATTACCGCGGGAGAGAGCTGCAATTTGAACAAATCCTGTCACTGC
Organism: Eutrigla gurnardus; assembly: GCF_963514095.1. Classification (NCBI taxonomy): domain Eukaryota; kingdom Metazoa; phylum Chordata; class Actinopteri; order Perciformes; family Triglidae; genus Eutrigla; species Eutrigla gurnardus. The sequence continues at coordinate 25,725,037 of NC_139925.1, forward strand.
CCAATTGTGAGCTCCATATTCTCTCCATATTCTCTCAGCGTTGGAGCAGATGTGTTTTCTGTGTATTTGTGTGTGGCACGTGTATGTGTCTGTACATAAAAGAGCTTTTGAATGATTACTTCCCAGGAAAATATATCACATGTTTTATGGGATTAACAGGATTTCTCACCATAAACAAACGTTCACACACAGAACTACAGCCATATTTTATTTTCATTCTTACGTGTTTGTTGCTTATGTGGTAATATTTTAGTCGTAGATTTTTTTCTTTTAGCTGAAAAAAACTTTTTTTTACCAGCCAAAAAAAAAAAAAAAAAATGCTATTGCAATTTCATATGATACCTTTTTAGCATGTCATCTTGGTCTATTGATTTTCAAACAATATTTTAGTATTGTGCAGTAATAATAGTAGTGAAACTAACTGTATGCTGGATAACTTGAAACGTAATGGAAAATAACAATTACAAAGGAATTAACAATAAGTAAAAAAAATAAACTTATGTTCAGTGTGTGAAAAGTGAAAATATTTCATGGCCCTCAAATATCATCAGATGTGTGAAGGTTGATGTGACAACAGTGACATGAGACCAATGCATCCAAAATGGTTTCTGCAACTTCAGCATAAAGCAGCCAAATGAAAGTAAAAGGTGATGTGCAGGGTGACTTACTCACCATGGATGGGGTTATGTCCCAGGGTCAGGGGGAGTGGCCTCTCGGGTTGAGCCTGCACATGCGTCTGTGTGCGCGTGCTGTGTGTGTGGTAGTATTTGGGCTTTAAAACATACGGCTGGTTCTGAGCTGGGTGCATGGCGATGGGCCGGATCCTGGAGGGAGAGAGAAACAGAATGTGTGTGTGTTCAAATTGAATGGTAACACAAACATCTCAAGAAATATAGACATATTTTCATGCACTACAAAATTAGGGGTGGGAGAAAGGTCGATAGAGCATGGTATCACAATGTTAAAACTGTATCAACACACAGACAGCAAGTATCGATCCTAAACATAATTACTTCAATTATAAATGATTATGTTGCAAATACAAATTAAACCTTTTGGTAACAGTTGCTTTTCAGTCCACTAGATGGTGCTGAGTTTTTTTCTGGTGTGCTCATGGGTAACAGGAATTTGGTCAAAACATAAATGCCGTGTTGGTCGGTCTGTCTGCTTGAATGACAGACACGTATTGCTTTGAAATGAGTCGTTACAAAAGAAAAATACTTGGGATCTGCAATCCCTGCACTGTCCTTGGATCCTCCAAAATAACATCACTTCTTTACGTGCTCTTAAATTGTTGGAGTTTTTCAAGACCGGCGAAATCAACCTCCATTTCCTTCTTATCAGCCTCTACCAGATGACTGGGCTTTAAGCAACATCCATATATTTAATGATGTTGTTGGAAACCTCACGACAGATACACAGACGTTTCTGAAAATGTGTCCTGTGAGTATTCATAACTTCTAGCAACTTGTCACTACTGACATATGAAATATTGTGCCAAACACACACAGAAAATGTTCAGTTTTACAACACTTAGACCAGCTTCACATAAATCCCAAGTAAACATTGTCAAGACTTTAATAGACCTATATTAGTATGGAACTAGGGCTGCAGACATCGAATCATTTTCTAATCGAGTAATCTACCGAATATTCCATCAATTAATCGAGTAATCGGATAAGTTATTTGAATGATTTGCCCGAATTAGCGTCTAGGCCTATTCTTTGAAAGAGCAATGTTGTTATTTATGAATGATGAGTGATACGTTGTTTCATTACCACATTTTCCCATCACTGTAACACTGGCACTTGAATCAGGCTCTTTAGAGGTCGCACCTAAAAAAAACTCTAAGTCTATTTGAGCCCTCTGATTCCAGCATCGGTTTATGTTTTAAGTCAGTGTGAATATATGTGTGCTCATCTGTGTTTGGCATCCACTAATATTAAAAGTAATGGTGTGAATGCCTGCAGCAGAGCAGCAACCTTACTGGATCTGGATCCATCTGGATTCTGGTGTGAAGCTGCTAACAAAGTCAGCTTCACAATTCAAGGTCAACTTTACAGCTAAGTGTTAAAGTCATCTTTAAAGCTGCATTGGTAGCATGATAGCGACAGTTGTGACATTGTGGTACTGTCCTGTTGCAAGGTAGCCCCGCCCTAAAGCATCCCCTGCGCCTGGTCTACGAAACCCAAGATGTTACTTGTGCTGCAATCCTTCCAGTGCAGCTCAACAACATACACAAATTCTGTAATAAACATGCTGTCACGTTTAAACTGACTCGATTTGTCCAACTCTGTCTGACTGCTGAAGCCTCATATTACCTTTCAATATGTATTTGTGCACAAAAAGCAATTAGGAGGAATGATTACAGCAAGGAAGGCCTGTTTCAATGTGCATAACTGACTCTTTTAACATTTTCATTATAAGCATTTTAGCAGAATTAAGCTTTGCCTATTGTTTGCAAAAACTACACATGGGAAATAGAAATAAAACTAGCCCCAACTTCCCGACAGTCTTTAGATGATGTTATTTCTTTACAAAATGTGCAAAATTCCTCTTGAAGGTGACTAAGAGATATGGACAAGAAGTCTCCAAAACTGAAAACAAAAGGTATTCATATTATTTAACACGATGGGGAAGGGAAATGGTCCTCCTGTCCGATGGAGGATATAAGGAGAGTGCTGGGCCACAGAGAGGAGACGATAACACAGAGGAAGAGTCATTTGTCAACGGGGCATATTTTCATCTCATTCATGTGATAGTCCCCCTGCCATAGTATAAATAAACAGAAAACGATAGCCTTGTAAATCACTTGGCTGTGACCCTGCAATGTCTTAAATAGACCTTCCATTTAGGTTATGGGACTATGTAAAGGGGATGCCACTCTCCTTTGTGATCAACATGTTTACATGTTTCATTGTGTGGGTAAGATGTTCATTTCTACTACAATGTCATGAAGAATTATTTTAGGATCATTATGAGTGAGTTTGTGTTCACGTGGTGGATATTATCAATGTCTAAACATGCGTGTGACTGCAATACTAGTGTGCACACTGGCATCTAGTGTTATTGGGGGTGAGGGCTGGTAGAACTATATTCAGACAGGGAAGAGGAGCATGGATTCGTTTTAAGGGCTGCAGTCTGTTTTCATTCATTTGTGCTACATGACCACCACAAAACAGCTGTTCAACCTTTCACATGGGATTATGATTGCATCATATTCATTAAGGACATTAACCCCCAAACTAGGGTTGCACGGTATACCGGTACTAATTTGGTACCGGGGTACTAAGCCATTTAAAACGGTACTATATTGCATTTGGACGGGACCGGTACTTGCAGCGCCGGCGGCAGCGCCGGCAGCAGCGCCCGCAACAGCGCGGCGAACTCGCCGCGTGACGTCACTACGTTGTAACTACAGCTGAGAGGACGAGGAGCGAGCCGCAGTTTGGGGGGATAAAAAGAAAAAGCAAGCAAGCCGGGGGGAAGTAGTTAGCAAGTTAGCGAGCAGCGTTGACGGTAGCAACAAACGGAGCAGGAGGAAAGCTTGGAGAGAGAGAGAGAGAGAGAGAGAGAGCGACAGCGCGAGAGAGAGCGCGAGAGAGAGCGCGAGAGCGCGAAGCACGGAGAGGAGAATGGCTGCTGCAACCGTCACCACGCCGCAACTTGTGGACAAACCAGCGCCGCAAAGTGCGATATGGCTGTACTTTAGCTAAAAACAAATGAGCAAGGCAAGGCAGTTAACGTCGATGCACCACTGTGTAAACGGTGTTTAAAACATGCATGGCTAACGGCGGAAAAACCTCCAACAAGCACCCAGACCTGCACACTGAGTACAGGCAACGACAGAACGGCCAGGAAAAAAAGCCACATTCAGTGCTAAAAGCAAGCGCCACCCCCCTTCACTCTTAAATTAAAAATTAGCTCCGGAAGAAAAAATAATAAAGCTGGTTTATTTATATTATTATATTTTATATTATTGTATTTATATTTTCACATTTTTTAAATTGTGTGCATTAGAAAAGCTTGTCTTTGTGGTATTTTATTTTATTTACTGATTAATATGTTATTGTTCTAAGATTTTCTATTAAAATAAAGTCAGTAATGACATTTTTTGCATTCTCTTTTTATTTGAAAAAGTATCGAAAAGTATCAAAAAGTACCGAAACACATGTTGGTACCGGTACCAAAATGTTGGTATCGTGACAACACTACCCCAAACCAACCCAAAAGCTGGAAACCAATATAAATGGGTATTCAGTACTGTTGTTGGGAAGAAGCTGCTCGCAAGTAAACTTGGGACTTTTTCGTTTTGGTTGTCCACAGAGCACCTTTTAATAGAATATTTTTCCGTAGCTAAAAAAAGCTGAAAACACAAATCTGACATATTTCCACCTCATAAAGCTGACAAGGTGAACATGTACAGAGTTACCAATATTGTGTTTGTAAGCAGTGATTATGTATTTACAGAAAGTGACAGTTCTGTAGCAGCGCTGTCATGAGTGAGCACTAGAATCACAAAGAACATGGATAATCCGGACGCCTTCTCTGATTGTTTGACTGCTTTTCCAGCACATGCTGGATTCCAGTACATACTTATCCTGCTAACATGCTAATGCTACTCAGGTTGATCAGTTGTGTTAGAGCGGAAACTAGCTACATTTTTTACATGCTACTTCTGCTAAGACGCTAATGTTGCTAAGGTTGATCAGTGGTGTTAGTACGTTAGCTAGCTAAACTGTTGATATGCTACTTCTGCTAACATGCTAATGTTGCTAAGGTTGATCAGTGGTTAACAATTATTTTAAAAAAGTCTACTGAGAATGTTACTACTTTATGGTCATTAACTCCATCATTGATTTATCATTGTGAGTTATAAACAGGAGAAAACTGATGAAATGAGCTGCAGAGACCAGAATTCAGGAGGATTTCATCAGTCCAGTCAGGGTGTGTTTTGCTTCAAAGTGCATTTTCCACGGCGCTGCTAAAAGTAGATGTAACCTCATGCTCAACTCAGAGGACACTAAGGTTCAGTAGAGAAGATGGGATACTTTATATTTCTCTCCAAAAAAGACCAAACAGCAATTTTAATTTTTTTAGCAAACAGACCAAACAACAACAAAAAGTAACATTTCATTAAAAACAAACCATAATGACATGATAGTCAAAAAAAGTAAATACTTGAGATTAGTCACACGAGTTTAAGGTTCCCTTGTGCAGAGATCTCAGCATGAACCAGCCCTCTTGTCTCATTGAAAACCTGGCCTTAAATAGGCCCTGAACTCATCACCCTAATTGGAAGAAACCAAAATGCAAATTTAATAGGGGTGCTTCAGTACATGTATGAGTGAAATTACTTATATATATTTATACCCATATAGACTAGTACTCAGCCTAGAAACTAATTGACAAATGATATTTTAATTAATGCTAAATAATTTTTGACAGAGTCAAAGTTAAACATAGCAGCTTAAACAAACACATTACCAGGTTACCCCCTGCTAACCCGGAGCATTTAGTAAGTAGTGAAGTAGTATTAGTTAAAGCAAGCAGACCATTCGTGCCCATACGGACAAACAATTTAAAGACACGACAGCGGCCCCTGGTAAGACAAATGAGACTCAATACAAATAAACAAAACAGTCAAAATGAAAGCAAAGTGTAGCATGATTATTTGTAACACATGAAATGGGCGGATGAATAAGGTAAATGGAAAAGAGATGCATTATTGATGATCGCTAGCATTTGTTGACGCCCGCTGCAGCGTTGATGTTTATCAGCTGCACGAGTAATGGAGGTGCAATATGATGTATGAACCAGTTAACATGAAGGATGATAACAGACTATAAACAGAGAAGAACTTACTGCATATTTAAACGTAAACACAACATCTTTTAATGAAGGCAGCGCATCGCTGCCATGACGGGGCTGCTCGTCCCGTCACAGACAAATTAATATTATGTTATATTCCTATACTGACATTTTGATTTATGAAGATATTATCCATTTCAACTTGTTTTCACTGTTTTTCTGCCACTACAATTCCACAGGGTATGTGAAGTTTTCTCCAAAATGATCTATGACTGACTACATATCCGGCAGAGAAGGAGCAACATTAGAGTTTGATAGTTTCTGACTACCTGACACAAAGTAGTTTCCTGTTGGACAGGAAGCACAGTGGCTTTATCAACGTTTCACACTGAACAGCTGCTTTCTTTACTGAAAGACCGCTACCTACCTTTGATGGATGTTGGACGAAGTGTATGCCTGAGACTGTGTGTGGCAAATACAATCCACTCATTATTTGGTAGATCCAGATCTACTCCCAAACTAACTCTCGTTCCACTGTGCAGTGTACGTAACTGTTACATGTTGGGATGCAGGTCAGTCTTTAAATGTACAGTACAGTACCATCCAGTCCACTCAGTATTTATTTCTTTTCACTATTTGTTTTGTTTACAACTTACAGAACACTTGACTAGTAAACAGACTTTTCATTTCTTATTTTATTTTCTTATTCGTATTCTGCTACTTCTTTTAAACTAATGTAAAACAACACAGTCAAATTCCATATTGGGCCAATTCTCCAACTAATTCATGAATTTGGAATTGTTTCATTGTGTGAAGAAGGCCTTGTGCTTCACCGGTTGAAGAGGAGGTTTTTTATACTTAGAGCAAAGCTGGGAAAATTTAGAAAAGCATGGGGAAAAAATGTGTCCTACAATTAAAAACGTATTTATTTCAGTATTATTACTTTGATCTAGATGTTTAGGTCAACAGTTATCCATTTTGTACAGTCTGTAATCGAGTTAAAGATTGTTAATTAAGATTGTTTTGTTTTTTCCTACACAGGGGATATGGCTCTTCAAATCCACTATTGGTCGACTAAATCTGTGAGATGACACTGCTTGCTTTCTAACTTCACCGTTTTGTCTGACTACATCAGCTACAGGTCAACCTCCACTAAATTACTAATATCTAAGTGTTGGAAGAGTCATGTTGATATAGTTGGGTTGTTTCAGGATTGATGTTTTAGTCAGTGACACATTCTTGGTCCTGAGGCAGGCAGCCTCCAGGGAAGGAAATGAAGTCAGTGCTTTGTTCTGGGTAACAGGTTGTCCTACTGGTTGACTGAGGACTGTGTTGTACCCAAACATCACCACTTTTAACTCTATTTGGGGTAATGAGGGAGCCTGGCGATGTGTCAAGGTGTACCCCAACTTTGCTTAATGTCAGCTTGGATCTTTCACTAAACAGAATACAGAACTGTCCCTCCATCCATCCATCCATCGTCTACCGCTTATCCTGTATTCAGGGTCGCGGGGGGGCTGGAGCCGATCCCAGCTGTCATTGGGCGAAGGCAGGGTTCACCCTGGACAGGACGCCACTACAGAACTGTTTTACCTAAATTCAACCAGCATGTCCACATCCCCACCAGGGGAAACAATACCTTGGATCATGTTTACACAAACATTCCTGGCAGCTGCAAGGTCCATCCCAACTTTGGATAATCAGACCACATTTCCCAGCTTCAACTGCCAACTTACTCCCGGCTGATTAAAAGCATAAAAACATAAGGAAAACCACTTAAATTGTGGACGGAAGAAGCTACAGCAGCCCTACAGCACCAGAAAGCCTGGATGAAAGAGAGGGCCCTATCCAGAACAAGAAAGCTGCCTTTCAATCAGCTGACAAGGAAACACACAACACAACCAAGATATCAAGAGAGACTGGAGAAAGAGCTCAACACCAACTACGCCAAAGAGATGTGGCAGGTGATACAGAATATCACAAGCTCCAAAAGCAGGAGACCCCTTCATCTGTGAGCTAAACAACTTTTACTTCAGTCAGTTACCGTGTCTTCCCCACCTCTGGAGGACCAATCACTGTCAGTATCCACACAGGAGTGAGTGGAGACCCTGAATCCTGATGGCACCCAACCCCACTCTGATGAAGTTCTTTGAGAAACATGTTCTCCAACACAACTTAACCAACATCTCATCCAGCCTGGACCCTCACCAGTTTACATACAGAGCCAACAGATCCACCTACATCAGAATGTCTGCTTCATGATTTCAGCTCTGCAACTGGTTGTTAGACTTCCTCACAACAGACTCCAGGCAGTTTGGAGAGGTACTGTTGAACACCGGAGCCCCCCAGGGCTGTGTGCTCAGCACTCCTTTTTGCTGCACCTTCCACATTATTCATGCGAGTTTGGTCACAGGATCAGTTGTGTTTATTTGTGTGGTCATTTGTGTTCACATCGCCCAGACTGGGCATTGCCGGAGAGGAGGCGGGGCCGACAATGTGTCATAATTTTAGTCAGACAACTCACGTTTAGAATGTTTATTGTAGCAACAGAACATAGTTAGTTTGGCGTCTAGGCTCCGGCCTCATCACTCCCCATATCTGATTACATAGAGATGATGGGAAGTGGTGATGAGTAAATATCTTAACCCCCCGGAGCCTGCAGGTGGATGCTGGGGAGGTGGAGGGTTAGCAACAAGCAGACAGCTATACTGACGTGGCAGAGGCACCGACAGCCGAAAGGGGAGACGGGAAATGTAGTTGTTTAAATAAACCGCCGAATGGGGAGGATGTGAAGGAAGGATATTATTGGAGCATGAGGCATGTCACATGAGTATGACGGAGCAGCTCGAGTTGTCTCCTGATCTACATCACAGGCTTAACTCCATTTATGGCCAAAATAACCATGATTACTGCTTTGGACATGTTGTGAAAATGCTTGTTTTGGCAATGGCCTTCCGCTCACTCAGAGCTAGGCTATGCTAACACCGTAGCTGCTCTGTAAACACTGAAAATAACGTCAGCATAAATACGGCAGCAACCTTGTTGTTTGTATCACAAACAATCTCTGGGTTATACTCATAGTTTGGTTTGGTCTCTGTATGAAACATAAGATACTATCGCAGAGCTCCGAGAGACCACAGACTGCTACGCTGTGTTTCCCCCCATTACTGATTCAAGGAGGATCTCAACGACTTGGATTTTGGATATTTCCATCAACATGCTGCTACACTGAGCTGAACAGCAGACAGCTGTTTGGAGTCTACATTGACCAATTGGGCCAATCGAGGCGTTCGGGCCTTTTTTATTATGTCTGATGTGACTGCACATTCTCCGGTCGTCTGCTGTGGTGAAAAGAAACAACCAACAGTTCACCACAGCAGGAGTCCGTGGCATTTCAACTCGAGAACTGATTACACTGATGTTTATCATAATTATTATGACTATACGAATGGACAGCGCGTGATGCGCATGGTGGGAGGCGGCGCTGCTTCTGTCATTGGGTTGTCAAGTGACGAAACTTGCACTGCACCTCGCCTTGGCGCATTAAAGGTGAGGAGAGGAGCTCATTTGATTGGTGAAGAATCGGCTGTGTTAATCCCAGTCCACGCCTTGTCTCTTCCTCGTCTCCCACTCCCACTACGGATCCTACCGTAAATCCTCTAATATAGACCCAGGCCTTTATTTACTCAAGCGCATCGCGGCCTAGGCCTTTATTGGAAGAATTAGAGACAGGCCCCTATTTCTATTTGAGCAAAACGGACTACCAGTAGAATGAATAAAAACGAGATTTTGTGTCTATTTGAACCTATAAAATACTAGGTGCTCCGCAGCTGTCATATTACGGTAAACAACGTTGTGGGCTGCCACTAGGAGGATGATTGACAGGCGCTCTCCTTCATACAATCACGCGCACACTTCATGGCTGCACCTGATTGGACGATCGCTTTCACAGCTATCCTGTCTGCTCCCGGATTTCAAACCGACCAACATGGCGGCTCGTTTGGAAACGTTCTCTTATTTTACGACAATAGTTCACCAAAATGTGTTTCTGAAAACATTTTATGCGAGAAATAAGCTATGCAGTTTCTGAATCTGTCTTTATTTTAGATCGACAACAGTCAGTTCAAAAGATTTTCCAGAGCTTTCAGGAGGCGGCAGCGCACCGTCTCTCGACACTCGCCGTCAGGCGAATGCATTGCAGGGCTTCTTACATACCGTAAATCCTCTGATATAGCGTCAGCCAAAATCTCCGCGACGCGAAGTCATTGCAGGCTGACAATGGATGGGAAGCGTGGAAATAACCCTGCCTGTGGACACTTGCCCCGGCCTCCATTAGAGATCGGCCGTTGTTTACCTCCGCCGACAGCGAGACCGGCCAATGTTAGAGACCGTAATAGAATACAGGCCGGTATTAGAGGATTTACGTTAATTAACTTTATATTGGTTTTAGTGCTGAGAGACATTTCACAACTATTCCACAAACTGCCATTAGACTGGATTGTTTGACCGTGTCTTTGTCGTGTAAACACTAATGCTATCTGATGCCTCCCAGAAAAGGATGCTAAATGACTTTGAACGCATCGCCGAACCGCCTCCTATGTTCAGACCGCTGTTCAAAGCCGCTCCCCCAGAACACAAAACGAATGCTTGAGATCGGCAGAGTGCAATCAGGAAGTCAGCATTGACAGACAGGCAGTCTGTCCAATGATTTTCTATGGCCCAACATTTTTGATTGGACAGTCCTGCCCAATCTGGCCACAGATTACTTTTTGAATTTTTTTTTTTTTATGTCGGAGCATTTAATGTATTCATTCCTATGTGTATGTTACAAGGGTTTCAAGTAATATAACAGAAAGTATTTCTCAATAGAATTAAAATGTAATTTGAATTTATCAAGAAAATAAGACATTTGAAGATGATGCCCCCTTATTTTTTTGTTATTATGATGTGAGCCTTTGAATTGATTTGTTCTTTTAGTTATTTTCCATCTTGTGTTTCTAACATGTAGCATGAACTAGGGTCGATGATATAGTGTTTCAGCAACAACATCTCAATGTGATGATCAAGGGCCGTGTGATGTCTGCAAATTACCTCAAACACGTCATGATACAACTTTGTTGCTGCTTCATATGAAAAGAGAACTCACATGTTTCTCATTATCTATGATCAGTGTTTCCCATGAATGAGCTACAGGCCAGGTCGGCCTACAGTTTCATAATGCACTGGATATATGTTTACACTTCTCAACAGGTGGGGATTCGACCTGGTGGGTCAGAGACGGCTCCTCGCTGTGGGACGATCCTCTCACTGGTGCTGGCTGGCAGATTTCCTCCATGTGTGTCTTAATAATAATAATAATAATAATGGATTGGATTTATATGGCGCTTTTCAAGACACTCAAAGCGCTGTGACAGGGTTCCGGGTTCCATTCATTCACACACAGTCATACCGGTGGTGGTAAACTACGATAGTAGCCACAGCTGCCCTGGGGCAGACTGACGGAAGCGTGGCTGCCATTCTGCGCCTACGGCCCCTCCGACCACCACCTCAAACATACAGCAGTCATACACATTCACACGAGGCAAGCTGGGTGAAGTGTCTTGCTCAAGGACACAACGACCATGACACAGTGACAAGGGCGGGGATCATCTTGACTGGCTCTCGTAGGTCGGCATGGAAACGCCTGGGGGTGAAGGTGTCTCACTGCTCCAACTGTGAGCTTTACCCGGCCTTCTCTCCCTGTGTAGAGGGACCGGGCTCCCGGTGAGGCTGTCAACTGGGGCAGACCGTCCTCAGTGTGAGGTCTGCAGTGATGGTGACCCTCTCAACCAGTCTAAAAACAAAGACCCCGTCTATTTTGTGGGTGGGACTTTTTTGCGGTGTCATCACCATTTGTATTTATTTAAATTTTGTTTACTAGAGCAAACAATTGTTTTGAAAGAGTAATCTAACCAGGTAGTTTTGTTGTCTAAACCTAACCATGTAGCATGTTTTTTTTGTTTTTTTTTCCGTTAAATCAAGCATAGCGTTAGTTCTGGCAGGCCACGACGTCAAGCTCTAAATCAGCAGCAACAGCGTAGCTGTCAAAACCGAGGAGATCAGCTGATGACTCAGCTGACTCCCCGTGCTCGCTTCCTATTGGGAAATTGCATTCAGAGCGCGCTATTTAAACTGCTCTAGCCTGACCTCCCTCGTTGCTTTCTCTGCCGGCGTTTTCAACCCACCTCCACCCCAGCTCCTCCCGTCATCTGTTATGTACCTTACCATTGTTCTTGTTGGTTGCTCTGCTCTGTCTGGGGTTTTTCTTTGCTGCTACGCTCCCTGCTTATGCCGTTCATGATGGCTCATGAAGGGCAGGAAGGTGCTCTTCCTGCCTCAGGCTTTCCACGCAAGCGCGTGGAAGAGCAGGGAGTCCCAGAACAGTACCATACCGCCAAATGAAACTTGTGCAAATAAATAAAGATTCTTTTTGACAAAGTGGTCCTGACTGAACCATATTCAAACGGTTTCAAACCCCCAAAAAATAAGTTTCACTGGAAATATTAATGATAGTTTATTTGTATGGGAAGGTCATTTAGTAGGAGACTGTTGAAACGATGGACACATGTTGAACCGAGTTGTTAATCTGTCATTTAAGCCATCATATTATAGGGTTACGGTTTCGGTACACATTTTCTGCACAAGCACAAAAGAAATTGCTATTTATATATTCCTAAATTATTTCTTTATTTTGCTTATAAGCTAAGATTTCTTTTGTACATTCAGACACATTCAAGTGTATTGTATTATAAAAATAAATAAAAAGTAACACTTTTAAATGTAAAAGTGCTTCTTAGCCTTGACGACTGGTAAAGGTCAAAAGGGGGTAAACAATTTCAAAAGTAAATGTACATATATGAAATATGTACATATTTAAAACATAAAGTCATTGTTTTAAATAAATATACCAGTAAGCAGTAGTAAGTACGGGACAGGTATGGAGTACCGCGCTCTTCATCCCCACTCAACATATAGCGGACCGTCACAGTGAGATAACTCTGTGTTAGAGCTCCAACTATCCGGCTCAGTGCTAGACTCTGTGCTTTGGCCAGTTCCACATCGATGCCTTTCTGTTGTTTCGCAGAAGTCGGGAATTATGTTAGTGCTGAAAAGTGTAGCGCGGATCGAGCGCTTTGATTGGGTGACTGAAGCCGGCAACTACGGAAAAGGGCCGCAAATCTTTAGCAATAAACGTTCCACTGCACTTGTTGTGTTCTTGTGTTTTCTGCACCGGTAGAATCGGCTTGTTGGAAGTATCAACGAGAGAAACTGTTTTTAAGTGACAGTGTTTTTAACTGCTCAGCCGTCCTGCTTCCAGGATGGTAGATATTTACTGGCAGGGAGGCGTTTCCCCATTGCAGTACGTGAACGCACGCTGCGTTCAAGAGCTCTTCTAAAGCTTTGACATAGCCAATTCAGAGAGAAATACAAGCATGGAAACGGTAAATTACGCGAAATTGTATTGCAAAACTGAAAATACCTCAATTCACAAGTGTGTATTGAACTGTACGGTTCAATATTATATTGAGAACTGTTGCATCAGAAAGAAGATATTGCAGTGCCATGGTGCCGCCGTAGTAGGAGCCTCAGCGGGTTTCTCCTGAACAAACACAGGTTGAATCAAAGTTAAGTGGTACTTACTGCTGTTGGATGTGCTGTTGGATGTAATGCGGTCTTAGAAACTGGGGGGCCGACTTGACACTTAGTTTCATCTGGGCCACGTTAGATGGAGAGGGGGCGGAGGCATAACCACTGGGAGGTGCCTGCTGAGGTATGGGCCGCTGGGGGACCACATTGTGTCCATTAGTGTGTCCATTTGAACTTCCAGTGGTGTGCCCGTTGGTGGGCCCGTTCTCAGGAAGTGCTGGAAAGGGTTGTGTGGCCACCGTCTTCTGTTCGCATGCCTTCCCCTTTGAGCCAGGCTTGCAGACACAGAGTTGAGGCCGGAGGCACATTCCTCCGTTCTGGCATTGAGGGATGCAGTTGGCTACAACACAGAAAGGCAGACAGAGCAGAGAGGAGAAGGAAAGAAAGGAAGGAAGGAGAAACAGATGGACAAAGAAATTGAGTGGTGACAGTCAGACATACACACAAGCATACGGAGAAATTACACTTGACGTTTCAGGATTTTAAATAGACCTCATTCATTCATTATGACGTATCTGCAATGATTAGGTTAGAGGGTAAAAGTATAAAAATAAAGTTTCAATCATACTTTTTTCAAGGAATTTACAATCATTCATGGTGAATGATTCAAATATATCTTTATAGACAAAGTGTGTGTTTGCCATTTGATCGTTCCATTGAGGCCGGTGTGAAAGATAATAATAATTCATAGGATTTACTTTTTAAAGCATTTTTTCGATACTCAAAGACACTTTACATTATATGCTGGAAAAAAATAGTGTTGTGCTCTTGTCCTAATATGTGTTTTTTGGCCTTTCCTCAATGCAATGTGATGTAAACGTACCAGACACCCCTGACCCCCACCGTCTGCCGTCCTTTCTCTCCCATTTCTACCAAGTCAACATTAGTTATGACATCTTGGGTCCAATTCCAGCCATGACTAATAATGTTCACAATCAGTGGTTAAATCGGGACTTGCAAGGAGGGGGAGGCCTTGTCCAATGAGATTTGGGATTTGGGTATGGGATGGGTTGTTTCCACTGACCACACTGTCATGGGAATAGTTCTTTAGCAGAAAGTTATTCCAACAAAAGCTGTAAGACATTGTGTTCTGGGGATGTTGACGATCCGATACGAGTTACAAGGGCAGAGCTGCATTTGAATTTCATCAATGTCGTTTTTTTAATGCTTGTTACCACTGACGTCCTTATAGCCCATTTTTTAGTGGAGAGCAGTCAATCCCCAAATGTGTTTCAGGTCTGCCACATCCTTCTGCCAACAAAAGAACAACCCAGTACCTCTACTAAAGAACAACCCAGTATCTCTACTCTAGACCAACCCAGTATCTCTACTAAAGAACAACCTAGTATCTCTGTTGAAGTAGTAAGTAGCACTTGGAGGAAACGGAGTAAAGATAGGGAAGACGGAATTTTTATTGATCCCAAAAAACAAAAACAACTAAAAAAAAATCAATGTTTCACTAAACAAAGCAAAATTACATCATAGTCAAAAATAATAACTTAAAGCAACACTAAAGAGTATTTAGTGCCTTAAAATAATGTTTCCAAAATCGTTTCAGTGGTTCATCACCTCAAAACCGGCACTTCAGCATTCGCTCTGCAGCCCTCTATTGGCTGTGACCGCACAATGTAACTTTACCTTGTCGGGTAGTGTTTTTGTAGTTCTAATGAGACTACGAATTTGACCTGCTTTACGGCAAGTGTTACAAAAGCCGGTAGGTGGAGGCTCTGCGTAGAGATCAGTGGGAGAACACCCGGCAGGTGCGTGGAAGATACCTTGCAGCTAGGTCATTTTTAAATTGGTGTCATGGCAGAGCCTGCAAAGAAAAGGAGGAGTATAATGTCCGATGAGGCGAAGAAAAGAAAACGGGAGCATGACAAAGAAAGAGCTCAAACGAGAGTGAATATCGGACCGGCTCACACTCGTTGGTGAGAGCTGAAGGAGGCTACAAAATGCAAGACGGATGGTGACTTGGCTTTGTTGCTGCTGGACTTAAATAATAAATAATACCGGTAATCATTTTTTTTCCAACAGTGTGCATCTGTGTACAATTCATTGTCCATTATTTTATTGGCTCATGTTAGCTAAGGCGTTAGCTATTGTGCTAATATATATGTAACTATCGCTATGGCTCATGTTAGCTAATCTTAGCTAAGGCGTTAGCTACTCTACCTTGTCACTGGACATCGTTCAAATCGTTTCCAGGGCCGGTTCTGCATACAAACAAATAACGTGTGTGCGACGGTAGGCTGCAGTAGGCTAAATTATTTACGATGGCAGTAATGGACAATTCCCTTCCAACCTGTAGGGGGACTGAAGAGGAAAAGTTCTTAAAGGTTGCTTTAACACGTACAATAGATTTTGCAGATGATCCACACTAGTAACAGTTCTGATAAATAGAGTACAGAGCTCATGAGCAGCCCTCCCACTAACTAAACTCCTCAACTTAAAGAGGACCTGATTGAATCCCCATAATCGGTAGAAACCAAAATATATACTTGACAGGGGTGTTTCAGGACTAGAATAGAATAAAGCGAAAATACCTCATACAGACATGTACTCAGTCTAGAAACCACTTGATACATATTATTTTAAATATTGCTAAATAATGACGGAGTCAGAATTTAAATGAGCCATCTATAGTCTGTTAGTTTCAAATGACTCCGTGTAATTCCTTATAGGGAGGGGGTCTTGGTTGTGGAAGGGTCCACAGCATAGGACTTTAACCGGACCGATGTTAGTGTACCGTTAGAACAGAGTACTTTTGTTACGTTTTTGTTTTATTATCTTTCAGTTTTGTAGACATTTTAAGCCAAACCATGATGATTTTTATTTAACCTAATTGTGTAGTTGTGTAGCATGTTTTGTTTTGTTCTTTTACCACATGTTGAAAAAACTGTTTCAAACTGCGACCATTTGGTCCAGAAAAAAATAAGTTTCCTGGAAACATAAATGAGAGTTTATTTGTATGGGAAGGTCATTTAGTAGGAGACAGTGTTGAAACGAGAGACACATGTTGAACCCAGTTGTTAAACTGTCATTAAAGGAAGCCATCGTATTATAGTTTGAAGCTCATTACCAGTGTTTGGAATAACGAAAAAAGAACGGCGTTAGGTAACGCCGTTCTTTTTTCAGTAACGGGGTAATCTAACTAATTACTGTTTCCGTCGTTACAACGCCGTTATCGTTACTAACGTTAAATGCGGTGCGTTACTACGAATTGAATTTGTCGGTTGTCGGTTAAAAAAAAGAAGTCAGGATCGTGTTCTGCTTGCGCGCCGCTCGTGCCTGGTCTCGGCAGCCTGTTGTCCGTGGAGAAACGTGCAAACTTGCCGCGAGCTGGAGCCGGAGTTGGGGCTGCTGCTGGTCTGAGCGGCGCGCGAGGGCCACGCGGGCCCCGGTGTCCCGCCGTTCTGGTGTTGGACGGGAATCCGGTGCAGCTGTGGAGCGCGGATGGTGAAGACGGTGGTGATGATGATGATGATGAACGGCCCGGCGGCTCGTGGAGGCACCGGGGTCTCGCCGTCATTATGTCTACTGCTGTGGGCTCTGACCCTGTTTTGTGATATATGACAGACACAGCGTCTCCCACTGTAGAATTTCTCCTCAAGTTTTAATTATTCCCGCATGCAAGGTGTGGAGAATGCGATCTCAATTATTATACACAAGACTACACGCTACGTGACTATAGTAGACTACAAGACTACAGTTTGCCATCTCATTACAAGAAAAATCCAAATTCTTTGACATAAAGCAACTTTTTTTTTTACAGTAACGCAAATAGTTACTTTCCCTGGTAACTAGTTACTTTTATTATAAAGTAATTTGGTTAATAACTCAGTTACTTTTTGGAACAAGTAGTGAGTAACTATAACTAATTACTTTTTTAAAGTAATGTTCCCAACACTGCTCATTACTGAATGAGACGTCCGGACGTCAGATGCTGCAGTGTAGAGGATGAGGGAATCTTCATGGATCAGAACAAGCAACAAGTGAAGCTGTTACTTCAACAGACATGACGTGGAGACGGGATCATCCAGTCTGAAGCACACAGTCATAGTTGGAGCTTTTTAATAAGGTGCAGCAGCTGACGTTTGGACACAGAGCAGTGGTGGAGTAGACGTTTAAATTGCCTGCACCCAGTGAATAGCTGTTTCTCATAGGATGGACAGGTTCTGGGCTTTGCCTGTGTTTAGCATTGGAAAATCATCCAGACTTACCTTTATGTTTACAACACAAAACAGACGATAACCAAAAGGCAACAATCTTTTTTTTCTCTGGTCTAGACCAAGTCAACCTAACGTCGGGTGTGAAAGCGACCTCATTTCAGCACGAAGCTCATATAGTAACGTTGGTAATGCACAATTGTATGTTCACAACAATACAAAGTGCTCCACATCATTAAATGGGGAAATCTCTTTGCTTTATGGAGCTTTGATAGAGCTTCACGGTTCTTCTCATCTGAGATGGGAGTACATTAGATCCTTGGGCTGCATGACGTATAGTTTCTGCAGCGATGTGTTGATGTGTGTGTGCAACAGTCACATCTCAGGAGGTGTGATGTAGTAACATCAAGTAAAACACTTCCAGATACAACTATTCAGCTGCTTGAGACAAAGCAAAACTCCCATGAGTCCCATGTCCATGACTAATCCAGTATTAGTGATTAATGAGCTCCAGTCAGTCACACTTTCATGATGAACTCTAGATATTTTTACTCTGAGTGGGAGGAGCCTCTCCCCAGTGGCTCCCACTGGCCAACAATACTCACCTAGTGACCTTTCCGTGAGCAGTTGAAAAGTCACCAACGAGCACCAGCATCATTGTACCTGAGTCTTTCTATGCCCATGTGGGTTAAAAGTGGATATTGTTTAAAACTAGACCACAAACACCAGCCTGATGTTTGATCCATAGACAATGATTGCAACTTCAATTGAAATGTGATCAGAAAAATTTAAAAAGAGGAAACACATTCAGCTCTAATATACACAATTGAGAAAGTAAATGACAAGACAACCAAAAATAGAAGGATAAAGATAGTTGTCATTGTTACACAGAAATAAAGACTTTTAAGAAGTAAACTTGTAGTTTCCATTGAATGCCAAATCCAGCAACTATCTACTTATTTACTAGACGTGGTTTAGACCGTATGTGTATAGAGAGGCTAAGACCTGCAATGTCAGGGTGTCACTACAGCAACATGGCAGCACATGAACAAAGGAGAGCTGAAGTCCCACCCTTTCCTGGAGACCACCATGGGACCTGACTTTGGAAAAATGAGGTATGATTATAGGTAAAAATGTAGCATGAATTACAAAATTATGTTTGTCAATTAAGAAGATCATTGTCAATAAAGTCTCATTTTGTGGTCTAACTGTTGAAGACACCACTGTGACATCCCAACCAATGTCAGGACAGCAGAGTCATTTGCCATCTTCCGAAAAAGGCTCAAGACTCACCTGTTCAGACTTCACCTCGACTCTGCATAGCATGGCCCACTAACACCCCCCCCCCCCCCCCCAAAAAAATAGCAACAAAACCTATAGCACTCCGATCATAGCACTGTTCTTAAGGTACTACTGTACTCAGATGAGGACCTAACACTTGTTCTATTTTTAGCTCTTACTTTATCGGCAATGATACGTTGTGGTTTCTTTGTTTCCTTCTTTTGACAAATGTACTTATTGTAAGTCGCTTTGGACAAAAGCGTCTGCTAAATTACCTTAATGTAAATGTAAATGTACCCAACGTACCCACATACACGACGTACCCAACAAACCCGACGTACCGAACGTACCCAACATACCCGACATACCCAATGAACCCGACATACCCAACGTACCCAACGTACCCAATGAATCCAACATACCCGATGTACCCAACATACCCGACGTACCCAACGAACCCGACGAACCCGACGTACCCGGCGTACCCACATACCCAACGAACCCGACGTACCGAACGTACCCGTTGTACCCAACATACCCGACGTACCCAACGAACCCGACGTACCCAACGTAGTAGTAGTAGAGGTAGTATACCATAATATATAGAATATTCCAAAAGTATAACATATTATATAATATACTAGTGTAGGGTATAACATAAAATAATATCAATGGAACTGCATTTATTTATATAGGGCTTTATTGTTTGACCACACAAAACGCTTTACCCTGCATGTTCACATTACCATACCACATTCATACACATTTACACACATTCATACCCATTTACATTCATATTAAACCATTTGTAGTTTGCCAACAGCACATATTCTTGCATCGGAGTTTACCATATTTTAATGTAAAATGGTGTGACTCCATTAGATGTGGTGATTCTACCAACCCATCACACGGTGATTGACGAATTTTGTTGTTACAAACTCCATATTTGTTGCTGCCAGAGTATAATTGCATGGAAATGCTAAGATTCCAGGAGATCAACACCACAATATGTTTCTCACAGCAACCTCAGTGCAAAGAAATGTTCCCCTACTCTCACCATGAAATATCAGTGGAGTTACACCTCCCTTCCACTGAGTGATTCATCCTCAAAGATGACATCATCACTGCCCCCCAGAGCTAAGTTATGTGAGAGTTTTGAAATAACCCCACAGTTCATTTTCCACTTTGGGGCGAAGCTTTTTTTGCTTTCTTTTCCGACTAGCGTAAATAGTGTGTGTCCCACCCCCACCCTCTCTGGCCTGGAGCAGAGGCTGCCATCTGTTCTCTGAATAGTTTTCTCTCTCTCTCTCTCTCTCTCTCTCTCTCTCTCTCTCTCTCTCTCTCTCTCTCTCTCTCTTAGACTGAGGTCAGCGACATAAAAGCTCCGTTCTGTGACAAGGGTGACGGACTAAGTGATGGTAATTTACTTGTTAGCTGGGGACGAGAAATATATCAGTCATGTTGATGTCCTTGGCCTTTTGATGAGACCATGCAGACCCCCTCCATATTCCCACTGAAGAGTTAAACATATTTTTGGGTGTGTGTGAGTGGGTATGCGGCTGTGTTCATGTGGTATGGATCCAAGGTGAGAAGCAGAGACTGGGAGGCATAATGATTTTCTTTGTGTCACTGCCTTGATGCAAGAAATTCCAAAGCGAAGGAAAGAAAATTGCTGAGACTTTATGGGGAACTGCAACAGCCTGTTTAACCTTGCATGTGGCTGGGACAGATGTTCACTAAATTCAGAAGTAGGTAGCGGTGGAAAGATATGACATCGATATATGAGGTATTGAATTCCACATTATCTGAGTCACTGCTGGCCCTCCGAGTACAGATTAGCTCTGATAAGAGTCTGTTGAGAATCTAAGGGCTTCAGTAACGCTCCGGGGGAGAGATACACGTATCTTTCCACTGGCCAGCAGCAATGCTTTAGAAACCCTCATTTTACACAGCCGAGCTTTGGAGAGGCTCAGTCCCACACAAATCATGTTTGGATCTTGTTTCAATTGTGCCATGAATGAATAATTGACATTTGGCAATTTATGAAATAATCAAGTCACATTTTATCATGGAACTGATGAAGCATACTGTAAAAAAATATATATACGATGACAAATCTACAACACACTGAGACTTTCTGGACTTGGAACAATTATCCTTTAAATCTTCAAACATCCTGTGTGTAAATCATGGTACAATTCAAAGAGGGGCAAAGAATGATTTTTCTCTCCCCGTTGACTAGCGTATATTTTTGTTCGGCAATAAGGTCCCATAGGAAACACCTGAAGGAGTGTGGCCTCACCTCTCAGTACATTGCTCCACAATTCTCTTTTTATCTATAGTGACTTATAGGCTGTGTATAAAAGGCTTTTATTTTGAAGGTGGAGCATAGCCTTTTTCCGGCTGCTACGGGTAGTGGTGACGGTACGGCGCGAAGACATCAGAGAGACGATAGCCTTCGGTCATGTTAACAGAACTTTTCGCTCCTTTTTCCAGTTAGTTATGTACCTGAGATACTCGAGGATTACCTGTGTTTTTTGACGTGTGTTTTTGGAGGTGTGCTGTTTTAACACTACGGGTATAAAGTGAATGAACAAACGTGAGTATCGTTCATGTCACGTATTTAGTATCTTTTATTGCCTCGTTAACCTGTTAAACGTGTCGGCAGAAATGTGTGTATTTATCTGCCGTGTTTGTTATCCTCACCTTGCTACAGATCACAATGTAATTTCTACAGCCTAAAAGTTGATTCTGCGTAGCAGTTACGTGTTGCTGATGTTGTTGGGGTTTTTTTCTGTCGTTAATTGCTCGTTGAGAGCCGACATGTGCGCAGTCCGTGAGAGACCAGTTCTTTTTCCCTCGATTAGCCAGCAGAGGGCAGTGTGTGTATATATCCCATGTCTATCTAAGTTGCTTGAGTACAAATCTTGATGAATACACAGGAGATACGTGTATACATTTATATATAGGGTTCATGTGAGTGCATAAAAAACTCATCAGAAATATTATTGTTTATTATTATTTCAGAACTGCAAAACAACTGCCCGTGTGTGTACACCCTGCCTTTGAAGAG
This sequence comes from Eutrigla gurnardus, assembly GCF_963514095.1. Lineage (NCBI taxonomy): Eukaryota > Metazoa > Chordata > Actinopteri > Perciformes > Triglidae > Eutrigla > Eutrigla gurnardus. The sequence continues at coordinate 25,747,054 of NC_139925.1, forward strand.
ACGCCGGTCTTCCCCCTTTATTGTGCCCTGACCGACACACCACCTTGGATGCTGTATCAACCTTAACGAATCAGCTGTAGTCCCCTACCTCCCACACATTGGTCCTTCGAGCCGGATACAGCATTCAAGATGCAGCCAGAGGAAGAGTTCGTCACTGATGTGAGACCCAAGCGTCAGACACGTCGACCTGCCAGGCTCCAAGATTATGATGTGGACTATACGAGTGATCATCCTCGAGGCTCATCATCGTGGCGACCGCCACTCTCCCCCCCTCCCCCAGAGCAGGCTGCTTTCCTCCCCCAGTTTGGTCCAGTTAATCTGAGTCACCTTCCCTCACCTCAGCCTCCCCTTGGCTTCCCTAGGGATGCTGCTCACTACGAGACAAAGACAAGGGATGGCCAAATTCATCTGTCCTTTATCCTCGGCCGTTCTAGAGTAGCCCCCAAACGTGTACACTCCATCCCACGCCTGGAACTGTGTGGCGCTCTTGTAGCAGCACAACTAGCCAGTCTCCTCACCAAGGAACTCACCTTGGAAGTGGCTCACCACTCTGTGGTCTGATTCTACCACGGTGCTTACCTGGCTCCATTCCCAGTCCTGCCGCTTCAAGGTGTTCGTTGGGGCAAGAGTGGCAGAAATACAGGACCTAACGGAGAACTGTACCTGGCGCTATGTGGACTCCGACCAAAATCCTGCCGATGACCTGACAAGAGGAAAAACACTGGAAGAGCTCAAAGATCCTAACAGGTGGTCCCAGGGACCTCCCTTCCTGCTGATAAGCCCAGATAGCTGGCCAGAAAGGCCCAACGCTGAACCCCCAGAGGATCACGCCGAGCTTCGAAAGACTACCTTTTGCGGAGCTACAGTCACCTCCTCAACTGACCGTGGTCCAGATGGAAAAGGATCCAGTTCCTGGCAAGAACTCATGGATGACACTGTCAAAGAGCTCCAAAGAACAAGCCCCTATACCACCCCACCCACAGCTGAGGATTATCAGCAAGCAGAAACCAAAATCCTGCTGAGATCTCAGAAGCAGTCCTTTCCTGACGACTACAAGCTCCTTGCTGCAGGGAAACCAGTGTCACCTTCAAGTCGCCTTCTCACCTTGGCACCTGTCCTCGACAAGACCTCTGGCCTAATAAGAGTTGGTGGACGGCTCAGACGGTTGGGAGATGAAGATGTCCCCCTACATCCTGTTGTCCTTGATGCCGCCCATCCAGTGACACATCTGCTCATCCAGAAGTATGATAGTGATTTGCATCACCCAGGCCCCGAGTGAGTCTTTGCGGAGCTGCGGAGATCGTTCTGGATTATCAGAGGCCGCGAGGCAGTCCGTAAGCATCAACGTGCATGCCCTGAGTGTCAACGTTGGAGAGGCCGGCCTTCCATCCCCAGGATGGCTGATCTCCCTGATGCTCGCCTCAGATTGCACAAACCCCCCTTCTACTCCACTGGTGTGGATTGTTTTGGGCCCATGATGGTAAAAGTAGGCAGACGTCAAGAGAAACGCTGGGGAATCATTTTTAAGTGTTTGACGACCAGAGCCGTACATTTGGATCTCCTTAAGAGCATGGATTCTGACGCTTATTTGATGGCGTTGAGGCGGTTTATCGCCAGAAGAGGGACTCCTGCTGAACTGTGGTCAGACCAAGGGACCAATTTCAAAGGAGCCGAACGAGAACTCAGGGAAGCTTTCGAGAACATGGTTCCAACGTTACAGCAGCGGCTTGCCCATCAGAAGATCAAGTTCCATTTTAACCCTCCTGCTGCTCCCCATTTCGGTGGAGTATGGGAGCGGGAAGTCCGGTCAGTCAAGTCAGCACTTTACACGTGTGTAGGAGCCCAACCACTTCCGGACGAGGTGCTACACACCGTGATCCTGGAGACCAGAGGCCATCCTCAACTCAAAACCATTAGGCTATGTATCAGCCGACATAGCCGACATCGATCCTGTGACACCGAACAGTTTGCTCATGGGAGGGCCGGATGGTTCACTTCCTCAGGTGGTGTACCCAGAGACTGAGATCCTGAGCCGCAGGCGCTGGCGACATTCCCAAGTCCTGGCGGACCAATTCTGGTCCAGGTTTATCAGGGAATACCTACCTGGTCTTCAGACGAGACAGAAATGGCAGTCATCTCCTCCTGACCTACAAAATGAGGCAGTCATCATGCTGGTGGAGCCACAGCTACCACGGTCCCAGTGGCCAGTTGGGCGTGTGATCAAGGTCCATCGCAGTGAGGATGGTTGTGTCAGATCAGCTGATGTCAACATTAAAGGACACATCTTCACCCGGCCAGTCGCCCGGTTAGTGCTGTTACCAGCTCTTCCACCTGGAGAGGAAGATCCTCCTCCGACTTCTAGACCCCCTAAGACGGACTGAGCCTTTATTTGATGCAAATGTGCCATGCACATTTGGGGGCGGCTGTATAAAAGGCTTTTATTTTGAAGGTGGAGCATAGCCTTTTTCCGGCTGCTACGGGTAGTGGTGACGGTACGGCACGAAGACATCAGAGAGACGATAGCCTTCGGTCATGTTAACAGAACTTTTCGCTCCTTTTTCCAGTTAGTTATGTACCTGAGATACTCGAGGATTACCTGTGTTTTTTGACGTGTGTTTTTGGAGGTGTGCTGTTTTAACACTACGGGTATAAAGTGAATGAACAAACGTGAGTATCGTTCATGTCACGTATTTAGTATCTTTTATTGCCTCGTTAACCTGTTAAACGTGTCGGCAGAAATGTGTGTATTCATCTGCCGTGTTTGTTATCCTCACCTTGCTACAGATCACAATGTAATTTCTACAGCCTAAAAGTTGATTATGCGTAGCAGTTACGTGTTGCTGATGTTGTTGGGGTTTTTTTTCTGTCGTTAATTGCTCGTTGAGAGCCGACATGTGCGCAGTCCGTGAGAGACCAGGGGTGCAGTCGAATAGTCTTTTTTGCTTAGGAAGGTTCCTAACTGAAGAAGTGACCCGGAAGTAAACAAATGGCCGCCATGATAAGAGCTGTTCGAATTCTCTAAATGCATAGGAAAGGAGCTCCAATGCTTCCTTTCAGAGCTCCTTTAGCATAGGATGCAACGGACCTTCCTATGCGATAGGAAAGGAGATCACGCCAACCCACAATTCTTTGCGAGAGCAACATTTAAAGTGCCGCACACCTCGGCCGTTCATGAAAACAAACAATATGCCTATTTACATATTTAACAGTTACTTTCATGCAGACATATAGTCATTGGAATAGTGATGATAAATGTGTGTGGACAGTGATAATAATTGAATGTTTTTTTTTAATTTCAATCATGTTACAAATGTTTGACAAAAACGAAACTAAAACCACAAATGAAAAGTAAATAAAGCAACCGGTCAAACAGGAAGGAGGAGCTGCTGGACCTGAAGCCGGTCAGTGAACCAGCTGTTGATAAAACCAACATGTGGAGAAGTGGACGATGCGCTTTTTGTAGTCCATTTTTGTAGTTTCTCCAGCGCAGACGCACGTCAATCGCTGGCGCTGATCATCAGCTGTCAATCATCAGCGGCCGCGTTATAATGACGTAGCTTAGTGAAAGTCCGGTCGGATTCTCTGAGCACCGCGGTAGACTATTCCTAAGTCCTTTTGAGTTCTCCTATCGCCTTTCCTTAACCCCGTGACGTTTTCCCCAGAGGTCAAGGAATAGGAGATAGGAATAGGAGTTAGGACCTTATTTTTTGACTATTCGACTGCACCCCAGTTCTTTTTCCCTCGATTAGCCAGCAGAGGGCAGTGTGTGTATATATCCCATGTCTATCTAAGTTGCTTGAGTACAAATCTTGATGAATACACAGGAGATACGTGTATACATTTATATATAGGGTTCATGTGAGTGCATAAAAAACTCATCAGAAATATTATTGTTTATTATTATTTCAGAACTGCAAAACAACTGCCCGTGTGTGTACACATAAGAATAAAACCCTGCCTTTGAAGAGACGCCGGTCTTCCCCCTTTATTGTGTCCTGACCGACACACCACCTTGGATGCTGTATCAACCTTAACGAATCAGCTGTAGTCCCCTACCTTCCTTACAGGCTGAGTCCCTTAAAACACAAGTATTCTCATTAAGCCTTTCTGAAATAAGGTCTCATGGGTAACACAGGAAGGGGCGGGGCTTAACCTCTATTCACTGAATCCATTTTGACTTGACTTCAATGATGAATTCATCACAACAACCACTAACACATATAAAACAAACATATAAAGCAACGTTACGTTGCCTAAACGTAACGTTGGTTTTGTTGCCTAAACGTAAAGTTGGTTTTGTTGCCTAAACGTAAAGTTGGTTTTGTTGCCTAAACGTAAAGTTGGTTTTGTTGCCTAAATGTAACGTTGGTTTTGTTGCCTAAATGTAACGTTGGTTTTATTGCCTAAACGTAGAGTTGGTTTTGTTGCCTAAATGTAACGTTCGTTTTGTTGCCTAAACCTAACTCTACATAGTTAATTGAATCCCAACCATGATGTTTTGCCTAAACCTAATGTAGGGACCTCACCATCAGGACTACACAATGCGGCCTACAAGGAGGCCCAGAAGCCTTCACATGTGGTCAGAACAAAGGGACAAAGGGACAAAGGACAAAGGAGAGTCCAAAATACGCCACGATTGCACTGTTGATAAATAACTTTGTTTTGCGGCGTGTCTTTGCAACGGTGTCTCTTTAGAAAGCATCCCGTCTTTGCTGAACCAGAGAGGCGGATACAGCGGTGGCAGTGTGACGAGCGTCGTTCAACGAGCATCGGAAATCCGATTAGTTCAAGGCTTCAAAACAACTGTAAAAGGTGAACTTTTCTTCTTGCATATTTACATGACGCAAGCGAAGTTGCTGTGCATCATATACATGTTGCTGCGTACAGCGGTGTCCTCTTACGAGCAACTACCGGCTTTTTATCTTCTTCGGATCTACGAAGATCTACACTTTTTAAATGTGGCCGGTGGCACGACGCCTAGTAACGTCTTCAAAACGTCGATGTAAAAAACACAAGGTATGCCGTGCGCATCTCCCCCTCCCACCTCGACTGAAATGTCATATCCATCATGCCGGCCTCGGCTTGCTCGGCAGCATGGCAGCCACACTTTGCACACTGACCGCCTCAGACGCTAGTGGTGGCTCAGTTAGGCCATTCATAAATAAACACAATATTATGTTAATCACTTGTCATTATTGCTGCTTATTGCTAATGCAAGACAAGTTGGATTTAGTGCCAAAACATTTCCAAAAGTTTCATAAGGATAAATGCCGGTTCAACCGGTTTGCATTAATCAAACCGGTTTAAGCCCCGTACACCGAACCAGACTGGTGGAACCGAAAATCAGCCCAACTCAACTCTATATAGTCCTCTATATAGAGGACTATACTGTATATAGTCCTCTATATATAGTCCTCTATATAATCCTCTACATGGTCCTCTACATAGTCCTCTATATAGTCCTCTATATGGTCCTCTATATAGACCTCTATATAGTCCTCTATATGGTCCTCCACATAGTCCTCTACATAGTCCTCTATATAGTCCTCTATATGGTCCTCTATATAGACCTCTATATAGTCCTCTACATATACCTCTAAATGGTCCTCCACATAGTCCTCTACATAGTCCTCCACATAGTCCTCTACATGGTCCTCTACGTGTTATTTTTAAATAACTGTAATTTGTACATTTTAACCAAATAGATAGAAAGAATGTTGTATGACTTGCTCCGTTGTCTTTCAGTTTCGGGCTGTCCACCTCCTGTTGACATCCTTACATTGTTGTATTTCCTTATTATGTATATTATGAGTGTTAAATTTCCGTGTCTGTGTCTCCTGCATTGTTTGCATGTCTCTGCCAGCAGCCTTCTTCCACTGCATCATTTCATTACCATAAAGGAGGCCCATTAAAATGAGACGGAGGAAACAACAACATGGATCTCATCAAGGATAATCAGCCTCTGCTGTTGACAATGAGAATGAGTGGAGTGACGTTACTACCTGCTGTGGGCTATTAGCTCCCACTGCAGGAAAACACTCCACTGTTGGCTGACTCATCTGTTAAGTGTGTGTGTATGGGGGCAGACATCACGCAGACACAATACCCAGTGACAGTCCCGTCTTAATCGCTTTGACTCCCCCATCGTCCTGTGAACTGAGATGTCAGGTGCATTGCCCAACATGTACTGTGGCTCCCCTTCCACTTCCCAACACCTGCATTCAGCACACAGCCCTCCGGTGTCGGGGCTGCTGATGGCCACGATAACAAGCTGGAATGGGCTCCGCCACTGAGCTATGAGCAGCAAACAACTCGAGTCAGCAAGTTAGACGCTTTAATTCAAGCCGACCCACATGGAGGAAGGTTTGTTCCGACATGGCCCCTCTTTTTTGTGCTAAGACTTTGCTGCATGTAAACAGTGTTGCATGTAAACAGTTAACATGAGGACAAGGGAACTGCAGCACCTGGGCGCAGCACGTTGCAGTTATCGTGTAATTTATCTTTAATGAATATGAGGACATTTGATGCATACTTGGCCAAAAAGTTGATTCTGATTCTTTGCAGCATGAATTCAAATATTTACTGGCTGATACCAGCCTTCAAAGTACGCCTGGATCTCCAACTAAGGTCGGTGCTTCATTTCAGAACTAGTGATACGATGCCTCCGTTTTATTATTATGTAAGTTGACATATACCCAGTTCTAAAGGAATCAGATGAATAAAATACTTTTACCTGAATACTTAACGGTTCCAAGCCACAGACTCTTGATCTTCATTAAGCAGTTAAGTCAAGGATGAAAGAATAAATGATCTAAAATTCCCACTTTGTAGAGAGAGAGAGAGAAAGAGAGAGCTAAAACTGCTCTATATTGAACTTTAAGCAATTATCCATTTCATCAAAATGACTATCATTTTTAATTTTGACTCAGCACTACCTTCACTTTACATTTACTGGCTGGGAAAGTTTAGGAAACTTAATGAGCAATTCCACAAAGTTACAAAGAGGTTTTGTCTGCCAGATAACCACAATGTGCTCACTTTAGACAAATTCAACAAAGCGCCATTCTGCCCTGCAATTCAATAATGTGCCGGCATTGGAATGGAATGTCTCCTGATCATTTCTCCTGAATCAGATGAATCACATGTCGTTGGCGACCGCTTCCAAGAAAGGAGCAAACAAAAACAATCTGTGCTCCGCAGCAGAGAGTAAACATACATCTTTGTCCATTTATGGCAGTCAGGGGAGAACACAGGCTGCATTCCTGACTAACTGGCATTAATAACATCAGGTTTGACTTAAGCCAAATAGGCAATTACATTATCTGTGACTAGCTGTGGCTTTTGAAGTCCTCTTAACCGTAATACAAATCTAGTGTGTTTAAAAAGAATAAAAACATTAGTGTGCCTGTTTTATTGTCGACATTAATAATATTGTGAATTACTAAAATCCGGCCATGAAACATTACCTTAATAGAATGTGATGTGGTCCAATCTCTATGTCAAGATAAGACAGTAAAAAACAAATATGGATCTAATATATCCAGCATCCAGCAGCTCAAGTGAACTGCCTTAGGGCTCTGCAGACAACATGCTGGTCTGCAGAGTCCTAAAAGCCCACCCCGCAACTTTACCCGTGACCACACCAGAAAAAACTCATCTCCATCTAGTGAACTGAAGAAGTAAGTGTTCCCAAAAGGTTTTAGTTTGCAATATTTATATAATAAAAGATGGATACTTGGCCTCCGTTTATAATATTGCCATGTAAGATATCTTGTTACCATGCTGTATGCCGTACCCCTATGTGTTATTACACTATTATTATGCCTGTACTATAATGGTGTAATAAAATGAAGAGAAAACAACTATTAAATAGTTAATTGCAGCCCCAGTCAGAGTCAGATGATGTGATCTCTTAAAAACTCTGCAGAGAACTCCCTCTAGAAACTCCAAGAGATGGGCAAAGCACTGCAGAAAAGCTGTTTACTTCTTAAATAACAAGTTGGCAAGATCTAGCAAACAAGAAAATGATTTGGCCGGTGGGTCTGGGCCAAGAGGTACAATCCACTTGGAGTCTGTTTCTCTTTCACTCTGAGACACGTGCTCTTTCCAGTCAGACAGCTTAAAGACTATCCCTGCGCTGGGCCTCATTCATGAAATGCATGTTAGCACCGATCTGATCTTAACTTATGCATACACACACCTACAACTACTGTGAGGTTCATCAGTATTTTCTTCATGATGACATTGTTGTATGGAAGAACAAAATGTGTGTTTGGTCGTAACAGCTGTCATATGCACAAATTATTTTTGTGCTCTGTGGAAAATTCTAAACCATGAGAGAGCAAAGCACATCAAATACAACACATACAACAAGGCTTAAACCTTTGACCACAGGCATTGAATACAGAAGAGATAACAATGATGCATGCGTCAAGTTTCATTTTGTATTTATATATATTTTTTTAATAAACACAGTGAGTGTGGGTTATCTCCGGGTTCTCCAGCTTCCTCCCACAGTCCAAAGACATGCAGGATGGACCTGTCTGTCTCTACATGTCTCCCTGTGATAGACTGGTTACCTGTCTGTCTCTACGTGTCGGCCCTGTGATAGACTGGTTACCTGTCTGTCTCTACGTGTCGGCCCTGTGATAGACAGGTTACCTGTCTGTTTCTACATGTCAGCCCTGTGATAGACTGTTACCTGTCTGTTTCTACATGTCTACCTGTGATAGACTGTTACCTGTCTGTCTCTACATGTCAGCCCTGTGATAGACTGGTTACCTGTCTGTCTCTACATGTCAGCCCTGTGATAGACTGGTTACCTGTCTGTCTCTACATGTCAGCCCTGTGATAGTCTGGTTACCTGTCTGTCTCTACATGTCTCCCTGTGATAGACTGGTTACCTGTCTGTCTCTACATGTCAGCCCTGTGATAGACTGGTTACCTGTCTGTCTCTACATGTCAGCCCTGTGATAGACTGGTTACCTGTCTGTCTCTACATGTCAGCCCTGTGATAGACTGGTTACCTGTCTGTCTCTACATGTCGGCCCTGTGATAGACTGGTTACCTGTCTGTCTCTACATGTCTCCCTGTGATAGACTGGTTACCTGTCTGTCTCTACATGTCAGCCCTGTGATAGTCTGGTTACCTGTCTGTCTCTACATGTCTCCCTGTGATAGACTGGTTACCTGTCTGTCTCTACATGTCTACCTGTGATAGACTGGTTACCTGTCTGTCTCTACATGTCAGCCCTGTGATAGACTGGTTACCTGTCTGTCTCTACATGTCAGTCCTGTGATAGACTGGTTACCTGTCTGTCTCTACATGTCAGCCCTGTGATAGACTGGTTACCTGTCTGTCTCTACATGTCAGCCATGTGATAGACTGGTTACCTGTCTGTCTCTACATGTCAGCCCTGTGATAGACTGGTTACCTGTCTGTCTCTACATGTTAGCCCTGTGATAGACTGGTTACCTGTCTGTCTCTACATGTCGGCCCTGTGATAGACTGGTTACCTGTCTGTCTCTACATGTCGGCCCTGTGATAGACTGGCGTCCTGTCCAGGGTGTACCCTGCCTTCGTCCAATGACAGCTGGGATCGGCTCCAGCCCCCCCGCGACCCTGAATACAGGATAAGCGGTAGACGATGGATGGATGGACAACAAGAATGATGTTTTGAAATAGAGTCCCGTCCCTTTTGATGGACCACCATGGGATCTTATTCTGGAAAGTCTGAAGTCCAGTAGTCAACGGTGAGAGACAAATCACTTCTTGATTACACATATGATGTCAATTTAAAAGATGAACAACAACAGGTCTCTCTGTGTGTTGGGTACCAGGATGTAACGTTACTATAACAACAGGTCTCTCTGTGTGTTGGGTACCAGGATGTAACGTTACTAGAACAACAGGTCTCTCTGTGTGTTGGGTACCAGGATGTAACCTTACTATAACAACAGGTCTCTGTGTGTGTTGGGTACCAGGATGTAACCTTACTATAACAACAGGTCTCTCTGTGTGTTGGGTACCAGGATGTAACCTTACTATAACAACAGGTCTCTCTGTGTGTTGGGTACCAGGATGTAACTTTATACTAACAACAGGTCTCTCTCCTCCTTTCTCTTCCTGCTGATAAAAAGAGTTGCTGGATAAAGCACATCAGCTAAGCTAAAGTTACATAAGTAATGGAATGTAGTGAAGTTTGCTAGCGACCTAGCAAGACAAGCTAACATGTTGGCGAGGTACGTTGTGTGAGACCAGAGATGTAGTTCACTGAGCAGTTTCACACACTGCATGAAAAGTGGGATTTTCGTCAGTTAGCGGCCCTGTAAATTGACGTGGAAGTTCAGGTTTACGACTGCAAACGGCAATTTGCAGGAAACACCGAAAACTGACGTAAATTGCCGGGAATTGACGTGGGCCTTGCTTGGCAGTTGTCCCCCCATGACCCCCCTCCCCGTAATCCTAGGGGAGGCTTTAACATGTAAATGAAAATGCTGTGAGCTATACAAATGCAAATCAGGGTAGCAGGGGGAGTTTTCCCCCAGGTGACATTTTTCTGAAAGGTGTTAACTTCATTTCATCTTCATTCAAAGATATAACTTAATTTCATCTTCATTCAAAGATACACAAAACAATTTGCTTCAACAATTACTTTTAATCAGGCTTTGCCACAAAGGTAAAATGTACATTCATGCAAACAACATCACCGTCTCCTAGAGCTCAACCACTGTGCATAGTGGCATGACTACAGTGACCCTTTCTGTGCTTAAATGCACAGTGGATGTGTTAACCACACATCTCCCAGCAATGCGCTCAACAGGCAGAAATGATGCTGGGTATGACGTGTCTGTTCCCTGCAAGCTCCAAACTTCTATTGGCTTTCCATAAAAATGTCTGTCCGGATGGGGATGAAGCCAGGAAACTTGCGCAGTAACATGTTTAAATGCAGTACCTTTTGACACAACATTAACAACTATAAACTGCTTTATTATGGCTGGTCGTAGTTCTGCTAGAGGGTCAAGGATGGGTTCATAGATTATAGGCTTGTGTTCGAAATGCCATACTAACGTCCTACTCGTACTTAATTGTGACGTAAATTTGAGTACGTAGTGCGTTCACATACAATAGTATGTGAATTTGTGCACGCGAGAAATGCCCGGATGTATACTGCATTGGCAAGAATTTCTGAGTACAGCGGACCTTGCTAAATCTACTCAACTTCCCAAAATGCATTGCGGCTCGTCTGACTTCACAAGTTTTGGATAATGGCGGACGACTGCGGTGATTCTGGCGAGGAGCCCGACACAAACCGCGTACACATGTAAGTATACTGTAACATGACTTTTACGTTTCCAGCTGACTTTTAAATCGTATTGATAATGAATGTTACTTTATTGTTGTTGGCATTGTACGTTAACGTTACGAATCGAAGGTCCTTCCAGCCGGCTAGCCTACTGACGCTAATTTACCATTTAGGGGTTAGCGAGCGCAAGCGAAGCGGAAAATGTGCCGTTTTTACCGACGTTAACTAATAATATAGTGCTTATGTTAAACCGTGGTTATAATATATTTACTAACGGTGATTAATAACGCCGTGCACCGTTGTCCGTTAAAGGGACTGATGCAGACAACGGGCGCCTCATTCAGTGGGGGGAACGAGGCGGAGACGTTCACGTTCACCGGCAGCAGGGATGCTGCTCTGAGAGGCTTCACTTAAGAAAATGTGGTTTAAATGTTATAATTCTTATATCCAGGACTGCTGGAGACTCTCAGGATGTCCCAGGACTGCTGGAGACTCTCAGGATGATTGCGGTAAGAATATGTTCGGTGACTGCTAGCTAAGCTAAAATTAGCAAAGCAAGCCCAAGCTAAAAGTAGCTTAAAAGCTAATAGTCCAAGCTAAAAGTAGCATAGTAGCCTTGTAAAAGAACAAGAGAGAGGAACCAGTGTAACGTTAAGTTGCTTTGTTAAGTGTACGTTGTTGGTCTTTTACAGGAAGCAGTACGCCGTCTTCACAACTCGGAGACGAATTGTAGGCGCTACGAACCGGAGTAAGGGTACGATTTAAAGAATATGCTTTCATTCTGCTGTATACGGAAATAGATGCGTTAACAGTAGATACCGATCTTAACTGTTCATTTTGTTTTCACAGACGAACCTCGCCTCATAACGAAGCTGTGACCTCTTACTTGCTCGGAGCTTTGTCCGCAAGTCCGGATTTCTATGACGCTGAATTACGACGCCATTGTGTGTAAGTCACTTTTACTGTTTTCTTCTTCCTTGTTTTAATTTTACTGTGACTTAAGTTTTCTTATTCATACCACTCATTTAATTGTTTTCCAGCTGCCTGTAGGACATACTATGAAACGGTACGCAGGAGCTTCAGACACACACAGCCTGATCTCGCATCGCAGGCGGAAGCTGTGAAGAGGTCAGCTCGGAGTCGTTCCAGGAGAAAGAGGGTAAGACTTATTAGATTTATTAGATCCGTTTTTGGTCAATGTGACCAAACCTACCTAAACCTATTTTCAGGTGCATTAATAGATGTGTTGTGTCCATGCGCAGTGCATCGCGCAGTACTGATTGTCTTTATTTATTGTTTTACAGCTGCTGGAAGCGAGACGGAGTGTGCTTGCTGGCGATGAGGCGGACCGTTGGAAGTGCGCCACCACAGACATGATGTCTGATGAGGAGGACGGCGTCGTTGGCGGGGTGTCTGGATGGATTGTGCGACCTCCATCCTCTCGTAGCCAGGAGCTCACCGAGCTCTGTGCGACTCTACAGTCGGGATTAGAGAAGACTCCCAAGTACAGGGCCACGCACCGCAGGCGGCTGTAAAACTGACCAAATTCGGACAGAATGTCGCCAGTTCATTTGTGTGTTGTGTTGTCAATAAAGCTCTTTCTTTGAATACTTCCTCCTGGCAATTTTTCCTTTCCTCAATAAATTCATTAATATTTATATTTATAAATATATAAATAAATAAAAATAAATGTGTATATATATGTATAAATATACATATATATATATATAAATATATATATATATATGTGTGTGTATATATATATATGTATATATATATATAGTGATAGATCTGCTAACCAATCACTAGTGATTATTCTTGTTTAAAAGACCCAGTGTGACCAATAGTAACACATCTGCCAACGGGGGTGGGGTTTACATTTATAATGACTCATCAGGTTGACCAATAGTGACAGATCTACCAACGTGGGTTGGCTTTACATTTATAATGACCAGATCTGCCAACCAATCCTGAGCGATTATACTTGTTTAAAACTAGTGGTTTCATCCAATCCTGAGTGAGGATATTCAAGCCATCTCTGGCCAGGCGGGGTTTCGCCGCTATTCATATGCTAATTAGAGCCTTCGCTGTGGTTCGTTTCCGACAATTTTCGGCACAGACGAACGCGGCGTTCGCAGCCTGTAAATTGTCGTTAACTCCCGAAAATTAGGGAGATTTTCGGGCGTTTACAGGGACGAAAATCCGACTTTTCATGCAGTGACACTAAACTAAATGATACGATGAAAAACCTACGACACTCTGAGACTTTCTTGACTTTAAACATCTTTTAAATTGACAAACATCACATGAACAAAATTAATTGTCTCTTGCTGTTGACTTCCGCCCATATTTATTGTGAAATGAGGTCCCATGGGCAAAGGGCTAGATATTGCGTCTCTATACAAGTAAAACTGTCCACCATACAGAGTTTGCTGTCCACTTACGTTTGGTGCACCACTGTGACCCCTGAGCTTGACTCCATCCATGACAGCAGTGTCCTCCACACACATTCACCCTGCAAACACAAAACAACACAGTTGAGCTGTTTTTCAACTTTCAAGATCCCAGCAGAATTTAAATTCCAGTCCAGAACTTTGACTTTGCTTGTCGAAGACCTTTGAAGAGATGGAATTTCAAGTAGACCCTACATTAACATCCAGCCTTACACCTGCCTGGATGGGTGCCACACCTGCTGGCTGTCGTTGGTCATTGGTTTCTGAAAAAATCTGAGGTTAGAAACAGGCCGCGTCAAGTTTCATTTGAGGTCTGTAACGCTGAGTTAAAATGGATGACCACAAGGTTCAGGGGGTTTGAGACAAGTCGCGTCATCATATAAATGTTCCATCATAGTTATCTGATTTTTGGCAGAAATGTTCTGGTCTCCACCAATTCTTACCGGATGTTTTCCAGACTTGAGTGCCGTCTCAAAACACAGAGCTCATGATATGTGGTTTGGCTTTGTAATGCGAAATCTGACTGGGGAGGGAGGAATGTTCTATGATCCTGACGATTCTGAGGTGGACTGTTTATTGTAGTAGGTTTGTTAGCTTCGCAGTGCCAACAAGAACCTCACGAGGTTAGTTTTACTACAGAACTTGAAGACTTTGAGTCAGGCTGTTGGAAGCTGAACCAACCTGGGAACTCACAACTCACATTATCATTCAGGAAGTTGGCTTAGCTGATGGTGTGAGTCACCGCCTCTTGGAGCTTTTGAGGAGTTTAAAGAGTAACTAAACTCTCAAATCAGCTGAAAACCAAGTTTTATGGGTATTAAGTAGTACTGTTGGTTAATTCAGGTCCAAGTCTTGACATATGAGTCCAAGGTGTCTGAATCATACATATTGTGCATTGAATAAGCATGGCCAGTGGCCTCATCTGGTTGAGAGCATAGATTGTATATAAGACGTTAGGGGTGTAACGATACATGTATTCGCATTGAACCGAAACGGTACGGGGGTCACGGTTCGGTGCGTGGATTTACACGGTATAAAAATAAATAAAACTGGCGCACAAATTAATTACGGAACTACTGTTCAAGGCCGTCCATCTCTGTACCGTTACACCCCTATTAGACGTGGACGTAGTCATGGTGACGTCACCCTTTGGTTTGTGGACCACCGTTTTGAAGCCTCCAGTTTGGAATTGTGGATGTCACCATCTTGGAAATTTTGCAAGTGAAGGAAGTGACCATACTTGGACTGTGGAGGAGCAACGCGTGGATCTGACGAACACAAGCAGCGGCAGCACCCCAGGCGGCAACCGTTGCATGTTATGTAACTATAGCTATATACTTCTCTTTTGTCTCGTTCCTCTCCTTCTTTTCTCGTAGTCAACTCATTGACCCAGTTCCACAGGCCGGCAACGCTGGTTTGACCTGGCCTTAGTCTGAATGGGGTGCAGTCAGTGAACATTAAAAGCTTTCCCCATAGTTTGGGGATTTATTTCCAGTGGTAAACCCCATTTTTGAGTTGGCCATTCCTTGGCCATTAATTATATTTAATGTCATTTTAATCCAACAAGAAAAAGACAAAGTTCATGAAAACAGTGTCTTGTACACACATGGATCAAGGAAAGGTCATGTCAGGGGCCATAATAGCAAAATGGCCAGTAGAGAGAATGCAAGTTTAATGGCACTTGGCTTCACCTGGCTACAGAGCCAGATATTATCCAGTGCATGTAACTGGCTTAAAAACATCATTAGAGATGCACCAACTGCAATTTTCTTGGCCAATTCTGAATTCTGATTTTTCGCAGATTGTGATTCTCTCTCTACTATTAATGTCAGCAAAGGTCCAGACCACCGTTCCGAAAAATAAGTCAAACCCTCTCAAGGTCAGCATAAACCGTCATGAATTTACATTTGTTATTGTCATCTGTAATGATTTCTGCACAATTAAAATTATTCAGAAATTAATTATAATATTTTTACTTTAAACACTTGTTTTAAATCAAAATAAATTATTGGCATGATGTATTCCAAGCTGCTTAAAGCTGGTGTTAGTAAGTTATACAGCTCATAATTCCCTCTCTAATATGTTTTCTATTACTGTGAAAACCTAGCAAGGTCTCTATGAGTCAGCCCTGTGATAGAGCGGCAACCTGTCCAGGGTGTTCCTTCACCCAATGCCAGCCCCGCCACACAAGCCTGAGCGGGATACCCGGTTACCGACGATGGATGGAAGGATTAATGGATCATAGTGTTATGAATGGCCTTCGCCCAATACTCATATTTGCTGAATCATGCTTGAACACATCATAATAACCCGTATCAATGTTAGCTGCTAGCTCTGTCTCTAAAGGGAGATACTCCTTGCTGTTTGCAGACAAGCCCGTCACTGTGATTACTTTGAGCAGCATGAATTACAACACAAGGGTCTGATTAAGTTAGTTGCTCCAAGTGTTTCTAGGGTTGTTCCTCCATGGCTTATTGTGACAAGAGCAGACTTCAACACCAACGATGGGTGAATGTTGTTATGGTAAAACTATAAACTTGTAAACTTGACTGTCAGAAAATATGATCATGTCAGTACGGCAGTACCAATAGGTAGTCATCAGGTATGGTATTCAAGATGCTAAAATAAACAATAAAACAACAATTGGGGCTTTTTAAACACACACTTGGTTCTTGTTAAGGGGCGTTTTAAAGTGTGTAGTTGGGTTTATTGCACGCCATCATGGTTGCCACACAATCTCATTAAGGCATCACATCAGAACCAGAGAGTAATGTGGCAGAATGTGACAGCTTCAGGCTTCTCAAGGCAAACATTTCCCCTGATTCATTTCTTTGTGTATCTCACAAGTGTGCAGTATACTTGACAGGGTTTTGGAAATCTGTACCCTGTATGTGTTTCCTGTCCGTTACTTCAGTTCAGAACATGTACACTTGTATTTCTCTGTCGAGTATAGAAACGGTGTGAGAATATTTAGATTAGAATGGACATGCCTATTCAAATCAATGTAGCAGGATGGTTTTATGTATACCGTTGCCATGGCGACAGTTTTAGATAGCAATATTATCACAATAGAACACACAATAAGATTTTGAACATAAAGTACATAAAGTAAAATAGTAGTAAAGTTTCATCGGTTCATCTCGTCATTTTTGTTGAAGCTAAAGCGGGTTTTCAGTCAGCTGCTGATTTTGCGACCAACAGATTGATTCGTCAAGCAGACGAACTAAAACTGCCATAAACACTAAATGTTTGTATTACAGTCCAACTGACTTATTGGACTACTGGACTTATTCAGGATAATTAGACTTCTGCTCTGAACCAATAATGGCTTATTCACATCACGATGGAAACACAGCCTTTGCACGTGCAATGCCGTTATTGTGAATGAAATGAGTTGCGAGGGCTCTGTGCAGATGTCCGTTGAAAGTCTCATTTCGTTTAACTTTAACCCCAACCTTCCAGAAAAATCTATGAACTGTACTTCTGAATTTACAGAGTCGTACGATAGCTAATATGAATATGAAGACCACTTCATTAAACTTCATATGAAACAGTGCTATTATACCAAACATGTGCAGGGCATGGGACGCTATGAAAATGTCATGTCACAATTATATTAATAATCATCAAACTCATCAAACTTAAAATGGCACTAAAACATACTGGAATAACTACATTTCATTTAAAAACTGATCTTGTTATTGCGTCACAGATAAGACGTGTATTTATTAAAGTCCCAGTCGGTAAGTCCGGCGGATCGAGGGCACTCTGTCAGGTTTTATCACGGGCACCATCACAATCTTTCTTTTTTTCCTTCTTTTCCACCGGTGTTTTCTTTTCCTTGGTTGTTTTGGACTTCCTCATTTCAGTTTTTAACCAGGAATTGGAAGCTTTTTGCTACTTCCCTCCGCCTCCCCCCTGTGATAGTGTTACGACCTGAGGGGGGAGGGGCTCTGTGTGTGCAAGAACACAGCCCTGCGTGCTGATTGGACAGGATAAGCCGGGCTGTGGTGATTTTTTACAAAACAAACAACAGGCTCTGCGTGCACGTGCACGGCTTCAGTGAATATGATCTAACAAATGTTGCCAACTGGGACTTTAATGTGAACGTCCTTTTCAGTGAAAATAAAATATATTCTTAAATAAGATCAAAAGTATAAATAATCATAAATCGTAGAGTTTACTGAAATACAAATATGTATTTTTTTTATCCCGTGTTGGATTTATATCACGATCAGCAATAAAATGTTGTATCTGCCCATCATATATTTACATGCCATTCCTACTGTGTTACATTGATTCTCATGCTAGAACAACATAATATATATCAGGGGTTGAGGCTACAGCTTCTATCACATTCTACTATGGGTCTACAGAAATGCTCTCTGAAAACCAGTGACTGGAGTTGAGTATAATTGCATCTTTAGACGTTATCGTCAGCATTCATTTCATCCAACACTATTACCAGGTCAGACTGTTTGACCCAGTGAGCTGCAAACAAAGCCTCAAATCGATACTGTTGCCTCCAATTAGTGTCCCAGCAGTCGGCAGCTGATAACACGGGTTCACTGAGGGAGGACGGACTCGGGCCTGCGCCATGGAGACGTGGTTGGGTGGTTATAGTGTAGCTGGTAGCCATAGTGGCCAACCAGAGAAGTGTAGGCTACTTTCAAGATACTTTCCTGAACGTTTGCTTTCTGATAGAAGCCAGGAAGTCCTGACATGACAGGAAGTCATTAAGTGGCTTCTCATTTTCCCACTAGCTCACATTCCTGTCTCCTGACACTTCCCCAGAGTTCCTTACCCAGACAGCTTCAGGGTCTGCTTCTGCTGGCCCTGCGCCGGTCCGCTCTGCTGCTGACCGAACTGCGGAGCTGACGCCGGCTGGTTCCCCATCCTGCGGGTCCGGACCTGGCCGCCTAAGTTGGCACTGAGCTCCACGTTGTACGTGTGCGGCTGGCCGGCGGCGCCGTGACGCGTCGAGATGGAGCTGACTCGCACCCCGCCGCTGGCTCCGGCGGACCCCGGGCCGGGCTGGAGCACGTAGAGCCGGCTGAAGCCGCCCCGGCTCTGCTGCTGCTGCTCCGCTGACATACATACCGGGGAGAGGAAGAACCCGACCGAAAATAAGAGGCCCCATCTAACCCGAGCCATATCCGCAGCGAAGGGGAAGTCAAGTACGAAAAACAACAACTTTAGGGGGAATAGAGGTCCAGGTTACTTTCGGCTCCGTGAATATCTCCTTTCACTTGTTACGCGTGAAGAAAGCGGCTGTATTCCGGAGCATATTCCTGGTACGTGAACGCTGCCGACCTCCAGCGCTGTGGGAATGCACCAGAACGTTCCACAGGAACAACTTATAAATACTGGTATGAAGACTGGTTTGAAGACTGATATAAAGACTGGGCATGTAGACGTCCCCCGGGGTGGGAGTGAATGTCGCTCCGCTCTCCGTCCTCCTGGACCAGGCAGGCCCTCTTCCTCTGAGCACGACTGGACTTGGTCCGCGGTCACAAGAGCGAACTCCAGGAAAGTTTCTCTGTTGGAGGTGAACACAGTCAGCTCAGCGCGAGCAGCCAGCCTCCAGACATGACGTCGGGGGGCGCGCGCTACATTCGCTGAGAGTTTCTTGGGGCCCAAGGGTGTCAGGGGACCCAAAGCAAAGCCCCCGCCCACACAAACTCGCTCACTCGCAGACTGACCCACCCCAACACCCCCTCGCCCCACACACACTCACTCTGCGCTCACATTTCTATCAGTTCATTGTGACTTCCAGTAGAAACGTGTACAGTGAACACTGTGGAGGCAGACTGGTTTCCCTCAGCAGGTGGTGATGATCACTGCAGATACGGAGGTCACGGCTTCATTATCCCCTCATCCCAACATGATACATTATCTCCTGTTCACAACCTCATTATCTCAAACATAATTAATTGAAATAAGTCCCAGATAACAATTCAAGACATTTTCTTTTTGTTTTGTGTGACTGTATCAGCAATGAAATATCCTCAAGGACCCCCTCGAAAATGAGATGGTACATCTCAAGGGGCAATCCTTGAAATAAAGATTTTTTTTTTAATGTTGTTGAAAAAGTTCAAATTTTATATGCACCACGTGATTTCTAGTTTCAAGTCTTCTTCAATCCAGCATGATGTTCATTTAGTACATTATGGTCCATTTAGAGTCCACCAGACCAGAAAGCAGGGGATGCTTTAGGGGCGGGGCTTACCTGCTGATTGACAGGTCTCTACCACGCTACCAATGCAGTTAGCTACTAAGATGACTTTAACACTTCAAGTTGTCCTTGCATTATAAAGGTTACTTTGTTAGCAGCTTCACACCAGAATCCAGATGGATCCAGATCCGGTAAGGGTGCTGCTCTGCTGCTTGTGTTCATCAGATCCACCCGTTGCTCCTCTGCAGTCCAAATATGGTCACTTCCTTCACTGGTTCCACAAACCAATTGGTGATGTCATGATGACTACGTCCATTTCTTATAGTCTATGATTCAAACACTCATTCTTCATTGTCCCATCATGCACTTGTGATTCACAGTGTCCACATTAACTCTAGCTGACCAGCTATAGGAGGACTACATGTGCCATTTCAGTGTTTTGCCTGCTTTTAACTTCTCGTTATGCATTTATAATCCAAACAGAGCGATCCAGACTGCCCTTCAGGCACATTTGATTACAAATAAATCAATCTGATTTGCAGTCTCATTACGCCATGCTTATGTTTATTGTTGCTATGCTGTAGCCTGGTGTTCCTCAGTTGATTCCATCAAGATGATCTCTCAACAAATACAACTAGTCATTAAGGGTGAAGCTCTTATACAGACAACGGTGAAGCAAACTGATGTTTCCAGAATCCTTTAATCATGTTCAGCTCTCAGACAGAATTTAAACGCAGGTTTTCTTTTCTTTCTGTAACAACTTTTCTTTATAAAACACTGCAACAGCTATAGGACTTACAAATAACACACACTGAGCTCTTATAAGCGTGATCTGTATACCGTATTGACCATGAGCATTAATCCAAATTTCCAGTTTTTTTCGATTGCTAAGATGTAGGGGTGTGAATCTTTGGCTTCACTTCGTCTCGATTAACGATACAGTAGTTGGCGATTCGATTCAAGGACGTTTTTTTTTTTTTTTTGTAAAGATTCGATTAGATTCGATTCTGTAAACCACAATTCAATTCAGTAACTTGTAACCAAAATTCTATATCCATGAAATAAACATGCAATAATGCGAGTGAGACTATCTGTATTCTTCTGAAAGGTGAAAAAATAACATTTATTCAATAAAAAAGTAGTCCTGCATAATATTTTATGCTGAATACAAAAATGTAATGCTCACTTATTTTGAACATTTTTCAATAGACTACATGCTGGCAGGGGAGAGAATGTCTTAAACGTATTAAAACATTAATCATAAGTAAGAATCACGATTCATCCGATTAAATGCATTTATATCGATTATTGGTGAAGCCAAAACTATTCATTCTATTTATTTATTTTAGCATATCGATTTAGTTGAATCGATTAACTAAGGACTGACAATTGATTCATCGATTAATCAAATGAATCATTACAAGATGCATTGGTCGAAACTGAAGCGATATGTTGAAAACTCTTAACACAGTCTGCATTTCCATCATGCCCAAAAGTGTGTCTCACCAACAAAACACTCCATACTTGTCTTAAAAGAAGCTCATTCAACAAATCACTAACACATTGTCTCACTTTGGAAACACACACAATCACTCTTAACAAACGGAACGACAAAATACTAACAACAAAGAACATTACATCAAATACATCTCATATTTCAAGTTAGAATGATTTTTGTCAGTTAAATCAATATTTTATATAGGATCTTTTGCACTTTAATGGTTCTAAATTATTGTATATGCTGTATTGCAACAACACTGAATCAGGAATGCAGAGATTTATTCAAGAACATTTGTGCTTTTGCATTAGTATTTCAGGACCATACAAAAAATAAAGATTACGTAAACAGAATAATGCAGAATCTCAGAATTCCAGAGGTAGAATACAAATTACAGTAAGAGATCAACTAAAAAACAACACATGTATACTGTAATATTCAGACCCTGTCATCTGCATTCCGCCACATGTTTTCCTTGACGTCACATCTTATATCTTCTCTGGCAAGGCACCGGGTAGAATCTTCCTGAATGTCTGATCCATCCCTGGCAGGCCTGATTTCATCAGATACCACAGCTCTTGATCTTCCTCTCCTTCCTCTCCTGGCTGCTCTTCTCTCTCTACCAACTTCACCCGCTGCTCTTTGATCCATACTTGCACAGGAAAAATAATCAGAAGCCACTCCTTTTGTATATGCTCTCTAATGAGGCCAAACGCAGATTACCTGAATCTGTTTCCAGCTGAAAACTACCATCAGCTGTTTGTAATTGCATCTTCGTTTTATTTATTTTAATTGTCAATATTCTGATATCATTTTCAATAGATGTCAATGTGGCTGCAGCAGAAATTCCCAGTGTTTTCCCCTATCATTCTGTTTTGACTGTGTTTTTAACTGTTTTGAACAAAGTGTGTTAGCATTTGAAAAATGTGCTGTTAAAGCATAGTGTTTTGCAGGTGTGAACTAGTGAATGAGAAAAGATTTCATCCATTCCGGTGACTCACCCACATGCATTTCTGTTTTGCAGACTGTGTTAAGAGTTTTGAACATGTCGCTTCAGTTTCAACCAATGCATCTTAGCAATCGAAAAAAACTGTAACGTTTTGTATTTGCATATACAAATCTATAAAGCTGGCATCATTACCTTACCTCATGTGAAACTAATGGTAGCATGACTGTAACCACATCAGCGATCGCCGCACAATGCACTACTAGTGGTTTCAGCTCTAGGTTGATGTTTTTCTATACTAATGTTCAATGATGTTACAAGGGACTGATACAAAGAAGGGCTGAACTGATGGATTCAATACATTGAACTTCATGTTTAAATTGGAGCGTTTTTAGCCAAAAACAAGGAAATGTTTTGATGCACTTTGTCAAAACAACTGTCCGCAATAATAGTGAGCTCGTCGTTTGTCATTTTCCCTCGTTGGCGGTGAGGATGCGTTGACACTACTCCTTTCTGTTGATGTATCTCATTGACCTGTCATTATGCCGAAATTAATTGCTTGCCAATAAAATCACTGTATTGGTACGACTGGGGAAAAGCCGATGTAAACAAAACATTGAGGAAAGGTTAAAGTCCCAGTCGGTAAGTCCAGCGGATCGAGGGCACTCTGTCAGATTTTGAATGTTTACAACTCTCACGCTCCTCCCCCACAACCACCGAGCTCCTCCCCCTCCACTTTGTGCCCTTTGAAATCCCTTAGATCACGCCACCTTTGAAACGCGGGTCCGATGTTGACTCTGGTTTTATCACCATTAAGGGCACCGTCGCAGTCTTTCTTTTTTTCCTTCTTTTCCACCGGTGTTTTCTTTTCCTTGGTTGTTTTGGACCTCCTCATTTCGGTTTTTAACCGAGGAATTGGAAGCTTGTTGCTACTTCCCTCCGCCTCCCACCGTGATAGTGTTACGACCCGAGGGGGGAGGGGCTCTGTGTGTGCACGAACACAGCCCTGCGTGCTGATTGGACAGGATGATCCGGGAGCTGTCGATTTTTTGCAAAACAGACAACAGGGTCTACATAGAGGCGCGCTTTTTCAAAACCGGATGACTTATGTTGTTCTATCGGAGCATAGTGTCGGCTTGACTGATGACTGATGGAAAAAGCATCACTCATTTTGAATTTTGAGCGGGAATGTCGCCACAGACCCGGAGAACCTGTTTCTGGGCAAAGCAACAAGTCATGTGATCATTTGATCAATCACCATTGTTTTAACTCACTCTTTGATAGATAGGAACTTAAAATAGTTAAATAGATGAAAATCAGATGAATCTCATTACTCATGGGACAGAATTATACTGTACGTTGGGTAAGTGATGAAGATACTGTCAACAAGACATTCATGGTTTTGTCCCAGCTGGATACAATTGAACAACCATCAACGTCAAGAAATATGTAAAATGCCCACGTTAGCACATTATCTGGTAGTTTAAAAGTAACAGTTCAAAAGGGGGGTTTTTTTGGAGCGGCTGCACCTGTTGGGAGTGGGACGCGTCTCAGTGATCAGGGCCTTAAGTTGGCTGCCAGCCGTCACTGTTTTGAGAGCCGTTTGAGGCAATAGATATGTTCCCAATCTCATAGCACCTGGGGAAGGTTCCAGACACCAGATTCACTCTTTGTACACCAGTATGTTGAGAAGCATCCATTCTTTATACACATCCATGCTTATACGTTGTCAATACATCTGGTCCCTGGAGTGTCTTAACACAGAACAGCTGTTGGCACCTTTAATCCCACCACATACTTCCTCTGCAACCAGAATGTCAACTTCTCATTGGCACATTTCTGCATCTTGCATCTTTTGCCACTTTCCACCACCACATGCCAAAGCGTCGGCACAACTGTGGTCAAACAATGAATAGATTCAGCATGAGCCTCATTTCACCAGCCGTGCTAGTTTCTTACATCGACTTCCTCCGATCATTGATGTAGTGTGTGCTCATTCTGGATGCGTGAGAAAGTTACACATTACCAACCACACAACCCTCCTTCACAGAACCTGGATGGAAAGTGTGTGTGTTTTTGTTTTAATTCATTTCTTGGATGGTTATGTGTACGTGTGAGACAGATCTGGGCGGAGGAAGCTGCTGCCCAGTTTGGACCCATGGAAGGTGACGGTAAGCAGAACCTAGAGACACAGCGACTGTGCAACAGCCTCCCTGGGAAAGAGGGTGGAGGCTGGGAGCCTTTGCCAAACTTGCAGGGAAATACATGGCAAGACTCTGAGGAGTGCTGAAGCCATGATTTGTAAGCGGCGATGATGCAATGTTTTAAAAGGCAGAGAGTTCAGTCAGCCTGGATCAGAGACGGCTTTCATCAAGGACAGATATGTTTGAAACAGGTGTAGGAAGGGGAGTTCAACCGGGAGACATAGAATGTGTATTTATATGTTAAAATCCTTTTTTACACACATCTCATGCAGGGTTACTTGTTTGTCTGCAACCTGTGACTGGATGTGGGCATCATCATTAAGAGCTGAAGGCTTATTTGGCTGCCACTCCAAATGGGTTCAAATCCTGCTGGTCGGGGCCTGTGATGATCGAGTGGGGTTGGTGGGGAACTCTCAACAAGTACTCCAAATTAAACAACAAAATATTTGTAATTAACCCATTAAGCCCAGTGTTGTCTGATGCTATTGGCAGGAAGGCACCATTCGTTGGTGCTTTCCAAAACCTTTGCACAGTAAACATAGCGATGTCCGCTATGTTATCTGACCAGAGGATTGTTCTATTGCTGCTGTTTACATTCATTCTGATGCAAATTCAAAAGATACACCACAGGAATGAACGACTGTGTTTGTTTCATATTTGTCTTGTGTAGCAGATGGGCTGCAACTGCATTTCGTTGTGCATCTGCACGTTGACGATCAATGATCCTTGAATCCTTGAGAGTGTTGTGCTCATCTGATGGAGCTCATCTGACTGAGCAACACATATTGAATTGATGTCACCTTTGTTGAATGCCTGTACCTCGTCTCAATTCAATTCAATTTCAATTCATCCATCCATCCATCCATCCATCCATTTTCTACCGCTTATCCTGTATTTAGGGTCGCGGGGGGGCTGGAGCCAATCCCAGCTGTCATTGGGCGAAGGCAGGGTACACCCTGGACAGGCCGCCAGTCTATCGCAGGGCCAATTTCAATTCAATTCAATTCAATTCAATTTTATTTATAGTGTCAAATCACAACAGAAGTCATCTCAGGACACTTAACACATTGAGCAGGACTAGAATACGCTCAAAATTTCAAGAGTCAACACTATTTCAAAGTCCCAACATCCCCCAGGGGCAAGCGTTACAGCGACAGTGGCGAGAAAAAACTGCCTTAATAGGCTTTTAGGCAGAAATCTGGTGCAGCCCAGGCCCTTGGGTTCCAACTGCATTTGGTGTTGGTAGTATGGTAGTAGCATTAACAGAAGTGGTGGTATTCTCTACTTTCTATACCCACTCACGTGTCCTGCTGCTGGGATCAGGACGTGAGGAGAAGGGGCAAGGAATGACAGGAAGACACTGTATCATAATGAAAATCACTCCATTGCTTTATCAGACTGCCCTTAAGGGCACACTCACATGTCACTAGGCCCAGTTGTTACCAGGCCGAAGCATGATTGTCCCCCCTACCCCAGTCCCCCTGCCAGCCTGCACTGCTCCAAGCCCAAATATTACCTCTTGTACATATATCATCTCATCACAATACAACACATGCATGGCTTTACGTCATCATGAAGCATCCTTTAGTTGCCCAGAAACTCTGAGGTAAAGGTATCCGACTGAGAATATATTTATCGATTTTCCCAAAGACCTGAATATTCGTGTCAGCCCAAATCTCAAGTAAACACTCGGACCAAGGTGAACCCTTTGCCACTATTGTTTAAAAAGATTGACCAGAGCAACGGTCACATCGATTATACTTCATGACCACAATGCGTACCCGTGCTTGTGCTTGAGCAGCCGTACCATGCGGAAGCACACCTCTTCCCACCATTTTTGGCAACCTGTGAAGGAAGTGGCCATATTTCGACTTTTGCAACAGAGCAGCACCCTTACTGGATCTGGATCCATCTGGATTCTGGTGTGAAGCTGTTAACAAAGGTGGCTCCATAATTCAAGGTCAACTTTACAGCTAAGTGTTAAAGTCATTTTAGTAACTAACTGCATTGGTAGCGTGGTAGCGACCTGTCAATCAGCAGGTAGCCCCGCCCCTAAAGCATCCCCTGCTTTCTGGTCTGTTGGACTCTAAATGGACCATAATGTACTAAATGAACGTCATGCTGGGTTGAAGAAGACTTGAAACTAGTGATTGAGACCATAAACTCATGTTTACAATGTTTACTGAGATAATAGGTTACATCAAGAGAGAAGTCGGATCATTTTCTCATAGTCTTCTATACAATCAGATTCTTTTTACAACCAGAGAAGAGAGAAGTTGAACTTATATTCATAAGGTGGTCTGAAACACGATAACAGATCCATCTGAATTGACTGCTGATTGTGTAAAAAAAGCAGTTTACCATGTAAAATGAAAAGGTGATTACAGATTGTGTTCACTTGCTTCCAGTGCCCCCAAGTGGAAAAAAAGAGAATTGCTTCCTGGTTTAACATGTAATAAATAATCAGGCTGATTAACATGATTAATACCGTGTGTATATTTGGGATAGTTGTTTTTGTTGTATATTTCATGAAAATAATTTAATAGCTTGAGTTATGGAGAAGGGTTAGGTCTAGACTAGTGAAAACGTCTTCCCATTTACGGACACGTAATATTCATAATGTGGTTTATTTGTTGTTTATAAAGAATTTATATATTGAGTTTGCTAAATGTGAACTGTTCATTTTGTTATTGTTTGTTTGTTTTTTGTGTTTAATGTTCAAAATAAACTAAACTAAATTAATAAATAAATAAATATATTCCACATGAGCTTCATACCATTTTACTATTACAGGAATACATCTGAAACATCTAGTAAACATTTAGTAATTTCATTTAGATGTGTATAGAATCACTGATTTGACAATATACAATTTGAGTCTAAAGGACCAAATTATCATTCCAATACACTGGATCAGGGTTTTCGAAGACCTTATGTGATGTGGGTTCATCAATAAATCTCAACAAATGTTATGAACAAATTGATCAGAAATAATGTAACATTACTCACACTAACAACAGGTCTCTCTGTGTGTTGGGTACCAGGATGTAACGTTACTATAACAACAGGTCTCTCTGTGTGTTGGGTACCAGGATGTAACATTACTCACACTAACAACAGGTCTCTCTGTGTGTTGGGTACCAGGATGTAACGTTACTATAACAACAGGTCTCTCTGTGTGTTGGGTACCAGGATGTAACGTTACTATAACAACAGGTCTCTCTGTGTGTTGGGTACCAGGATGTAACGTTACTATAACAACAGGTCTCTCTGTGTGTTGGGTACCAGGATGTAACGTTACTATAACAACAGGTCTCTCTGTGTGTTGGGTACCAGGATGTAACGTTACTATAACAACAGGTCTCTCTGTGTGTTGGGTACCAGGATGTAACGTTACTATAACAACAGGTCTCTCTGTGTGTTGGGTACCAGGATGTAACGTTACTATAACAACAGGTCTCTCTGTGTGTTGGGTACCAGGATGTAACGTTACTATAACAACAGGTCTCTCTGTGTGTTGGGTACCAGGATGTAACATTACTCACACTAACAACAGGTCTCTCTGTGTGTTGGGTACCAGGATGTAACGTTACTATAACAACAGGTCTCTCTGTGTGTTGGGTACCAGAATGTAACGTTACTATAACAGGTCTCTCTGTGTGTTGGGTACCAGGATGTAACGTTACTATAACAACAGGTCTCTCTGTGTGCTGGGTACCAGGATGTAACGTTACTATAACAACAGGTCTCTCTGTGTGTTGGTACCAGGATGTAACGTTACTATAACAACAGGTCTCTCTGTGTGTTGGTACCAGGATGTAACGTTACTATAACAACAGGTCTCTCTGTGTGTTGGGTACCAGGATGTAATGTTACTCAAGCTACCGTGTTGGTGAGGTACGTTGTGTGAGACCAGAGATGTAGTTCACTGAGCGGTTTCACACCAAACTAAATGATATGACGACAAACCTACGACACTCTGAGACTTTCTGGACTTGAAACATTATCTTTTAAATTGACAAACATCACATATGGAATTCATTGAATAATTAAAAGGGTTTAAAGAGTACTTGTCCTCCGTTGACTACCGTAGATATTTATTCTGAAATAAGGTCCCATGGTGGACACAGGGCGGGGCGGGGCTTAGCTTCTTGTAAAGCTGTTCTCTGAGTGATGACAGAACAGCAGCAAACGTCATATTACATCGCATTTTTTAGTTGACGTCACTGTGTGAAGGGAAACTGCATAATAAGAATTAGTATGTTCCGACTGTCTGTGTGACAAATACTAATCTTGAAATATTGAAATCACTCTTATGGTTATATGGTTTCTCTACAAATAGCATTATGGCAAATGTACGGTCCCATTAAGTACATTATTTACCACTACGGGCTGATTGTGTGTGTGAGTGTGGTGGTGATGAATGAATGAGATAGACCCCCATTTTTATTCCATGACTGAGTGTGTGAGTGTGACGTCATATGTAGATATCTGAATCAATGAGAAACATGAGCCGGAGCCGTATAGCACTAATATCTATCCAGCATGTACCTGGAAGTCCCGCGTTCCTGTAGCATTCCTCATGATAACAGCCATATCATCCATGAACAGTGGCTTCCATTACAGCATTTATGTATCCCTATCTGAAACAAGTACCTCTTCATCCTTATCAGTCTGCTACAATAGGCTCTCCATCAAAGCAGGGGCTCTGTGGGCTGTGATAAAAGGCAAAATAAAACAAACTCCATTGTAGTAAAAAATAAATAAAATAAAAATAAGTCAGATAAAAACCCTGAGTAACGTCAAGGTCATTTCCTGCTGGGTGAGGAAAGAAATGGAGGGAAGATTGTGGGATAGTCCCTGAGCTGACTGCAGGAAGCAGGATGAGTGTGTGTGTGTGTGTGTGTGTGTGTGTGTGTGTGTGTGTGTGTGTGTGTGTGTGTGTGTGTGTGTGTGTGTGTGTGTGTCTCGGGAAATGACAGAGCATCAGTGTGCAATCTGGTTTTTAATAGCTGAGCAAACAAAGTGGAGGTGGTGCTCAGAGTACTAAACTCTAAAATGGTACAGCATGTCCAAACGGGTGACCTCACTGACAGAGGAAGTTGAGGGGTTGTGGCCAAAGCTGTGTTCAAATCCCTTTCTTCAGAATTGTACTTCCAGTTCAGGAATAATGTCAACGTCTGACCATTACAATATCAGCAGGCGGAGCTACAGAAGTAACATCCGTAGCATCTTTTTCTGATTTTATTGGGGTGACGAGCTAAACCACCTGGATTCACTTCTGCTGTGTTGTATATTTGTGTCTTTTGGATTGTGTTTACACTAACATTGTACACATGACATCTATTGCATGTTTGTCTGCCCCAAGAGAGGAACCCCTGCCCAGTTGCTCTTTCGAAGGTTTCATTCATTTTTTTTTTCATGTAATGTTCAGATTTTACAGCCCCTTTGGGGGAAATGTGTAAAGCAATGTACCCTTCGGCATGTAGGTCAACCAGGCATCAACCTCTCGTTCTGAAGAGTGAAACAAAAGCTAAAGTGCCTTAAACTGTCATTATCTCTGCTGGCCATTAGGGGCGACTCCTCTGGCTGTAGAAACAAGTCTGATTTTATAGAAGTCAATGAGAAAATGGTCCTACTTCTCTCTTGATGTATTATCTCAGTAAAGGATGTAAACATGAGTTTATGGTCTCAATCTCTAGTTTCAAGTCTTCTTCAATCCAGCATGATGTTAATTTAGTACATTATGGTCCATTTAGAGTCCAACAGACCAGAAAGCAGGGGATGCTTTAGGGGGCAGGGTTACCTGCTGATTGACAGGTCTCTACCACGCTACCAATGCAGTTAGCTACTAAGATGACTTTAACACTTAGCTGTAAAGTTGACTTTAAATTATGAAGCTAACTTTGTTAGCAGCTTCACACCTAAATCCAGATGGATCCAGAGCAAGTAAGGTTGCTGCTCTGCTGCTTTTGATCCACCTGTCACTCCTCAAAAGTCCAAATATGGCCACTTCCTTCACAGGTTGCAAAAATCCAAGATGACGACAACCTGCTGAACACTGAACTCGAGGCTTCAAAAGCGTAGTCCACAAACCATGGGGTGACGTCACCATTACTCCATCCACTTCTTAACTACAGTCTATGGGCTCAACCAATGGGCAGCCTGCTCTCCTTAAAATGACATTCCCACACAACCAAACTACATAATGAATGAGGTTTCAAGGGAAACATTTTGTGGTGGATTATATTAATTAAGAAGTCCGTGGAAGTCCTTATAGGGAGGAGGTCTGGGTGGAGGACGGGGCCAACAACATAGGACTTTAATCAGGAGACTGATATAGTGTCCCGTTACATCCAAGTCGTTTTCTTGCTTTTTAACTATGTAGTTTTGTACGTTACCCACGTCTTTATATTATTTCAAACTGTGACCATTCAGTCCAGAAAACACTGTGTTTTCCTGGAAACATCATAAGTTGCATCATTCCATCGAGACAAATTTGCGATGGAAGAGTTTTTGGAATATTATTCTCTTCATCTGGATGTCAAACGAGCTTGTTCTCAACCACCGGTGTGCTGCCTGTTTACGGTAGTGTGACCCGCCCTACTCTGCCTCTGATTGGCTAGTCGTCGTCACCTTTTTCACACAATGTTTTAAGTTCACTGCTGAAGAGCAAGGTTGGTGGAAGGTTCATGACTTCAACTGTGATGTGGATGTTTTCGTCCAGATGGCAGCAGTCTTCTACAGAGCTCTCATATACAATTGTAATGGCCTGATTATGGGAGAAAAATGTTTTTTTTAAATGTTGATATGAACTTTGACTATACATTACAGATCCATTGAAGATTTAATTTGTGGTGTCATACTTAATGTTGAGGATACACTGATTTTCAAAGATTTAAATATTCAGAGCACTCCCTGTTGAAAGTGCCAACATAAAATGAAATAAGAGCAGCATCATTAATGTACAGCATTTAGCAAACGCTTTTGTCCAAAGCGACTTACATAAGTACATTTGTCAAAAGAAAGAAACCACAACATATCATTGCCGATAAAGTAAGAGGTCCTCGTCTGAGTAAAGTAGTAGCTGTTTAGCAAACATACCTTAAGAACAACAGTGCTATATCATTGAACCAACGATCTGAATTACATCATTCTATGAGGAATTGGCCTCGAAACCTGCAAGTGAACACTAGTGCTTTAGGAACGTGTGTATTTCTTTGTACGATTAATGTGTTTGACTCTACATTAAAGCCACCACCTAATTGTTTTATTGTTTTTTGCTTCTTTCCCCAATTGAACAGTCGGGACCGGGGAGAGTACCCCGGGAAAGTGAAACCCGACAGGCGGTGTGGGGAGTTTGGACACATCTCCTGGCAGTGTGGGAAACCGGTGGACAAGTCTATGCCCACGGCCGAGTCCTCCAACTCACAACCTACCCACTTTTTTGCCTCACTCGTGGGAGTCACAGATGGCTTCCCAGGACGACACCCCGCATGTCTGGTGACCGTGAATCACCATGATGTCGAAGCCTTATTAGATTTGGGTAGCCGGATCACCTTGGTGCTTAAGGACCTGGTCGATCTGTCATGTCTGGACCCAGGGAAAATCCTTCCTGTTTCCTGTGTCCACTGAGACACCAGAGACTACCCAACCACTGAACTCACCATGACCACCACCCAGGGAACCATACACACGATGCCGGTGTGGTTGATTCCTTACCCATTCCTGTCCTAATTGGACGGGACTGCCCAGCCTTTCACCTGCTGTGGAGAGAGACACAGGAGAGGCTAACTTGAGTACCTCGGAAGCGGAGAGCCTGTGCTCTGGCAGGGATGGTGGGCGCCCAAACTGACCCAGTGAATGGCCCAGACACGGGGGAAGTTGTTCCGGGCTCCAGCGATGGAGATGGCCGAGGCACCAAAGAGCTTCCCCCTCACAGGCCAGTATGGTACTGCCCAGTTACAAAACCCCACTCTGACAATTGCCTTGAGAAATGTGCAGGTGTTAGAGGGAGTAGTGCTAGGAAATAGGACCAGCCCTACTTACCCCCATTTCGCAGTAAGCCGGGGGTTAGTGTACTAAGTAGTAAAGAAAAATGATGAAGTGCCTGAACAGCTC
The DNA here is from genome assembly GCF_963514095.1 of Eutrigla gurnardus. Taxonomy (NCBI): domain Eukaryota; kingdom Metazoa; phylum Chordata; class Actinopteri; order Perciformes; family Triglidae; genus Eutrigla; species Eutrigla gurnardus. Next base: position 25,779,756 of record NC_139925.1, read on the forward strand.
CTCTTGCCACAGCCCCACCGGGCCACAGTGCTCATCCTAACCCTCACACAGCCCTTAGGGGCCCACCTAGAGGTAGAGAAGACTAAAGAAAGAATATTGACACACTTCTTTTGGCCAGGAATACACAAGAAGAAGACAAGTAGAGAACTACTGTGGTGGTTGTCACCTGGTGGCACCAAAGCACGTACTTACTCTCCTACAGACCCAGGGGACTGCTGAATATCGCCAATGAGGCCTGGGAGGAGCATCCGTGCCGACAGTATACTGTTGTGGAAAAATGAATCTGCCCAATAAAGATCAACAACCAGGATCAGCTTTTTCTCTGAGGTTTATTCCACTAAGTATTCTCATCTGCAGAGGAGGGACTGTTCACCCCTGCCTTCTGATGCAAAGGTTCAGAATCAGCAGGAACGACCCTGAGTCCAACAACAATCTCCCTTTTAAGGAGGAGGAACCATGGACAAAGGACGGATCATGTCCTATCTTACAAAGACAAGATGTACAGGCAAGGTCAAGATTTACAGAACACAGAGTCCTGACATAGTCCTGAAATTATCTCATGTCAATGTGGCACAGGCATTCATTTTCGTCATAGCATAACAGTCAGATGAGGAGATGCGGATCGACGTCTGGCCTGACAAATATTCCGATTATAAAGTACAAACATCCAAAATTCCCATTACAATACCCTGATCAAGCATGTCGGGGTCATGAGAGAGAGAATGAAGGCCAGCACTAGCCTACGAGCTACAGCCATGTCTTTCGACAACACCACCGTCGTAAAAGCAAATAAACAAATATCCAACCTTAAAGATGACATCCGTCGACTCTCCCAGGAGTTGCAGAATAAACAGGCCCTGTTGACCTCCTGTCTGGACATTGCCCACGAACAATCCATGCAAATAGTCTCACTCAAAGCGGCCCTCCAGGATACTGCTCCATGGGATACCTCCACCTGTCCGCGGCCTTTCACGTCCTCAACCCTCAGCCTCCAGTCATCTTGGGCTGAAGTTGTGATCCGCGGCAGAAAGGGAGACCATGATGCCACTGCCTCTCCTCCTCGCCTGAGCCTCTCCAACCGCTTCGACGCCCTGGCCGACAATCCAGATCTTCGCCCGGTGCCGGGAGGCCCCGCCACCTGCTCTCTACACACGGCTGCCGGTGGTCGTGCGGCTCCTGGCTCCGGGGGCTGCTTGCCTGAGGGAGCCGCTGGCCCCTCTCCGCCTGCGACCGCTGGTGCTCCGGACTCGGTCTCGGGCGGCTCCACGTCCTGGATGGCTGGTCCTACTCCAGCGACTGGTGGCGTCCCTGCGGCTTCGTGCTCCGATGGCCGCGCGGTCCCCGGTGCCTCGGTGGCTGCTGGTGCGTCTTCCCCCCGCTCCGGCTGCCCTGCGTCTGGGATCATCCTGGCGGTGAGAGGGGGCCCCGCGGCTGTTGCGGGGACCTCTTCCCCACCGATACCCGCCGGTGCCCGGAGCCGCTGTGCTTCGGTCACGGATCGCCAGCTGTCTTCCAGGAAAACCACCTTTACTTCTCGCCGCAAATTCCTGAAGGAAGCCGTTCTCCGAAGCTCTGGAGGCGTGCGCCACCCGACATCGCTGGCGGACTCTCTTCCTCCTGGGGCCGGGGCGGCCGACCCACCGCAACACCTGTCATGCCGGGCAGTCGCCGATTCTGCCGTCAGCACACGCCCCGGACGCTGGCTCACCACCATCCCTACCGGCTCAACCTCATCCTCGCCCACTCTTTCCACCAACCACCCTGATCATTGGGGACTCCATTACACGGAATATCCGCTTTTTCAACGCCACCACCTGTTGTCTCCCTGGTGCCACAGTCCTGGAAATCCTGGAAAAACTTCCTGGGCTGCTGCGGTCTCTCCCATCCTCCATTACCCAACTAGTTGTGCACGTAGGGTCAAACGACATGGCTCGGGGTGCCTCGGAACTGACAAAACGTGCTTTTATCTCCCTCCTGGACTTTCTTCGCACTTGTGGAAAATCTGTTTTTATTTCTGGCCCCATTCCCACATTTGGTCGCGGTGACGCGCGCTTCTCCAGATTGCTCATGCTCAACACCTGGCTCAAACCTGCCTGCTACGTCCGAGGCTTTAACTTTACGGACAATTTTAATCTCTTCTGGAACCGCCCCTCCTTTTTTAAATCAGATGGCATCCATCCTAGCACCACAGGCGCTCGCATGCTTACAGCCAATATCCAACATTCTGTACATTATGCTCCACGTGACTGACTATTTACACCACACACCCCCTCCATAGACACTCTTCCTCACCCCATCCCAGCAGCAGTACAAAGTACAGTCCAGCTCTCTAGCGCCCCCGTCCCTCCCACTCAGCCAATAAAATCCATCTGGTTCAATTCCCGTCCCCCTTCATCCAACACCGGCCGGGCCGTTGACCACAGTGTCCTAGCCTCCCTGCCCCGGTCGGCTAACACCACTGCCAATTGTGAAAGCACCACTGTCAACTTTGGTTTACTTAATATCCGCTCACTCACAAGCAAGGGCCATCTCATCCAGGATCTCATCACTGACCATAAATTTGACTTTTTCTGTTTAACTGAAACCTGGCAACAACCCAATGACTTCTCCCAACTCAATGAATCTACTCCTCCGGCATTTACTTACACCTGTCAACCCCGTGGCACCGGCCGGGGAGGGGGTCTAGCAATAATTCATCACAAGAAGTGGAAAGTCTCGCCGGTGCCAACCCCTGCTTTCACCTCCTTCGAATCCACTGTCTGTCAGCTCTCTGGACCTACTCCCACCATCATTGCAACTGTGTACCGGCCCCCAAAACCAAACAATGACTTTCTACATGACTTTGCTGCTCTGCTCACCCACCTATCCACACTTTCACCTAACAACATAGTACTGGGAGATTTTAACATTCACATGGACAATACCAACAACCCACTCACAAAAGACTTTACATCCTGCCTCGACAGTTTTGGGTTTCATCAGCACACCGATACCCCCACTCACTCGAAGGGTCACATTCTGGACTTAATCTGCTGCTCTGGTGTTCCCCCTTCTGACCTAACTGCAGTCGAACTTCCCATATCTGACCATTTCCTCCTCTCATTTAATGTTAAACTCCCTCTCTCCACCACCAAGCTCCGCCGTCTCATTTCTTTTCGCAACATTAAGGACATTAGCTTAGATTCCCTCTCCTCCAGCATCGACTCCCTCATGGCCACTCACAACTCAGTCTCCCTTGAACAGCTGGTTTCACACTACAACACTGGACTTCAACACATTCTCAACTCCCTTGCTCCGCTAAAAAACAGATCTGTCTCCTTCTCCCTTTCCGCTCCCTGGTTTACCCCCGAACTTCGACTCATCAAATCTAAAGGACGACAACTCGAGCGGCTATATTCATATTCACAAAGACAATTACAAAAATCACATGTTACATTACAAGAACTGCATTACCCAAACTAAATCAAATTATTACACTGGCATAATCTCTTCCAACAAAGGCAACACCAAATCACTGTTCTCACTGCTCAAGAATGTCACCCAAGCCCCGGAATCTCTACCATCTCACCTCTGTTCAACTGCTTTCTGTAACTCCATCATGTCATTCCTCAGTCAGAAAATCCAGATGATTCACCAACATCTCAGCTCACAAACCACCCTCAATGTTGTATCTGAACTTCCTCCTCCTACCCACTCTTTCTCCTCCTTCCAGCTCCCCACCACCCCAGAAATTTCAGATCTTGTCCGCAAGTCCAAGCCATCCACCTGTCAGCTCGACCCTCTCCCCACAGTTCTGGTCAAAGCCTGTCTTCCTCCCCTGGTCCCTCTCATCTCCGCCATTATCCACTCCTCTTCTCCACTGGAACTGTTCCTACATCATTCAAGACTGCTGCAATTACCCCAATTCTGAAAAAACCTGGTGCAGATCCCACAAACTTCAATAACCTCCGTCCAATTTCTAATCTCCCCTTCATTTCCAAGATTCTTGAAAAAACAGTAGCAACTCAACTCCATTCTCATTTATCCAACAACAACCTGTACGAACAGTTCCAGTCTGGTTTCCGCCCTCTACATAGCACAGAGACAGCACTCATTAAAATAACCAACGACCTCCTCATGGCAGCTGATTCTGGTTTACTCTCCATTCTCATCCTCCTCGACCTCAGTGCAGCCTTCGATACCATCTGTCACACCACCCTCCTCAAGAGACTATTCTCCCTCGGCATCACTCATTCTCCTCTAAACTGGTTCAAGTCATATCTCTCCTGCCGCACTCAGTTCATCCAGCTAAAAACCTTCACATCCCAACCTTCCCCTGTCACCTCAGGTGTGCCTCAAGGCTCTGTCCTGGGGCCCCTCCTCTTTATCATTTATCTCCTCCCCCTTGGCAATATCTTCCGCAAACATAACATCACTTTTCACTGCTATGCGGATGACACCCAGCTCTACTTCGCAAGCAAGCCCACTTCCAACCTGCCGCCCTCCTCCCTTACCGACTGCTTAACTGAAATAAAATCCTGGTTCACTTCAAATCTACTAAAACTCAACTCTGACAAAACTGAGATTCTTCTCGTTGGCACACAATCAATACTCTCCAAAACCAACAATTTCCCCCTCACCATTGACAACTGCTCCGTTTCCCCCTCCCCACAGGTTAAGAGTCTGGGTGTCATCCTCGACAGCACACTTTCTTTCCAATCTCACATCAATAACATCACCCGGTCTGCTTACTTCCACCTACGCAACATCAACCGCCTCCGCCCCTCCCTTACTCCTCATACCACTGCTATCCTTGTCCATAGTCTCATCACTTCCCGCCTGGATTACTGCAACTCCCTCCTCTCCGGTCTCACCCATAAATCCCTGCACAAACTTCAACTGGTCCAGAATTCAGCTGCCCGTGTCATTACCAGAACCCCCTCCATCCACCACATCACTCCCGTCCTACAGCAGCTCCACTGGCTCCCAGTCAAGTCCCGCATTGACTACAAAATCCTCCTGTTAACATTCAAGGCCATTCACAATCTTGCCCCCCCATATCTTTCCAATCTTCTCCATATTGCCATCCCCTCTCGCACACTCCGTTCATCCTCCTCCATTCTGCTGACTGTCCCCCCGGTCCGTCTTACCACCATGGGGAGCAGAGCTTTCAGCCGCTCTGCTCCCCCGCTCTGGAACTCTCTGCCACCCGAAATAAGGAACATCAGTACATTTTCACATTTCAAGTCCCGACTCAAAACACACCTGTTTAAGATTGCCTTTTCCCTCTAACCAAGTTTCCTGTCCATACTTCACTTTACTCTTGTGTACTTTTGTGGCTTCTTTGTATTTTATTTTATTTTATTACTTCAATTTTATTTTATTCTATTGTGTACTGTACATTGTCTTTTATTTACTGTAAGGTGACCTTGAGTGACAGAAAGGCGCCTATGAAAATAAAATGTATTATCTATCCCATGATGCGCGAACACATGGAAACTGCCCAACAGCAACAGCAAGCCTCCTACAACAGATCTGCTCATCCCAGAGAGTTCAAGCCAAGTTTGATTTTGATGTGACTTTGAGGCGATTGTGTCTGAAAAGGAGGGAGACACAGACGCGACTGAGACCAGAGGGATAAGGGTAAACAGATTTTAAACTTTTATTATATATAAAACAAAACGTTAAATCGTTTCTGTCCTTCCAGAGTCTGCAGCGTTGGGCTCAGAGGAGGGTGACGGTGAGGAGGGTGATGTGAGGAGGGTGACGGTGAGGAGGGTGACGGTGACGGGCCCTCGGCACAGTGTCCGGGTCCAGCGCAAAGCAGCAGTGCACTCTGGGCACATGGCACATTAAGTGGTCGGGCGCTCACTGATGCCGTCCTGCAACTTCAACGAGACACAATCACCACCATCAACAACGTTGCAGATGAGCTACGGCAAACGCGCAATGTGATTAATAAAATAATACGTTTAAAATGAACATTGTTGTCTTCCTTATCTTACAAACGCAGTATGACATCCTCACGGATTCTTGCGCCCTGTTGATACCCCTCCAGTCGGGCAGGGGGCCGAGGCTCATCATGCTGGGGACTCTACCACCTTTGCCGGGTGGTAGATTCTGCCTCCTGAAGTTTGGTAAAGTTGCGCTCTCCACGCTCCACGACTGAGCGCGCACGAGCGTGCCACTCATTATAGCGCATTTCCTCTGCGCTCTGGTGGTTTAAAAACGAGGATAAAGTGTAACAATTATACGATGGCTTAATGGCTGTATGTATGTGTGTTGATGACATATGCACATAAATAAGGAGAATATTTAGTTATTCCCGCTGTGTTCTACAGTGATCTAATGGAGGGTATTTGTTGTATCCTGTATTACATGCAGTCGGGCCGTCTCCTCCTCCTGTGGTGACAGCGCTGATTCAATATTTCGAAATTATTTTTGATTTAAGATACGGGTTGGATTTTAAAGGAAGGTGTTTATGAAGTTGAGTTCCTCATGATAACGCGGATCTAACATGATATGGAGTGAAATTAAATGTGTGCGAGTCATCAAAACTATAATAGTTCTCACGTTTACTTCCTACAATCTGACATCTGTATCGCCGATTCCCCTCCAGTCTCCAGAATGTGCGTACCGGTACGCATGCCTCAGGGTTTGCTTACGGGTAGGCACACTTTCCCGTCAAGTTTGTTTTTTATAGATCACAACCTTTGCGTGGAAAGTGGCGTACGCACGTTTCCAGCCCCGTTTTGTACGTACGCAAGCTTTATAAATGAGGCCCCTGAACTCTACACCTCAACACACACCAACACACCTGAGGCTGACCAATGACTAATTGACTGAGAGCTTTTGAGGGTAAGAGACGCAGTGAGTGCGAGAGGGTGGTGGTGGAGACAGGCTCAATGTTGTATCCTCTGCAGAGGACCAGCCAGACCAAAAGGGTTTCCTGTGTGGAAGTTACCCGTTGGAACACTTACCTGAACACGGGAATACCTACCTGAAGACTGAGATACTTACCTGTGGATTGAAGTGCTGCCGGGAGTAGACTACAACAGTGGTGAGAGCCGAAGTTTGGCGGGAGGCTGAATTCCCCTCCCCACTGACGGAACATTGTTTGACTGGGTTGAACTCGAAGACTGTTTATGGAGGGGATACGTACCGGAGTTGGGATTTCACCGTTGGCTGAAGAGACATTATTTATCCTTATGACCATTAAAGAGCACCTTATTTACAGTTTGAATTTGAAACACCATTTCTGTTAATCCCCAAGAACATTATTAAATCCTTGATTACATTCAAACTTTGCCGTGTATCCTCTCGTGACATCACAACATGTCAGCCCTGCGATGGACAGGTTACTAGGGCTGCAGCTAGGGTTGGGTATTGTTTTAAATATTTTGATTCCGGTTTGTTTTTTGATTCCGGTAAACCGATGCCGGTTCGTGACCGGTTCTGAAATCAATATTTTTTTCATTTTTTTTTTACAGAAATGCCATGCCAACACTGATTCTTTGAAAAGGTACCAGTTCCTAAAAGTGCCAGAACCAATATGACACGTTCTTTAAAATAAAGACCAAACGACTGATTCAATTGTTGACATTTTTCCATTTTTAATGGTAACTTATTTGATAAGACATGAACAAATTAGGCTTTGCAAAAAGGTATAGACCTATTTAAACAAAGAAAATTCACTGTAGGTTATAAAAAAGTATTTGTTTGTAGTTTGTAACTGTTTCCATTTGTAATAATACATTATAGCATTACTTAAATAGAATAACAAAAATACCAAATAAACATGTTCTCCTACAGTAGTGCACGTCAAGCTCTACCAACTTTTTGGGATTCCTTGGCCCATGGCCTTGATATGAAAATGGGGTCTTTTTCATGTATCAAAATCTGAAATTAAAAGTTCCAACTGCTGGGAAGTTACAGCGTCCCGTTTCGGGGCTATAGCTACCGGTAATTACCTGAACCACGGGGCTTCCACAGTAGAAAAGGGGTTCAATTCCTTCACCACAAATTTGGTCACTGCCCGGTGACACTTCACTTCACTTCAATTTCCCCCTCTCTAACGTAAACGGTGTCACACCGTCTTGTCCGGTAACAAGAACTTCAGTTTGGCTGGAGGCTGTTACGTTACGGAACATTATTTCTCAGCAACACAAAGCTAGACAGTAATTTGTAGGTTACCTTGGCGAAGTAAGCTAACGTTACCCCTAACACTTACTGATTTGAGACACTACTGTTGTCATCGACGCCGTGTGATGGCTGAGGAGGAAGGGCTTGGCTGTGGGTTTCTCAGGCAGTCGAAGACAAAGTGATTTTATAACCACTGTTTAATGTTACGATTATTTCTGACTCCTCACTGCTCCGGTTTGTGGCTGCCCGACGCTGCAGGGAGGGGGGGGGGGCTGCTCGGCCCACCAGCACCTGTCCTGGTACCGGTTGAGGCAGAGTTTTTGCCTTGAGCATTTTTTGTAATCGAGTTACTTGAGTAATCATTTCAGGCCTACTGGTTACCCGTCTGTCTCTACATGTCAGCCCTGTGATAGACTGGTTACCTGTCTGTCTCTACATGTCAGCCCTGTGAAAGGCTGGTTACCTGTCTGTCTCTACATGTCAGCCCTGTGAGAGACTGGTTACCTGTCTGTCTCTACATGTCGGCCCTGTGATAGACTGGTTACCTGTCTGTCTCTACATGTCAGCCCTGTGATAGACTGGTTACCTGTCTGTCTCTACATGTCAGCCCTGTGATAGACTGGTTACCTGTCTGTCTCTACATGTCAGCCCTGTGAAAGACTGGTTACCTGTCTGTCTCTACATGTCAGCCCTGTGAGAGACTGGTTACCTGTCTGTCTCTACATGTCGGCCCTGTGATAGACTGGTTACCTGTCTGTCTCTACATGTCGGCCCTGTGATAGACTGGTTACCCGTCTGTCCCTGCCTGCCACCCTGAATACAGGATAAGCGGTAGACGATGGATGGATGGATCTAACCTTGAACACGTGTTTCACTGACCTCTCTGGTTGGAAGTCTCAGGACTGCTATAAAATCTGTTGCACTTTAACTACAGACAATACTAACGTTCTATGACACTACAGCAAGTTAAACCAACAACAACCTTTGCAGCTGCTGGTAAGCAAATAGTGAACACGAATACACACTGATGGTTGATGTCTGTTATTTGGTTCCGTTTTCATCAATCAACAAGCAGGGAGTCAGAAGGTTGAGTCCTCCAGCAAGATACAGGAAGACTGACTAAGTTTACATGCACACTCATTTATGTCTCATCATATAGGTTGGATATTCTGAAAGACGTGTGTGATATGTTGATATTCAGGTTTCAGCAGCCTACTTTTAGATCTTTATGAAGGACTTGGATATCAACAGGTTTTTGGATATGAACAAATATCACATCACCTTCAAGAAGGAGGATGAAGAAATGAAAGAGGGAAGCTGAGTTCACACAGTCCGCCAACGCTGGACTTCTGTGATAAAAACAAATTTAACTCAAAGTAAAGTGACAAGCAGCTTGTGATGTGATCAACAACATGTTAGGGCATCGACCTGTCAACGTGGCCAGTGGAAGCGGGTGGAAGGATGTTCCCCATGCTCAGCTTGTGATGAATTCAATTCATGACAAAAATGATTGTTTTGTTCTAATGCAACAGGAAAAAAGAAAGCAAGCATTTTCCATTTAAAATATTTTACTGTTTTACCGACGCTTTACAGTCATCGTTAACATTCCAACATGGCTGTAGAAATATAAAAACATCAGGAACACAAAGACCGTTAGATCTTCCCTGCTAGTTTGTTATTCTCCGTCATCACGGTGAAGACTCTTGGTTCAGGACGTTCAACAACACAGAAGTTGTCTCTGATCAGTCTTTGCTGTCGGGGAGCTTTCGCTCACTGTGATTGTTCACGCAGCTTCCCGCTTAGCTCCTGCAGCTCCGCGATGAGTCGCTCCAGTGCGGCGACGGCGTCCTGTAGCTCGCCGTGGATCTGACCCGAGGCCACGTCTGTGTGCATTTGCTGGAAGAGAGTAACACAGAGGAGAAACCATTCAGGTTGTACTCATCAACGGGGTGATTGGGATGTCCAGAGGGGCAGACGTGGAACCTCGACATGCTTGTTTGTAGGTCACGGTTGGGTGCAGTGAGGGAACACTATTTTCTAAGGGAGACGTTATCTCTATGGGACGGGGTCTCATGTTGGGAAAGCAGCGATGCCAAAGATGTGTTTGAGGTCATTTACAAAGTCTTTCTATTCCATAGTTTGCAACGCAAATGTGCTGCTGAGTACATATTCTGCCCACAGCAGTGGAATAGAAACAGATTTTTTTGGTGTTAAAAAAAAAAAAAATTCAATCAATCTAGCCAGATATGTTCTCATGTTGCGAACATAAGACAAGTGTGTCTCTACAATTCGACTTTCAGTCATGAAGATCATCTCATTGTACATACATATTGCAGTAATTATTATTTATTATATTTTCTATTTTGTCTGAAGTCAGTATGTAAGAAGTGTCATTGGTATTCTCAATGGCTAACAGGCTTCAATACCTTATGTATTCAGCATTATGGTCTAAAGGCAGACAATTACGATCAGACATATAAGAGAATAGAACACCTTCTGTATTTAGATATTAATGACAAACGGACTCACTTCCTATTGAGCTGGGTTTGTTTAACACTTCAGTAACTGGTTTAAGCTGATAGAGTAAGTTTGGTTTGAAAAGGTTGAAACCTTCAGCAGAATTTCTGATGGTCACAACTGTCTTTCATTCTCTTCACAAGGTCACTTTATGGACATTCACTTGAAGGTTCAGCAGACCTCACCAGTCTAACTGGAAAGACTGGCTGACATGGTGGCATGTGCATCTTTATCAGGCCATAAGAGAACAGTATTTTCCCATCATCCTCTATCTGGTTTCAGGAGCTGGAGATTTGGTACCTTGGCTTTGGTGGCCAGACTCTTGAGGCTGAGGCGGGTGGAGGAGAGCATCTGAAGAGCTTCTGCTGGGTTACTTTTCTTCTGACAGCAGCTGATGGTCACTGAGAGAGAGAGAGAGAGCCAGAGAGAGATTTTTTTTTCATTTTTGAAATCAACTTTTATTAACGAAGTTTTTGAAAAAAAAAAAAACTTCACACACACAACACTGCACTTCCTTGGTTCTTGAGTGATACACCTGGCATGACAATGTTGCGTTGCTTAGCAACACTCGAGTACCCGCTTCGTCTGGGGGTAAAGCTCTCTCAAACATCAACGGAGAGCGCATTGTGTCCAGACTGGTGTTGGCCGGTGTAACAGTTAATATTGTAGCGGGTGACTAAAGTTGACACATGTTGGTACTATTGTATATACAGTACATACACTATATTGCCAAAAGTATTCACTCACCCATCCAAATAATCTAAATCAGGTGTTCCATCACTTCCATGGCCACAGGTGTATAAAATCAAACACCATGCAGACTGTTTCTACAAACATGTGAAAGAATGGGTCGCTCTCTGAAGTTTTTTTCAGTGAATTCCAGCGTGGTACTGTGATAGGATGCCACCTGTGCAACAAGTCCAGTCATGAAATGTCCTCACTCCTAAATATTCCACAGTCAACTGTTAGTGGGATTAGAACAAAGTGGAAGTGATTGGGAACGACAGCAACTCAACAAGAAGTGGTAGACCACGTAAAATGATGGAGCGGGGTCAGCGGATGCTGAGGCACATAGTGCACAGAGGTCACCAACTTCCTGCAGAGTCAATCACTACAGACCTCCAAACTTCATGTGGCCTCCAGATTAGCACAAGAACAGTGTAGAGAGCTTCATGGAATGGGTTTCCATGGCGATCAGATGTATCCAAGCCATACATCAGCAAGTGCAATGCAAAGCGTTGGATGCAGTGGTGTAAAGCACGCCGCCACTGGACTCTAGAGCAGTGGAGACGTTCTCTGGAGTGACGAATCACGCTTCTCCATCTGGCAATCTGATGGACGAGTCTGGGTTTGGCGGTTGATTAACAGCACCCCGCCATGCGAGGCTTCAAAATTGTCAGAGGGAAGTGGCCACTGAGCTTAGAGAGTCACAGAGTGTCATCAGCAGGTTGCTACGGAGACACAGAGAGACTGGAAGAGTCCCAGAAAGCAGAGACGTGGACGTCACATGACAAGTAATTGAGCGTTGACATGATTTGTTGTGGTATATCCACCACTGTTGCTGGCATTTATTGAAATAAATTGTTTGATTTGAGGAAATCACCATGACATGCTTCTACTTAAATGCCCTACTTTCATGATATAATATCAGTGTAGCATCAACTCTTTACATTTTCCATAGATTTCACCGAAAGCCAAATATCCCTAACGTTTTGTGAGTAGTTTATACTGAGAGCAGCGATGTTTAATGACAATGTTATTTTATCTGAAAGTGCCAATAATCAGTTGTAATGCCTACTAAAGTGTTCTTGGAGCATCTGCACCTCTTTGGATAGAGAGCTTTTCTCTTGCAAACTCTCTCTATACTTTCCACGCAAGCTCCTGTCTGATGTTTCATTCAGCTCATCAGCACGTCTTGCTGTCATGAAATTTGTGTTCTCCCCATCATCCCTCCGTCCTTTCACCTCCCTGAGAAGCCTGGACTGATGGTGGATGACTGGCTGCTAGACACTAAAATACTGATTCATTCAAGTAGTAACTTACAAGAAGTAGAGGTACTATGAGTAATACTTCTTTATTCATACTACTGTTACTCTTAGTAGTCAACAGGTTAGTCCCATAGACCGTATACAAGAGTCATCTATACGTCACCCATTCCTTTGTGGATTATGGTTATGAAGCATTGCGCGTGTGTGTGTGTGGAGATGGTGGTGCTCTCACCTTCACCCATATTGACGGCTCTCTCGATCACCTCCTTAAAGAGACTGGGTTCTTTGTCCCAGCCGCCAGCCTGAACCTTACAGCGATGGGCCTTGGACAAGAACTGTAGAGCCTGAAAGAGGAGAACAGCTGCAGTCATACAGTCTTCTTAATATTATCGGGAAGCTCAGCAGACTACAAAACATTTGAAGTATTGGTCCGGACCTTTTCGTTGTCGTCTGGCTGGGGGCCGTGGCCGCCTCCGTACACCAGAGCGTACTGCAGCCATACGTCAGCGTCACTGCTGTGGCGGGAACTGACCCGACCCAGGAGCTCCTTCAGTTTGGACCGTAGACTCTGTGCCTGCTCACCCTGGCTGTCCGTCATGTTTTCAACAACTGCTCGAACCAGGATCTGCAAAATCTGCCAAATACCAGCAATACATACGCCAATGTCAGATCAGTCTCCGAAGAGAAATCACAATTCCTAAAGTCTCTGCATCATTGTGTGTGTTGGCATGTTGTGGGTTTGATGCAATCCTTTAATGACGCCGCATTAAAACAGTCCGCTCAGCACGCCCAACACAAACAAAAGCAGCAGCACGATGGAAAGCAACCGTTTATGGGAAATGTGGTTTTCATTTTCACAAACACTTGCACTGTTGGCGTAAGACTGCAAATGATCACTGTCGCCAATGTTTATAGTAATTATGCCACAGCTATCCACTAATGATGGAGTTGTGTTGAAGAAACTCGACACACACGTCAAGTCAAATCAGCTGTTTTAAATCAGCTATGAAGACAAAACACCTGCTTTCCTTTCCACATGATTTTTTTCTAATGACACTTTATACCAGCTTTATTCCAGAGCCTGGGTGATGACAGATAAGAGAACAGTGTCACCTTTTGTCTTAAAATGTGTGTTGGGAATGGAGTGTTGAGACGATGACCTGAGTGGCCTAGATGTGAAGTAGAGAGTCAGCAGATCAGTAAGATGGTGCAACACCATGTAGGGCTTTAAAAACTAAAACTAAAATTCTAAAATTAACGGGTAGCCAGTGAAGATAAGCAAGGATGGGGTGAAGTGTTCTCTTTTCTTGGTACCTGTTAAGTCGTGCAGCTGCATATTGCACCAGCTGCAATCTGTTCATGCTGGATTGTGTTAAAACTGAGTATGGAGAATTACAATGATAAAAAACGGTGATAAAAGCATGGATGACTTTCTCTAGACCGCTGTGTGATAAAACTGATTTCACCTTGGTGACATTTCTCAGATGAGAAAAACTCTCACTCACAACACTGCTGACCTGTTTGTTAAAATTAAGAGAGCTTTCCAGCCAAACCCCCAGGTTTTTTACAACCGGAAGTAGGTTGGCAGCTAGAGGGCCAAGTGCTCTGCCTAATCCCGAAATGGCACTTGGTGCTCCAAACAGGATAACTTTTTTTGCTGTTGTTTAATTACAAAACATTTTTTACCCAAGCAGTCAAACAGATTATCCATTGTGCAAATGCTGGTGGGTGAAATGGGGAGGTACAGTTGTGCGTCATCTGCATAACAGTGGTAATGAATGTTGTTTCTCTCAAATTGAACTCAGGGGAAGCATATACAATGAAAATAACAGAGGGCCTAAAATGTAACCTTGTGGGACACCACACTTGATGTTGAAGATGAAGAGGAGCAATTTCCCAGCTCAACAGAAAAGGTTCTATCTGACAGATAGGATGAGGGCCCTGCAGCCCTACTATATCCCAGAGGCGTTGTAAAAGGATGCTGTGGTCGATCGTGTCCAACGCTGCACTGAGGTCAAGCAGGACTAAAATAGCACAAGAGCCAGAGTCAACACAGAGCAAGATGTCATTGAGGACTTTCAGCAGGGCTGAGAACACAAGTCTGATTCATCCTTGGGTACAATTTCCAGATGCTTGAAGGTGCCACATTCATCTCTTCAAACAATACCACCAGCCAGTCCAATACAAGTCCAGCCATCATACCGCTCAGGAAGGAGGTTCTGTGTCTCAGAGATGAAGATGTTTTGGTAAAAAAACGTGTGAATCAACCCCAGAACAAAAGCTAAAGACCTTGTGAAGATGCTGGCTGAAGCTGGTAAGAGAGTGTCATTATCCACAGGGAAATGAGTCCTGTACCGACATGAAAGGCTGAAAGGCTACTCAGTGAAGAAGAAGCCATTACTCCAAAATAAACATAAAAAAGCCAGATTAAAGTTTGCACACAGGGACAAACTATTTTTGGAGACATGTCCTGTGGTCTGATGAAACTAGTGAACAAGTGAACTGTTTGGCCATAATGACCGTCGTTACATTTGGAGGAACAAGGGGGAAGCTTGCAAGCCTGAGAACACCATCCCGACTGTGAAGCATTGGGGTGGAAGCATCATGTTGTGGGGCTGTTTTTCTGCAGGAGGAACTGGTGCACTTCATAAAATAGACGGCATCATGAGGAAAGAAAATTATGTGTAAATATTGAAGCAACATCTCAAGACATCAGCCAGGTAGTAAACGCTTGGGTGAAAATGGGTCTTCCAAATGGACAATGGCCCTAAGCATACTGCCTAAATAGTTAAAAAGTGGCTTGAGGACAACAAAGTCAATGTTTTGGAGTGGCCATCACAAAGCCCCGATCTCAATCCCATAGAACATTTGTGGGCAGATCTGAAAATGTGTGTGTGAGCGAGGCAGCCCACAAACCTGACTGGGTTACACCAGTTCTGACAGAAGGAAAGGGCCAGTGTTCCAGCAAACTATTGTGAGAAGCTTGTGGATGGATGCCCAAAACGTTTGTCTCAAATCATACAGTTTAAAGGCAATTCTACCAAATACTAAGGAAATGTATCTAAACTTCTGACTTTGAAAACAGTAATACAAACTCTCTGAAATATTCTCGCTCTCGTTTTTGTGGCATTCATGAAACTGAAATAATGTTTTTCAGTGTACGGTGTATTTAAACCTCTGGTTTCAACTGTTCATACATATTAGGGATAAACAGACTAAATACAGTCCAGTCTGAGGAACACAGTAAAATACGACTTCAACACGGCTCTTTGGTGGATTATGTGTTGGATGAGTTACAGGAGAGATTAAAACAAGATGCTGAGTCTCATTTTATCAGAACATTTGGTCAGTAATTAGAGCCACATTGTTATTTTGCTTGTTTATTGAAAGGAGTTCTGCTGATCCAGACACCAGCTCAGAGTGACCGGTCGGTGTTCTGCTTTAATATTCTTTGAACTTCCTTTATTGCCTCCATCCTTCTAGTTAGCTCTGCTCACTAAATCCTGGACCTGGGGCCTCATGTATCAATGTTGCGTACGCACAAAAACATGGCGTACGTAATTTTCCACACCAACGTTCAGATGTATCAAAAGTGAAATGAGCGTGGAAATGTGCGGTGTCCCACGGCAGCTTCATGGCTGGCGTACACACGTTTCTACAGCTATTGTTCCTTTGGCGACACTCTGAGGTGATGCTGGGAAACTGTTAATTATGTGAAAACAATTAGTCCTCAGAGTAATGTGCACATCAGAGACACATTAATGGACAATTAACACACACGTGTTTGCAATCATATGGATGAATATAAAAGCATGCACAAAGTGATGAAAAAATGGCATTAACAATGGCAGCCTTGGCCTTGTTAGAAGACATCGCAAACGGTAACATCAGACGTGAGAGGGTGTTTAGAAACGGGAGGATATGTTAGCAAATGACGACAACTGGCTCATGAGTCGTTTTAGGTTGCCGAGGCCAGTGTTACTGGAGCTGTGCGCAGAGCTGCGGCCGGCCCTAGAAAGAAACACAGCCAGGAGCCAGGGGTTGTCCGTGCCCACACAGGTGCTGACCACTCTGGGGTTTCGTTTCTGGCAACAGGAGCCTTCCAGAGGGAACTGGCCGATCGGTCAGGAGTGTGCCAGTGCACTCTGAGCCGAGCCATGCCAGCTGTGTGGGACGGGATCATAAGAATGTCATCCAGGTACATCAAATTCCCATACAATGCTGTTGAACAGGCCAACATTAAAGCGCAATTTGCAGCAAGAGCCGGTTTCCCTAATGTAATCGGAGCTATTGACTGCACACATGTTGCAAAAAGCGCCATCACAGGATGAATTTGTTTTTGTCAACAGGAAACATTTTCATTCAATAAATGTTCAAATAATATGTGATGCGCAAATGCAGCTCACCAACATCGTGGCAAGGTGGCCTGGTTCAACGCATGACTCGTTCATTTTTACTAATAGCATGGTTGGTAACAGGCTGGAGGCTGGCACGGTGCGCGATGGGTGGCTTCTCGTGAGTTAATGTATCCGTTTAATTGCGCCCCGAATGTAAACCAGCACAATGCCCATTTGGGCACGTGCATTCAAATATGTGCATTTGTTTTTCCCTGGTGAAAATAGAGCGGCAGAGCTATCTAACAAGCCCTTTATTGTCTCCTTGTGTTCAGTATTTGTGTCGATAAACGCGTGCGTAAAGTTGGAAATGTCACACTGCAGTAGCCACGGCGCACTTCTGCAGTCATTAATATATATAATAATATAATATATAATATATTGATATCCTCCTGTCCCCCCGCCCGTTGCGGTCACTCTTCGGCGGTGGGCCGAAATCCTCCGCTTCACCTCCACCTTCACGTCGGACCATTTCTTTTTATTTCAGGGAGTGTGCGCTGCTCCGACCCCACAGTATTCACTGCCTCACACACACGCTCCCACTCACATTTCTTTTTTTTTGTGTTTATGCCTGATGAGAGGCTACACAATAATACTGGTCTTCGAGTCTCGACTTTGTTTAAGAGCGTTTCCAGCTCAGACTCGGTGAAGTTGCGCTTCTTCCCTTTACTCATTTTGTAGATCTGATGGTGCAGAGAGGGGAATCCCCGGCGCAGGCCCTATTTAAATTCATTTGCATATTTAAATGGAGGCGTGGACAGGGAGGAGTTTAGCACTTCCACATGTGCGCTTAATTCCACGTTGATTGGGATGTACAAAGGAAAAGTGCTTGGATCCATGTGTACGCACACTTTGATACATCTGATTTTTTTTGTGCGTACGACCGTTTCTGGATTCTAGCGTACGCCATTTTTCAGTAGGAAATCCACGCAATTCTTAGTACATGAGGCCCCTGGACTTGATGTTCAAACTGTCCTCTTGTGGATCCATTCAGTCCTCCAGCAGAGCTGCTCACACATCAACTCTGATTAAAACACGGTCACACTTAAAGTTAAGTTAAGTTGCTAATAAAATGGGGCATCGTACCACTGTTAACAGAAGGGTATGGCGGTACGTTTCTCGTATCTGTATACTAAGCAACCAGGATGCTGGTTCCCATTTGGAAAAGGGGGACTGGAGGTTGTGCTCCAATTATCGGGGTGTCACACTGCTCAAGCCTCCCTGGAAAGTGATGTGATGTCAGTCAATATGATGTGACATTTCCTGTGATGAGAGCGAGATTAAATCCATAAATAGCACTATGTCTAATATAGCCTCCAATGCTGTCCATCACTGTGGGGATAAGGGACATGATAGGGTGACTTCTTCAGATTCCTGCTGGATCCAGTTTAAGTGTGAAATTAAATGGAAAAGTAATAACCACTCTGTTGAGAAAAAGGAAAATTATACAAATGACCAACCAGAGTTTTGTATGGGGCTCGTTTTGAAGTTTACTTTTAGATCCCAACAAAGGGATTCTATGTATAGTGCCTGTGTGACTGGAACGTTCTTTTGTATCCCATTTAGCTCCATGAGGCATAAAGCTGAGCCCTCAGCTCCTTTGAAATCTATCAGCTAGTCAAAGCACTTCCGCCCCCAGCCCTCTATACATTCCATGGAGAGGAATTCATGGTGGTCGCCGTCATCGTCTCACTTCACTGCTGCTCAGTTCTCATGGGCCCGGGGCTAAAAACAACCACGGCCAAGAGAAATATCAAATAGATGAAGGCTTCTAAAAATGGGCCTTTGTGGATATGAAGTTAAAAGCAGGCAGTGTCACCACTATTTATGCAAAACACAATTGAAAGGTGTGAGATGGATACAAAAATAGAAGAGTAAAAAAGGAAAGACAACTTTAATGTGACGTTTTGAGGCGAGGTGTGAGGAGTTTGGGTTCACTGAGGAAGGCAGTCGTATATTTAGTTCAGGCTGCACTACACAGAGAGAAAGACAATGATGTCAAAGATCAACATTTTGAAATAAATACATACTCTGAATGTTTCAAACTGTATAGTCTGTTAGTTTACTCTACTTTTTTCAGACAGAAAAACCTCGTACATAAGTGCTGTTTGGCAGAATCAGCGGTTGCTTAAGACTTTCTTTGTTATCATGTTGACGTTAAGGTTGTATAAAAATCTGTAATAATCTATTATTAACCATCATTTGGATTGTCATTTTTAATTATAAGAAATAGTCATAGACCGTAATTCTCCCGACGGTCACTAGTAGTCCCTTCTGTGTCACTGGGCTGCACAACATTGGAACAAACCTGGGTGAAAAGCTGCCTGAAACAAGGCAGACAACACAGCGATGAACCAAAAGGAAGAAACTTTATGTAAAGTTATTTGATGATATTCCCATAAATGGAAATATGAGCTAGGACATAGGATGTCTTTCTGAGTAGATAATGCTTGGTTGGTAAGATTGGTTTATTGTCAGGCTGCTCCAATATATCTCTTAAATCTCTCCAGTTGATCCAGAATGGTGCAGAAAAATTGCAGTGTTTCCCCTAGAATTTTTTTCAGGCCCGGTGGTACCCGCCGAGAAAACCTTATACAGACGTGACGCGTGGGATGGTGTATTGGTGCAGTTAGATTAAGTCAGGTGGCACAGCAAGCAGTCTGCAATTCTGCAATTATTATATTTGCATTCAACATTTTTGTTCAACCAGAGTGTATTCAAGGTTTTCAAGGATTCAAGGGGAGAGTGACTTATTAAGGTGCCGGTTGATGGAAATGATCCAAAATTAGGGGCCGGAAAAATATGTCTGGAAAATGATGAGCATCACATTAATAGCTACAGATACTGTAAAACACTACAACGACATATGAGTGCATAATGTCTTATTTTATCAAGTAAAATATAAGTTATGGGTTTACTCAACAGCCTGATAGTTCATAGAAATTCAGGTAGAAATAGGTTAACTCAGAGTTCCACAGCTTATCAAAAACAATCCTTATTTTATCAACATAGGCTGCCTAAGGGCGCGATCAGTAGCGTGCCTCGGCTCCAGCCCAAACGGGCTTTGGCCCGTTAGCCGGTTGTACAAACGTCATCACGTCCTAATACTACACATGCATGGCTTGATGTTGTTTTGAAGGAGCGCCGTCTCTGCATATATTTATATTAAACACTCGACCTGCATCAGCGAATGTGCGCACGAGCGGATCTGTGCGAGCAGGCAGCGCGAGGAAAGCGGATTTTGGACGGAGAAACACAGCGGCATTTTTCTTATAAATGCACCGGTCCGGTTCCGCTCACACCACGAGTCTAAAGAGTGCAACAGCTTGTCAAAATACAGTGTCAACTTTCCGTGTTTCCAAAGTAGAAAGCGACATCGTGGTGGTTTGACGAGGCGGAACGGCATCAGAACAATATCAAGCGTGTAAAGTACACGAAGAAGAACGTAGCGGGAGCGCGCGGCGAGGATTGTTGCGGCCGCGCATCTTGCGGAGCAAGTCTACTGTGCTGCCCGGAGCCGCTCCTAATGTAAATGATTATTGATTTATGAATTAATTGATAGGTAGCTTATTTTTGGCGTATTGATTTTTTTTTTTTGGCCTGGTGGCAGGTCTCCTTGGCCTGGCGGCCCGCCAGGCCTGTACAATGGTAGGGGAAACACTGAATAGGATATACTCCTGTATTAGCTTCCTCCTCTTTACCTACAAAGCCTTTCATGGTCAGGTACCATCGTATCTTGATCAGAGCTTGTAGTACCTTTTACCCAACCAGGACACAGTGCTCAGGCCATGCTCCCAGTTCCAGTCGTGTAGGCAGACACCCTCCCCACATTTAAGAGGAGGCTAAAGACATTCCTCTTGGATTATACTTAGGGCTGGCCAGGCTTGTCTGGGACCAGCCCTTAGTTAAACTGCAGTTATTTTCTGTAATAAGAGCAACATTAAAGCAGTGGAATTAGCAAGCTAGCTACCTTGCTAGAGGACTACGCGTCCTCCGATTGGAGGATCGGTGGTTCGATTCCTGGCTCCTCCAGTCTGCATGCTGAAGTGTACTTTTCCCTGAAGACCAAATTGACCCCTTGAGTGGTCGAAAAGCACTATAAAAAAACAGGTCCATTTACCATCCAGGTCCATCCGACTAGCAGGCTTGCTGGCTGATTCTGCCATTCTTTGCTGCTACACTGATAACAGAGAATGAGCTTAGCAGCAGGCTGGTGAACAGCCACATAGTGAGGTTCTCACTCCCCAGCTAATCAACCAGCCAGCTATCCGTCTCCCTGAAAGCTGCGTCCGTTCTCTTCCTGGTGAGCTGCGACAACAACCATCACCATTTCTTTAACGTTCTAGTCACATGACCACTGAAAACCAGCACAACAATGTGGAGGTCACAAGTGCATCAACCAAAATTCCAGTAAAAAATGTATTTTCTTTTTTCCAAACTCAAATAATCCTAATCTTAACAGTGTTCCTCTGTCCCTCCTCCTTCCTTGTCTTTTCACTTTAATAAAGACCTCCATTCCTGTGTGTGGACTCAGAGATTACTTCAAGTACAAGTACAATTTCATGAAAGTAGAAGGAAATTAGAATATCAGCTGCTGTTTGGTGGGAAGAAAAATCTGCAGACTTGATTAAGTCCCAGCTGTGTGGTACATTCATTCCTTACACTACATGCTGTCAAGTATAATGTCCCCGTCTTTTACCTGGATGTCCTTGTAGTTCTCCCTGAGGTCCATCAGGCGATGGTAGGCCTTGATGGCTTCAGCAAACTCCCCGATGTCGGTGCTCACGACGATAAAGTTCTCCCAGATCTGCCATTGTTCATAGTTACACTTCAGGGCTTCCTGTAGGGTAAGAAAGGCTTTGTTCCTGTCAGTGAGGGGGGCAGACGGGGAGAGACAGACAGAAAATGAAAGACCAAATCAGTTAGCAGTGTCAAATAGGCATGCGCCCATATGAAAAGTTTGTGTCATGATTCTTCTGGCCAAAATTATTCTAGATTCTCGATATTATGCCGATAATCATGAAAATATACTTAATATTTTGATTGTGTGACGTATAAGACATCTATATTTTAAGAACATCCTTTTTGTGAAAAACATTCAAATTATCCCAAACAAGATGATCTAATCTCCCTGCATAAATAAAAGATAAATACTTAAAAAAAAATAGTTGTATTTTTAACTAACCCTATTATTCACTCATCTTCCATGATAATCTATATTTTATATTTTCAATTCACCTGTGATTTACAATTATCCCGATAATGTAAATTCGCTATCGTCCCATAGTGTCAAATCCACTAAATAGTAGTTACCAGTAGTCATTTCAACATTTGGTGAAGGAATAGAAGAAGAAGAGGATACAAAGCTGTTGCCAGTGAGACACAAACACACACGTTGAGTTGAGTTAAAAGGTGCTTCTGCTGAAGTGGCAGTGGTGCTAACCAGATATTAATAGAATCTTTCCTGCTTTGCTTTTCAATTTCAGGCCTGAAAGCACATGAGTCTGTAAACCTGTAAACACAAGCTCAGAGACACTCAGGATTCACTCAGTACCTCTGCTACCAGAACCAGACCACGTCTCTCCCTAGCTAGAGACATATGAAGACATGTCACTCCGACTGCTCACACATCCCTGTGAAGACTAGAGCCGTGGGACCTCCAGCATTCTAGCTTTCAGTTTGGCGAGGTAATCTTCTCACCGAGCCTCCTGAAGTATAACTTCAGCCTAATGTTTGGGGTCTTTGTCCTGTTTGAGGAAGAAATTGGTTCCGATCTAGTGCTGTTCACACGGCACATCATGGGTTGTGGCATCTCTTTGTTCAATATGCCTTTTACTTTGGACAAGTACCCCACTTCCCCAACACCGAGGTACCATCAGGCCATCACAGTGACAGATGCTCGCCAGACGGCATCAAGCACTACCTCAGCATCTCGCTACATATTCTACCTCACTGAAGTTCCTCTGCATGAGCCCAACGCCTCAAACTTAGATTTAACCGTCTGTACACTTTCCTCATGCCAGCATCCTTCCAACGTATGTGTTATTTTGCCCGTTTGAGTCTTTTCCTTCCATTGGTCTCAGATATGGCTTCCTCTGACGAGAAGGATTACACAGTGGCATCTTGACACTGGTGTTTTGTGGGTTCAATAAACCTCAGACTAGATGCTCCGATGTATTCATGTGCATGCGAGTGTGTGCATGTTTGCAGTGATTGCAGCCAGTGAGCACAGATATCAAGGTCCAATTCATTGCCATTGTACAACAAGGTCGCACAACAAAAAGTTTGTTTTCCCATTTTTGTTACATAAAGAAAACGCACACAATAAAAGGGCCATATTACGTATTGAAGGGTTCAGGATAAGCAGTCTAACAGCCTGAGGAAAGAAGCTGCTCTGAAGTCTGCTGTTTCATCAGCCGATACATGGGCATCTCTTCCCAGAATGCAGCAGGGTGAACAGACTGTCTGGGAGGTTTTTTTCCCTTTAATATCTTTGGGCTCTGTACAGCACCTCTTGTCACCACTATCAATGATGCTGGTAGACGGTACAAGGGATGTGATTGTGGTTTGTAGAGTTCTCTGGTCATAGAATGTGAACATCCCATAATACTTTGTAATGTTTCCAGTCCGTATGTTTTGTTTGGAAAAGTTAACAAGAACTTGGCACAAGAATTCCTCCTTCTTAAGTTAAGAAATACAGCTGTGTAGTAGTAGATTGTTCTCTGCCAGATTGTTGATTTCCTCTCTATATGAAGTTGTTTGTAATATGTGATGGTAGCATTACTGGGTGTACCACCTTAACAGGAGGGTGCTGGGTACACCGCCCTGGGGGGCTCCAGAATGGAGGAGGTGTGTCTGTCAGGCTGTTGCTTCTATTTAACTATTCTTCCAAAGCTGAGCCAAGTTTGTGTTCAGTCATAGTGGAAATTAAATGTCACATCACAGAGAATATTACTGTATGAATGCTGCTAGAACGTTAGCTAGCTAAGCTGTTTGCATGCTACTTCTGCTAACATGCTAATGTTGATCAGTGGTATTTATCATTATAAAATGGCCTACTGAGAATGTTACTACTTTATGTTTATTAATTCATCATTGATTTATCATTGTGAGTGATAAACTGATATGAAATGAGCTGCAGAGACCAGAAATCAGGAGGATTTCATCAGTCCAGTAAATCTGCTTAAAGGCTGCGTTTTGATTCAACGACAGTATTCTATAAAACTGAAGATCATCTTTTTTTACATTTCTATTCTAAGGTCCTACGGCACAACAACACATCTTTATTTCTTAAGACACCGTCCCTTTAAACAGGTTTCCGACGTTTTCCTGCCATCACAATGTGTACACAACTGCAGTGTATTCATACTTACTTCTTTTGGAGGCGAATGTAGGCTGTAGACAGGTTGGTCCATGCTTCTGCATTCTGGAAAGACGAGGTCGTAAAGAAGGAAAGGAAAGGAAAGGGAATAGTAAGGAAGACTAGACAAAAATAATAATAATGATAATATGATGATGATGATGATAATAAGAGAGGTCCTGCCCCTTCCCACTGGAAAAAAAATATCTGTGGTTGTCAACAAGATGAGAGAAATATCTGAATTGTTCCATGAATTCCACATGTGATGTTTGTCAATTTAAAAGATAATGTTTCAAGTCCAGAAAGTCTCAGAGTGTTGTAGTTTTCAGGTCATGTCATTAAGTTGAGTGTGAAACCGCTCAGTGAACTACATCTCTGGTCTCACACAACGTACCTCACCAACGCGTTTCACCTTAAAGCCAGGACTTAGTCTCTATATAATAATAATAATAATAATAATAATAATAATAATAATAATAATAATAATAATAAAAAATAAATATATATACATATATATATATATTAATAACATGTGGAAGAATAGGAGAGAAAGTTTCCAAGTATCCACATAATTGGAGGCCGTCAAAGTCTGGTGTGGTGGTGTGAAGATATGCTGCTGTTGTGATGGATTCTGCAGCATGGTGTGTGTGTGTGTGTGTGTGTGTGTGTGTGTGTGTATGTGCGCATGTTCAGTATGCGTGTGTGTGCTGAAGAACAGAATCGTGAGGGAACAGAGGTTACATGTAAACTGAGAGGCTGATGGGATTGCTATCCTCTCATGCATGAACTTGTCCTTCTGCACGTTATGGTGAAGTTAGTGAAAGTGAGCGTGTGTGGAGCTCCTTACGTCTGGCTCCAGGCCCACACACCTCTGGAAAGCCCTGGCAGCTCCCTCATAGCCCTCCAGGGCAAAGTAGGCACAGCCGAGGGAAAACCACACACCCAGCTAAACACAAACAAAAGGGGGGGGCAAACTATTGAGACCATGCATTACAGCGAAGTACACACATTTAAAAAAAACATTCCAAAACCCGTTTGTGAGCAAAACTAGCAGGCTATTTAAATCCTAACATGAGTCCACAGCAATGCAGCTCTGTGAGGCTGCACTCGACTCTGCTTTGATAAAATGCTGACGTCAGCATGCTAACGTGCTCACAGTGGCCTCGTTTGAATCGAGTCATTTCATGCATCTTGAGCAGATCGGATCGCTATCAGCCACTAAAAAGTGTCAAAGTGTTAATGCATCCAAGCGGCATTTAAGACGGAGTGAAATCGACTTGCTCAACCCAAGTGGGAAACTGCTGCCTCGTCTGTGGACATAGCATGTATCATGGTTAGCAGGTATAATGGTGACCACGTTCACCATTTTAGTTTACAGTAAGCATCTTAAAAATGTCCTAACTGGTACTAAACACAACGTACAAGGTAGTGGATGCTGATGGACGTGTTGGTGTGACTCATGTCCTCATGTCATTTTGCAAAAGTCATGTTCCAATGATTGCCAAGGCGCTTGGACATATAATGTAGTCTGGTCTTAATTATAAGGAAATACAGTGCTTGTTTAATTGATAGAGTTGTAATTCATTACAAGTAACTGAGTCCAACTGAGAAGGGTGTTTTTAACACTTGGTCCCTTTCAGCCCTCCAAATGAACTTGGAATGATGAGTCAGCATTTATGGTTCATATGTGAAAACTCCAAAAGACTGTCTGAAACTAACCGTACTCGGACCTCCTCAACACACTCCAGGTTCACTTTGGCCTCATAGAGGTTGCATTGAGATAAATAAGGATGCAGTCAGGCTCTATTCAGTGACAAACAGTATTGGCTGAATATTACCACATTATCATGAAGTTCAGTCGTTTGAAGGAGATGTTTTCACGTGAATATCAACTAGATATTTCAGAGAGAATGAGGAGAGAAAGCTCAGCGTTGTGGAAGCGACATTAAACATATCATTGACCTGCTGAGTGATGAAGGGAGGAGCTATAGTGTGACCAGAAACAGGACTGAGTCTCTTTTCTGGTCCATGTTGGGTTTGATTTGTTTAAAGTGGACTACATTGTGACACAGCAGGACAGCTGAACTAGGAAAACTACTGGATTCATCTGGAATATGAGGTCTCTCGTAATAACGAATTATAAAAGAAAAAAGGGTTTCAGTGTGTCAGTTCCTGAAATTAAAGACGTTTCTCAGTTTTGTATTTGTAACATTTGTAGTAAAACGCCTTAATAGTACCTGCATGGTGTTGATTTTGAGCGACTGTTCGAAGCAGTCAACACACTGCTGGAACTCCTTGTTGCGGAGGTGCAGCAGGGCTTTGGAGCGCATGGCCCTGGCGCTGCGGCGGCCCGACAGCTCCCACGCCCGCTCGTAGCACTGATGATCCCTCAGTACGTCTCCCAGCAGGCAGTACAGACTGGGCGTCTCCTTTTTCTCCAACTCACGACGAACGATCTCCTCAGCCTGAGCAGATGGACGGGAGAGGAAAGGGAAAGTCAGAGTGGCCGAGGAGACGGAGAAGGAAACAATCATAGGAAGTATGGGTGGGGTCGATGTAAAGAGTCGGGAGGCAGTGAAATGAATAAAGTGAAACCTGTAAAAAAAAGAAGATGAATATATCAGAGAGAGTACTGGGATGAAGATGAGATGTAAACACAACAGTTGGCTTAAAGACAAAGTAAGGGTTGGGATGATGTTACAGGTAAGTGTCACATAACCTGTGGACGTTTGCACTCGCTGCACCTCACCAAGCCACTACATGCTCGGGGACGAGCTGAGGCTCACACTGTAGTGAGGGTGGAACACATTGTTTTCTCTTTCCCAACCTCTGTATCTTGATTAACATCGTTGTGTGGCGGTCTAACCACTGACAGGCTGGCGGCCTCTGAGCCCCAAAGGAGTCTTCCATGCATTCCTCTGCTGAACCGTCTCTGGGCCAAGAGCGTCCTACCTCACCTGGAAACAACACACTCCACTCTTCTGAAGCCAACTACACAACTCTGATGCAAACACAAAGGCAATGTTGGCCTCGCTTGACTTGCGTGCCTTGTGTTTGTGTTTATTCGCTTGGGTTGGATGAGTCGTAGAGTTCCATAGACACCAACCAGGTTTCATCCATCAGGGCTGAAATCACCACTAGTGCTGCTTTGTACATGTTGAAATCCCAGACCCACCATCCTGTCAGGGTTCATGACATCATCCAGAGGTGCTCAGTGGATTTCACCAAGCTGGATCCACTAGATCTAGTTAGAAACACATCGGCTGGTTTACTACAGCTGGATGAACCCAAAATAAACTATTTAGTCATGATTTAATATCAATAACCAGATGAAAAGATGCTGAAATAACTCCATAATGATGGTGATCAGTAGAAAGTCATGCTTTCTTAGGTCTGTCTGCAAGACATCAAGCTAACTACTTTTAAAATGCTGTTTTCTGAATCGAGTCTGGATTGATCGGTGCTAGGCTATGCTAACATAAAACATAAAAGATGGTTAACAGTGGTCACGACAGAGATATTCCAAAGATATTATGTGCGATAATTATGTGACAGGTTCATATACATAAAACAAAAACAAAAAAAGTTTTTTAGAAAGTAACTAAACCTTTAAACCACTTGTTTCAGCTGGTATTTAGTAGTGTTCCTGATTGATTCAGGTCCAAATGTTGATATTTTCAGTGCAAATTATTTTAATTCTACTTATTGTGTTACAAATATGTGATAAAAATGATTTTGTTATAACTGATTTTGAGCCAGGTGACACATATGGAGGCACCGTTAGTCACCATCCGTCACTAATGCTCACCATAATCATAACCATAGCCAGCATGTTAGCGATTAGTAGCAGATAATTAGTCAATAACATTTCTCCAGATTTTGTAACCTAATGTAATTTTTGTAGTAAATTTGAGTTATATGAGAAGTGCTCTATAAATAAAATGCATTATTATTATTATTATTTTTAATGGTTTAATTTCAAGTCCTCAGCTAAAACCGGTCCAGTCATTTGCCTCTGGCCTCTCAAACAATACCAACCACAGTACCGCTTCTCACCTTTTGTTTTTACAAAACTCTAAACCTCTCTGGAAACTTGGATTAGGCATCCTTGAACAGGATAATGTCATTTGTGAACCGTTTCTGTAGCATCGTTTTGTGGCCCTGACCACCTGCATGCATATTTACGTTACACTTGAAAAGCTTTTATCATTCCTCCCTCTGCAAGAATGCAGGACTCCTCTCTTACAGACAGGATGTGGAGCACAGATATCAGGATGAAAGTTGGAAAAGAACTGCGTTTAATCTCAACCGGATGCCTCCTGGACACCTGAGTACTATTACCCATTGGAGCTCCACTGGACCAGATACAAACATACAGGGATCTGTGTGTTTGATGATCATGAATGATAAGGTCTCCCTGCTTAAATAAAGCAGCCTGTACACATGGCGCTGCTACTGCCAGCCCTCAACAGATCATTTTTCATGTCTAT
The DNA here is from genome assembly GCF_963514095.1 of Eutrigla gurnardus. Classification (NCBI taxonomy): domain Eukaryota; kingdom Metazoa; phylum Chordata; class Actinopteri; order Perciformes; family Triglidae; genus Eutrigla; species Eutrigla gurnardus. The sequence continues at coordinate 25,808,626 of NC_139925.1, forward strand.
TTTTGCAGAAAATGGGACGTGGAAAAATAGGCGATGCGCCAAATCTCTAGATTAGCGAGCTGCAGCCGAGCCACAAAAAACAAAAACAAACAATACTGTGATATCCTCGATATGATGCGGGAATCCTGCAAATGTTAAGCAACCATTATTGTAGCAATTTACACCCATGTCTGACCAAAATATCATCTCTTCATCAGTTTACACTATTTGTCTTAAAAGGTATCATATACAATTATCAGTTATGGGCAGAAAGTTGTGAGGTCACAGCAACCAGCAGATACAGTGAAATACCCTCAAGGCTTTCGTGAGATAGAACGGATACAGACACCTCCATTCTTCAACACTTCATCTTTACATCCAGGTGGGCGTTTGAAAAACATTTCAAGCAATTCCCTCCAGGCATCCTGAGATATTGCATGCATGTGTTAGTGTGTACCTTGCCATGTTGGCCCAGCCTCTCATAGCATATAACCACGTCCTCCCAGAGCTGCAGCTTCTCATATATGAGCAGAGCTGAACTGGTGCAGCCGAGGTCCGTCAGCAGGCTGGCCAGCTGTTTCTGTAGGAGGAGAGAACAGAACTCAGAGGCTGCAACCATGCTAATGGCTTTACAGTACGCTTGGACAGATTCAGAAAAGATGATTCATCTCATTTTTTTCAGAACAATTAGAGCCGCATCGTTATTTTTCAGGTTTTTTTTGAATGAGTTCTACTGATACAGCTCAGTGCAGGACTGTGTAGCCTGTGAGCGGTCCATGTCCTGCTTTAATATTGTTTCAACTTCATTTGTTGACTCCATCCTTCTAGCTAGCGCTGCTCGCTAAAGGCCTGATTATGCTTCCGCGTAGTGATCACGCAACGGCCACGCAACGGCCACGCAGTTGCTTGGAGACCGTGATGGTTCTGCGTTGGGTTTACGTGTCGAAATGCAATTCAATGCCACACCGGTAAAGGGCGCTATGTTTTTTGTAAAGACTGACCGACCGACCGAGACTCTTGACGTATATCGTCGTTAGCCTCGTTATAGCCTATTTGTTTACTTTCCGGCTTTAAACGTCCACAATTTTTCAGAACTTGGTGTTTTATTTCTTTGTGCAAAAGCGACGAGGTGCAAACAATAAAACAAGGTGCAAACAATAAAACGAGGTGCAAACAATAAAAGTAGCCTTTTAAAAGTTTAAATGGCGGTGTTTATGAGTGGAAACCGGATAGCGGTCTCCAGCGGATGTAGTTAGCGGACCAATCACAGCCAATGCCGCTGCGTTGGCGTTGCGTTGGTGTTGCGTCGACTCGACGCGCGTCTAGGATTTTTGGGAGGTGCACGTCAGGCCCTTGCGTTGGACGTAAGGGGGTTCGCAAGGACGTAAGGGGTCTGCAAGCCCCCCCGTTGTGTCGACGCGGAAGCATAACTTGGGCTTAAATCCTGGACCTGGACTTGATGTTTTGACTGCTTCAAAGTTAAGACGTCCTCTTGTGGATCCACTCAGTCCTCTAGCAGGGGTAAATGAAAACGGGGTATCATACTGTTTTAAACGGCAGGGTCAACATTGTGTCAGTCCAGCAATGTAACATATACTTCACTATGCGATGTATAATTGCAGGCCTGAATATGTTTTATACTGTTGGAAATCCAACAGTATAAAACATGTAAGAAAGCCTCGACTTCAAAAGGCATTATAATTGATTTTTTTCTTTTTTTATTTCATGAAAACAAAATACAACATCCAGAAGAAAAAAAAACACTGATACCATAAACAGGCTCCTAAGTTTTGTCACATGCCGACCACGGTTTCATAAAATGCATCACAGCGTCTGCAATCATCCACCTCAAACTGCTTTCTAGTCCTCAGGCGGCAATAGAGACTCTTCAATTCCAGCTTCATTGCTGTTATCAGTTATTACATGCCGCCTGGGTGACGTTTCCTCCCCAACTGATCTCTCCCTCTCGCCAACACTCCGCCTTCAATCTCTTGGAGCAGTCTAAATCATTCCATTACAGCTTATTCTACTTTCTGCTCTTTCTATTTTATTTGGCCTCCTATCCCGGGCTGTGTGAGAGTGTTTAATGTCCGTCTTCCAAGATCTTATGATGCTTTGGGGTTCAGCAAATGTGTCACACAATGTCACAAGTGCACTTTTTTTACCGTTCCTGTGAGACCTATATTTATTTAATTTCCCCTTGTTGCTTTAGAGTTGTTACTTCTGCAACAAGAGCAATTGTTATGCCGCGTTCACACCAAACGCGAGGTGAATTTTTCACATGGTGCTTACGAATCAGTGCAAAGGAGGCACCAATATTTCAATTTAAGCAAGATATTTGTGTGACCCTGTGTTGAGGAAGACTATCGGTGATGAAATTGCCACCCTGATGTTGCTGAATGATAAATGGAAGAAACAAATGTTGTCTCCTGTGTCTGTGGTCCCCCAGAGCTCTATATCAGTATACCAGAGGTCTACGATAGTAGCTCACATGAGTCCAGAGACCAGACCAGACTGGAGAAACCAGAGACCGTCTGTGGTCCCCCAGAGGTCTACGATAGTAGCTGACATTAGTCCAGAGACCAGACCAGACTATGTGGAGAAACCAGAGACTGTCTATGCTACAAACAGCAAGGTCTCTGCTGTATTTATGTCTAGATGACCTTATTTGGAGTGTTGATGGAGCAGCTACAATGTTAGCATAGCCTAGCACCCATCAACCAGCCTCTAGCATTTTCAAAGTAGTTAGCTTGTTGTCTTGCAGACAGACCTAACAAAGCATGACTTCACACGTTTTACACAAAACCACAACTTTGGTCCAGACTGAACTATTTACACTTAACTAACACTTAAATGTCCCCAGAGACACAACAGACTCTTACAGGAACAGCTGGTTGACATTTCTGCCTTTCAGTGAAATGGTTCAAATGGTTTAAATTTAATTCACATATTCAAGGAATTCAGAATACCCAAACTTTCACTCTAGCGACACCAGCAGGTCAAAGTTTTCACTTATCCAGGAAATATCATCTACTAAATGAATTGGCACAAATGAGAGATTTATGGTTCCCAGAAAATGTAGCCTCATGAAAGTGTTGACCCACTGCCTTTTGACATTTTGGCAGTATTTTGTGTTTAGTGCCAATAATAAAATGTATCACGATGACACACCAAGCTAAGAGCAGGGCAAACATGCCTGAAACATTTGCATGTTAACGTCGTCATTATGAGAATGTTAGGATTCAGATGTTAGCATTTAGCTTATTTAGCTTGGCTGTAACACCTCGTATCAATTCCTTCCTTCACATTTGATGATGAGTCACAGAAAAGTTAATTGTACATTTGTTTCTAGGTATTTTGAAATGAAAAACATTGTAATTTGAAAAGCGTTTTTGAAAATAAAGTATTTACTACCTGGACAGTCCATCTGGTGGGGGCTTGGCAGAAGTAGAACCCCTTGAGCCGCTCAGGCACGGGACAGTTCAGGTCTTCAAAATGGTCTACTATGGCCTTGAAGAGTGAAACAGAAGATGACATTGTGTTTTATGCGTTAGCCCACACAGTGACACGGTACAACACACATGCACTGTTCATTAGAAGACAGCCCGAAACTGAAAGACAATGGCAAGTCATACAACAGTCAGATAGAGACACAGATAGATATACTTTACTGTCCAATAGGGAAATTTGTCTTGGACACATTCAGTGACTGCTGTAACAAATAATACAGAATAGTGCATACATACAATACATACAACAAAACAAAACCAAACCCTGCTAACCTGTCTCTATGCAATCACACAACCATACACACACATGCATACATCAAGTAAAACGATAATAAATTACATGCATACATAGATGAAAAACAGCAATACATTACTCATGGTCCTGGAAAGTGCATGGTTAAAAATGTTTTTTTGGTTGTGTCTGCACTTGGGGACTCAGAAATGTCTGCCTGAGAGGGGTCCGAGGATATTTTCCGGGCTTGTCTGGTGATGGTTTCTTCAAAGATGTGTTGGAGCATGGGGTGTTGTCTGACTCCCACTATTTTAATGGCCCTGTTTGTGAGCTGACTGATCTGGGCCTTCAGCTGGACACTCGGGTTGCCAAACCAGGCTGAGATGCCATACCAGTCTTTCTATCCATTTCTCTTTAGAGGACTATGTAGAGGGTGTCATTTAACAGTGCTTATAATATCACCAAAGATGAGCATTTTATGTTTATTTTTAAACAATTTAGGTTATTTTGATTTTTTGTTTGTGATATAAATAAAGAAAAAAACATGTATCTTATATCCCCCCCCCCCTTTATTTTTTCTTATTTTTATTCCTGTTTATAGTCCTTGACCAAATGTGTTACGAAATTAACAGTGTAGATGGGAACTATATATACAATAGGGCTGGGTATTGTTTAGAATCTCACGATTCGATTCGATTTCGATTCGTTGGATCACGATTCGATTCAATATCGATTCGATTCGATATTGATTGAAATGCTTTGATATCGATTCGGTTTCAAGTAGAAATACACAAGTAAGAGTACCAGATCATTTTTTCAAATAATTTATTTAGTTTCATGCCTTATGAACAGCCGTGGTATAACTCATAGCATGATAAAACAGGACACTACTTAAACACTGAACTACAGTGCATGTAACCGCCGCGGAAGCTATGGTAGTAGACGGTAGTAGTGCAGATATACCGTTGAAATGCACATATTTGTTTATCTACTCTTAACATTTATTAAATGTATTTTCTCTTCCTGTTTCCCAGTGCGAGTTGAGATACACAACTATGATCGCATTTGTCAATCGCGGTATTTTATTTTGAAAATTGCTTTTATTTTGAAAATTGGCCAGATTGTCTCGTGTTTCTTTAGCTGTGGCTGCAGACCCTGAATTGGGACACAGCTACTGTGTGATTTACTGCCAGAACTGACGCGTTCGCTCGCGGGACGCGCAAAAAATAGAGCAGACGGCGGAACGATCGCTTCACGGCGCGGGACGGCCGCGCCTATTCGCGGCGCTCCGTGTCTGGTGTGAACGACACCATAGCTTAACAGGGGCGCCGAAAGGAAGCGGGCTCCGCTACGCGCCTATTCGCGGCGCTTCCACGGCCGGTGTGTACTCACTCCGGTCGCCATATTGTAATGGTTTGGTCTAGTGCGGCCCCCGTCCGTACAGCGCGAATCACACGAGGGTGTCGGTCACAGCGCCCCCACTGGCCAGGGGCTTGAATCGATTCAGAAGATTGCTGAATCGATATTGAATTGCGGGGAAAAGAATCGCAATGCATTGCTGAATCGATATTTTTACCCACCCCTAATATACAATGTTAATTTTTTTATCCGATTACTCGATTAATTGATGGAATAATTACTCAGTTACAAAAACATTTGATAGCTGCAGCCCTACTTCTCGGGTCAATTTCTCTGCTACTTTTGTCACTAAACATTCAGACAGAAGTACAACATGGTGAGGTCACTATAAACACAGGTGTGTCATGTAAACATGAATTATGGTTCTGTTCCAATTGCTGTGCCTCCAAACAGAACAGGGCCATAGTAAATTTGATCAACTGCACCTGTTTTAACCCTGCCATGGATATCACGTGAAAGGGGCCTATAGCAGGTTCAATACACAGATATGGGGATCAAGCACTAGTTAAAGCCCACGTTATACAGCATTATGTTTACATTAGAGACAGAGTGTGTTTTATTTATTCAATAAACCTGAACCATATATAGGAAAACACTCCAACTACATCAAATGAGAATTACATTTAGTGCTTTGAGTTTTACTGTCCTCACTAGTACCTCGCCTCGAGCCTGAAGAGTTCCAGTATAAAACAGAAGAGCAATCCGCGTTTCATTTATTGATTTTCAGCTCGTCTTCTTCCAGCCAGGTGTTTGAGTCTCATAACTTCTTCACCAGCTTTTTCATAATCCCATAATGACGTTGGTATTATGTTTTTTCCGCGACTGTTATTGATCAACATCCAAAATTCCATTTGGAGCTGCAGTGGATTAATGGTTTTGTGCTCAGGGTTGTTTTGAAAAGCGAGAACAAGGTTACTCAATAACTCACTGGCACCGCCAGCCAGGTCGACTTCAGCAGCTCTTTTAACTCAAACATCCACACGTGCAGATTAGATTCCTATCCAACACACCATGAATACAGATCAAGATACAGTGACAGTCCCAGCAAGCAAATGCATATTAATCCAAAGCAATAAAAGAAAATGACTTGCTGACTGGTCCGTTATGTACATTCAAGTAGACAAATCACACTGGTAGGGAGCCGGGGGATGAAAAGCATAGTGAAGCTGTATTGGAGGTTAGTCTGCAGCTCAGTGTTTTACTCACCGAGGCTCACAGGCTCAGGTCTAGATTCAGTGAAACGGTGTGATCAGAGTGAGGATGAAGCATTAAGTTGTTAAATGTTTGTTTGTCTCTCTGCTTTGTAACGTTCCTCCTCCACTGAAACCTCAGTGAGTCCCACACTTGTAGTAAGAGGGTTTACTTTACAAGGAGCTGGCCTTACAATGGTCACCACTGTACACATTAACAGTCCTCTGCTCCGACCATCCAGCTACATTGATTTGAATGGGAATGTCCGTTCTGCTCCCGTTTTATTGTTATGGTGAATCCCAACATGTAAAACAGATTTCAGTGAAAACCCAGCTCCTTACCTGGGTTTGCATCATGGCTCTCTCGACACAGCGGGAGCTGCCTCTCTCCAGTTTAGTCCTGAGGCAAAGTGCTGTGACCTCTACAGCCCAGAACTTTGGCTGGGACAGAAGACACTGTGGACAGACATGAGAGGAACAAAGCGTATGATCATCACAATCTGGGACTCTAGTACAATCCTGATGATTTAACAGTCCAGGTCGGTTTGTTTAGAAAATGTCAGTTGGGCTGTACCAAAAGTCTTTTTTTTTCCTTTTACTTTTACTGTTGCGGTTTTTCGTATGAAGCTTCAAATGTCTGTCTTCCCTTCTTAAGCTGTCATCATCCTGAAAGAAACTAACAATTCTTACTGGTGCAGGTTTAAAGGGAACAGGGACATGGAGCTGATCCACACCGGGGAAGATGATGATAGGTTGGTTAAAACCTGAGCTCACATAAAAAGCTAACAGTCTCTGAACCGATTGGCCATCAGTGTGAATACGATACACCTCTGGGGGCGAGGGGCCACATTCCTGGGGTTCTAGTTTGATGTGGAGACACCTTGAGGCTGGAGTTTAGACGTGTACGGGATTGTTTCACAAGCAGCCAGTTAACAAGCTCATTTTAAACCAATAACAATCATCATCATCATCATCACCACCACCACCACCACCACCACCAGGTGATAGCCGCTGGGTTCAGGGATTACATTTCGGCCTATCCGTTTACCTGCATTCAACCTGAATCTGATTGGTCACTACGACTCGGACTACGAACAGAAACCGAACACTTCCCCAATCTGGTCCCGCTGGCTACAGATGTTTCTACATGTGAATGCAGAATCTGTTCATAAAGATTAGTTGTAAGACAATGACTTTCTATCCACTCTATATTGATCACTATGGAAATATGCAATTAATGTGATACATGGTTTGAGAAGAGATGAAAAAAAAAAACCGCTAATGATGTTTGTGGATGCTTGCTGGAGTCATTAGTGCAACAGTAAATGGCTCTAATTGAACAGTTATACGTCGGGCTCCATCAATCACTGAGTAATTAAAATCAAATAAAGGCATGCTAAGCATTTTTCATAAGACTGTTAACACAAACAAGCAATCAGCTCATCTCAAAAGCAACAAAAGAGGAAGGAGACCCAGTTGATATCATGGAAACTCTTTTGAATTTGTAAACAACATTCGTAAGATAAAATATCACAGGAAGGAGGCAAAAGGGTGCTCGACCGACCTACAGCCTCCAATAACACCTCCAGGAAAAAAATACATGGTGAAGGGTTTAAAAAAAAAATCTATACTTTTTTTGAAATTGACATATCCCTTCAGCTCAGTCCCAATTTATGAGCAGAACTCTCATACGTCTTTTCTATAATGGGATTGATCGATCACACCAAGAGGCATGACTACTTCAAAAACGCCCCTTGGCGAAAAGTATTTTCTTATTTTGTTAAGAACTTACTATATACATATATGGATATATTCCATTATTATCAGTTATGAATTAATTAAATAATTATAAATGGTAGTTATTATCTGGGCATGTCAAATCTTCTCCATTATATTGGATTGATCTGGTAACTGTTGCATGTCGTACAACAGAGATACTGTGTTGGTGCATGTCCGTGTACAGTAGTCTGTGGTCTGTTTAGGATGAAGAAGAAAGGTGTGCTAGTTAATAAACAACCTGCACTCCTAATCTGCCTCTAGCAGGGACCGCCATCTTGCACACTTTGCTGAAGACTGTTTTCTGGTCCGTGTCTGACTTTAAGAGCTCATCTTGTTTTGGTTGGACTCAGTCCGACTCCGTTTCTGCATGTCGTGTCCTTTCAGTGATCGAAGCGAGGCTGTTTGCTCCCGAGCATCCGGTATATGTAAGGTCATAGGTCAGCTCCAGATGGTCCTCCAGGAAAGTGAAACAGCTGGACATGTGACAACCATCTAACCAGCCTGCAGATTCCTGGATCTACATGTAGGCTGGGAAGATGCCTGCTCACAAAACCAGCAGCTGCCTGCCGCTTCGCCATCAGTTGATTGGTCAAACTGAACTCCCAGCTGGATGGATGGACGACAACTACAGTCCAGCATTTCAGAAACGTGTCAAACTGTGCCAGATGGTAACCTCCGGTTCTGAAAAGTTAATCCAAAGGAATAGTGCCTCAAACCTGCATTCTCTCTACAGGCCATCAGGGGGCGACTCTTCTCTGGTTGTATGGAAGTCTATGAGAAAATGGTCCTACTTCTCTCTTGATGTATTATCTCAGTAAACATTGTAAACATGAGTTTATGATCTCCATCTCTAGTTTCAAGTCTTCTTCAATCCAGCATGACGTTCATTTAGTACATTATGGTCCATTTAGAGTCCAACAGACCAGAAAGCAGGGGACGCTTTAGGGGGCGGGGCTTACCTGCTGATTGACAGGTCGCTACCAAAATGTCACAACTGTCAGACTTGGGACTCCAGACTAAGTTTTCACACTAATCCGACTGGTGCACCTTACTTTTTCATTTAGGTGCAACCATACCTTATCTCTACACTTCTCATAGTCATTTTTATATTTAAATCTCAACACAAACAATAGATCACAATGTAAATTGTTTAAAAATAAACTTCAAATGCTCTTCTTTGGTGATATTATATCTTATATATGATAATATTTATATTATAAGCAGTGTAATATGTTATTATGTCTGACTCCTCACTGCTCCGGTTTGTGGCTGCCTGATGCTGAGACACTGCAGGGAGCGAGGCTGCTCGGCCCACCAGCACCTATCACAGTACCGGTTGTGTTTCTGGTGCTTTTTAACCTTTTGATTCTGAACGACGACGCTCCGACAGCTAAAGCAGCGTTCCCAGCCATTCTCTGGCTGTACACTCTGCAGTAAATGCATAATGTCGGCCCGGAGACCGAATCAAACGCCCAGTTCTTAAAACTAGGGCCAATCAGACCGCCTGCTTTGTGACACCGACTCAGTCCCCGATAAGACAGGACCGGCATCTTAAAGCAGTGAACTCCACCGATGATGTTGTGTCTTTGCTGGGAGAGGTGGTGTTACGGCCTCAGCACCTTTCTGTACAGTTCTCTTGTGTCGCTCGAGGAGGAGCAGGATAGCTACATTTTCACTCGTAGTATATTGAGGCTTCTACACTCTGCCTAGTTTCTTTTTCCCCACCAACATTCAGCAAAGAAGAGACTGGGATCAGAGCCAATCAGAGACGTAGGCCCGCCCCTACTCTGATTGGCTAGGTCTGTGGTGATTCTCCTTCACTGTATGCTGGTGTGGAAAAAACATTACGCTTCACACAAACAGACCAGCTGAATCTAAGGCGCACCAAGGAACATTTTTAGTCGCTTGTAAGCCCTAAATGGTCGTGAAGTGAACAGAAAGTAAAAGCAGATGGTGAGAGTAAGTTCTCTTCACAAACACCACTTCAACTCAACCAGAGCTTTCTACACTTACTGTAGGGTCTTCCTGCTTTTAGCAGCTTTCCCTCACCAGCTGCTCACAGAACTTCATCTGAATTTATTATCATTTATTCTGGACCATAAGGAGCAAATGTGGGGGTCTGACAGGGAGCCAGGGGGAGGTGCGGAGCGAATAGTCCGGGTCGTGATTAATGGTGTCTATAGCATGACCTGGACCAGACAGGCACAGCATGCTGCTGCCGAGTATGCAGAGGCCAGTGGCTCTATTACATGGTGGTTTGAATTCAATTCATTGGTCTGCCCTTGTTAAGATTTATATATTGTTCAAAGGTTTCATCGCACATCTCCCTAATCCTGGCTTCTCTCCATGAATATTACAATACAGTCAAAGGGCTCTGTGGTTTCAAGAACAGTGAGTGATGTTCAAAGAAAGGTCATCAACAGATACATCATTACAATTTAATGTATGATTGTTGAGGTAAATAGTGCAAAACCTTAAAATGCAAATGCATGGAGACCTGTTTCATCGGGTACTCCTGACGTAGTTTTATAGGCCACAAACTGTAACAAGAATGTCACGAAATCCAAGAATTCCTTACCGATGTGAAAGCCAGGAGTTCCTCTTGGGTCAGTTTGTGGACAGGGTTATTCTTCTGGAAGTCAGTGCTGCAAGACAACACTCTTGGTCAACAGTACATACATTATGAAACAAAGAGTCTACAGTTAGCAGTCAACCCTGTCTCCTACAAAACCATGATACCATAAAACTAAGCTGCAAACTCAATTGCGTATCCTAACATGTGACAAAACTACTTTGTTAGGTTTACTAAAGACATGATTTGGCTTACAATTTAAACAAAACAAAACCACAAAGTACAGGGCACCAGGATGGCTCAATGGTAGAGTCGGCGCCCCACGTACAGGAGCTGAGTCATCACTGCAGCGGCCCCGGGTTTGAATAACACCGGCGGTCCTTTCTGCAATGTTATCCCCCTTTCTCTTTCCCCTTTCAGGCTCACTATCTCAATTAAGGGCAAAAATGTCCTGTCCCCCCCCCCCCCCCCAAAAAAAAATTAACAACGTACTTGGTTATGTTTAGGCAACAAAACTACAGTCTCCTGGAGAAAGTCCTGAAGTTTTCCACCACCAGTTGTGACTAATTTAGGTCAAGACAAATTATGGCAAGTTTTCTTGTGGGGGGAGGTCAATTTCTGGAGACCAGTTTGAAGCAGCTCTGTGAAGCTCTGCGTTTAAACTTAATGCAAAAGAGGGCACACTAACATGATGAAAATGTCAGGTTTAGTTCAACTTGTTAGCGTGTTAACATTTTGTAATAAACAGGAAGTACAGCTGAGGCTGATGGGTTGTCATTGGGATTGCAGATAGGCTTTTTACTCCCAATAAGTTCGACCAATGATAGATTTGATCTGATGATATAAATTATCATCAAGAGCATCATGAATGTGAAATTTCAAGGCAATGCATCTAATAGATGTCGAGTTAATTTAATTAATACCTCATTTGGGGTACGTGCGTGCCCTTGAAGCGACGGCAGCAGGTGTTTTATTGTCTTAATTATTGTGCGTTGGTGTTGACGGAGTCTGCAGAGCAAATTCTTCATTATTCATCTACAAGATCTGGCAAACTAGAGCTACTTTTGACTTTGTAATTTTATATCAACAAGGTCCTGTGTCTTCACTATGCCCAAACAAACAATCACCAAGTCTGGGTGCATGCTCTACATACATTTTAACCATAAGCAGGGTTATGATCAGGATCAGATTCATCTTCATGGTGCTTGTTAGAAGCCTAATAGGATAGGCAGGACAGGCGGAAATAAAAGGAGGCATGCGGAAATGCATAAAAATGGCACAGTAAAAAAGAATCACATTACTCTGCCTGTATCTCTCTCTAAAGGCCCTTTATATCTCTCAAGAAAATTCCCACTGATATTTGTTAGCGTTTTATATTTTCATTTCAAGGCCATTGCGAAGACTGCTGCTGAGACTCTTGACTCATTCAGAACTTGCAATCTGTCGCCCCGGACATCCAGAATTATATTGTAAGGAATTTCAACCACTGTACCTTAAAAAGGCCGACCAGTCCTACTCGGTGAAACAAAACTCTTGATCTCTTTTATGGCTCAATTAAAGGGGCTTTTTATGTTGCATTTATGTATGTCACTGGGATTATCAGATCTCAGACAAGAATAGAAAAGGAAATAAAAAGACAAGTTCAGGTTTGGACGGAGGATAGTTCTTCAGACCGACAGGGCAGCTTTGATTGGAAGGCTTGTTTGGTTGTTACTTTTTGCACTACCTGTGTTAACCCCAATAAGGAAATAAAGATTAATATAAATAAAAATGAAGCAAAACTAACATCCCTGCTATAAACTATAACATGGGTACTTAAAGGGTGTGAGTAGTATATTCTATATTATTGTTTTCTATGAAACTACAAAAGGTCCCAAAGATATGGAAACCATCCAGAATATTCCCAGTAGCCAAGATCAAAACTCCAAAATGTACCAGACCCTTTGTGTTGTGGTGTGATTAGTAATCTCTTCCACTAAATGTGGCTCAAATTAAGGACTCGATTGTTATTAGGAAGGAACTGTCATACAAGGTTCTGATATTGAATTGATAAACTGTGTGTGCAACCATGTTGAGGCTTCTTTGAGTTGTATTGATTCTGTATGATAGGATGGTGTAGTCCATCAAAACAGACTTAACAGCCTTGTCAGATTAGCAGTGTACATGATGAGGGTGAGTCCGTAGTTGGAGTTATTGCCATCAGGCCGGCGTGTCAGGGGACATGCAGGAAGGACAGAGATTTAAGGCCTCCTTTGTTCCCGTAGCTACTGGTCAACTGGACTCCATCACATGACCTCTGTACTGCAGATTCACTCATCCTAAGTCTGTTGTTGGTCCTGCACTTTACAACTGTTGTTCTTTTTAACTAAATCTTATTTTGCCCGAATTGGATACTAGTGTGATGTGATGAAGTGACTGCGTGCGCGATGTTTCTTCAATACATTTCTCATATTTTCTTGTTAATTTATTTATTTTTTTAGTCATCAACCAAATGATTAGACATTTGATGGAAAGGACCCACTTACATTTTAAAACACAGAATTAAGAAAAATAAAACGGAAAACACAGAACTTGGGAACAAATAAATACAGACATACACATTCAATACATTCATAGGGCCCTAGTTATCTACCTGTTGAGCTTAGCTTCATAAACACCACCGTGATGGATTAGTTAAGCTTTCAGAGCCAGCAACATGTTGCATATCTGTTTAGTATTTGATGACATTTTTTTTTTTGTACAGAATCCCAAAGTAAACTTTGCACTAGATACTAGCTGTAGCAGCTACAGCTAGTACAGCACTAGATACTAGCTGCACTAGGTACTAGTGGTACTAACTGCACTAGGTACTAGTGGTACTAGCTGCAGTAGGTACAAGCACTTTTGTCTTCCAGGAAGAAAAAAAGGATTGGATATCGATATAAAAATACAAAGGAATTGAATGATACGAGCAGGAATGTGATATAAAAGGGCACTTTCATTTCTCCCCGACTGTAAGTTCAGGCTCCACAACAATCTAGTAAGTGGACTATGAGCTGTTCCAGGTTAAGGAATTCACTTTGTCTAAACTGTTCATGAATCAAGCGATGTATTTCACACTTTATTACTCAATGATGCATGTTAGTGTAAGAACATTTAGTTATATGTTTCAACTCTAGAATCCAGAATGTGATTTTTTTCCTCTTACCCTTACAAATGTAAGAGCTGCTAAGAGCTCAGCATCTCCAGAGGGAGAAAAGGAAATCCAGACAAGGTCACATTCCTGGAGTTAAAATGAGCCAAGGTGACCGAGGACTCTTCAACTTTTTAAACCCTTGGCTAAAATTTCTGAAAAAGTAATCGCATCCTGCCATGTGCTCTCATTAATACAAGACACACTGACAATGAAGAGGTAATTAAAATTCTTTAGTGCATGGTGTGTCCGGTCTAACCAATTACTTTAGACACTGAAACTGTAGCTGACACTTAAAGTCACTGGATTTACTCCTATCCAATCTGATGGAAGCGTTCACACCGGCGGTGGAACGGCTCCGGCTTCACCCGGACGTCTATTTAGGTCTTTTCTACTTATCTATGGAAGTACCTGATTGTGTATTTCTGTGGTATCAAACACGAGATAGGTTATACAGATACACAATTAGGGCTGAGGTACATTTTTAATGTAAACACAACAACACAAGGTCAGCGAGTTCCATCTTTGTACAATTTGCAGCATTCATTCCATCTAAATCTATTTCAAAAAGAACAAACATAAAAATCACTGAAAAAGCTGTCTAGCTCGCCATCATGGGAGAGAAGTAAAAACTTTAACCTGATTTAAAAAACGCAGGATTGAAAAAAACATTTTATTTCTTCATGCAGGGAGTTCATTATGATTTATGATCATCTTATTAGGGCCCGAGCACAGACGAGGTCGGGCCAGTGAAGGCCTTATTGAAATTTAAGATGATTTTTCACTAAAAAGGATGTTCATTAAAAAGATGCATCTTATCTGTGACATGATGAATATATTTGTCTTTAGCAGAACATCTTGTTATTAAAAAGCCAAAACTCTGGCTGACGCTTTGGTACAAACTGGAGACGTGTCTCCCATCATCCCCTGGTGGTCGCTAACAGCAGGTGGTCACTCATCAATCTAAGACATTCCAACGTACAAGGGATGCTCACTATCTTGTTTTAAATGCATTTAAACCTCTATGGAGGAGTTCTCTTTGATTATGTCTTGGAGAAGCAAGCAGGTGTGTGGCTCTAACATTCATTTAGACAGACCTGCTGCTCATTAATCATCTCCTAGCAATCTCACTAACTGCTCCGTTGACCTTCACTTGACCCTTAAAGCCCCTGCAGCATCATAGGAATTCATCACTGGCTTGCTATGAAGCAAACTGGTTTTACATACTGAATCTGTAGAATCCTTCAGGTTTCTGGGATCCACCGTCCCTGACTCCCTGTTAACGACAAGTTTACGTCCAGCATAGACACCATCTGGGAAAAAGGCCCTGAAGAGGATGGATTTACTGTGCCAGCTCAGGAAGGTCCTCATGAGCTGCTGATTCAGTTCTACACTGAAGACCAGGTCCCAGCCTGCATTCGAGAGCTGGGTTTAGAACCAGATGTCACACGAGAGGGTGGAGCTAAGTATAACCAAACACTGAATGAGACTCTTTTAGGTGACCGACAATGTTACAATTAACTTTGAAACAAAATGTGACTGTATGAGAACATCAATCAGCTGGAGGAAATGATTATGCAGTGAATGGATAAGTGATACGACCATTTAAAAAGTCAGATGTTAGTCAGCTCAGAGTGATACATTAAGCAAAAGGACTTTTCTGATTGCTCTGGAGGAAAGTATACCCTCAAGTTTGTTTGGGGTTTTATTATTAGAAGTGTTCGGCATTTCTCCCTAATTGAAAGCTTGGAGAGAGAGATAGGAAATGGTAGGGAAGACTGGAATGGAACCCGGGCCACTGAGGGGCCCAGATACTCTACTTTTTTGTAAGACCATCTTTAGTATTCCTGAAGTTAGTTACACAACCGGTCAAGAAACTGAGGTCTGACGTAGAGGACTTACCAGACACCCAGAATGACGGCCTGCTCCTCAGCGCTGAAGTCAGGAAGCTCATACTGATCTGGCTCCGCTAAGTTGATCTTATCCAGCACCGTGTCATCACCCAGACTGTAGTCCTGGAGGCACACAGGAACAGCATAAGGTCCAGCATTGCATATGCAACCTCTAAAAGAAGACCTGCAGCTGTGGGAAATACAGCAATTTAAATTTAAAGCTGGGTTCACATCAAACATGATTTGCACAATAGAATATAAATTCAGCACAAAGACGTAAATACATGCAAATCTGCGGTGGGTTGCAAGAATGATTTTATTTGCATCATTAGCATCATGTCATTCACGTATTCATGCAAGTAATATATTGCAAAATATTTCAATGAGCAAGAAATTTGCGCGACGCTGTGTCTCTAAAGCCTCTCAGCGTTGACATCCTCCTCCTGACGTTGCTAGATGATGAATGAGAGACCAGACCAGACTATGTGGAGAAACCAGAGACTGTCTGTGGTCCCCCAGAGGTCTAGATAGTAGCTCACATTAGTCCAGAGACCAGACCAGACAATGTGGAGAAACCAGAGACTGTCTATGGTCCGAGGTTCCTAGTTCCAAGTCCAGTCAGAACCACAGTGACAGAAATGGCTACTGGTTCTGATTCGCCAGTGATGAAGTGAGTTTCTGTCTGCTTGTCTACGATCCGTTCTAGAAAGGAAGTCATGGTGACGATGGCCTTGATTGAGTCGATGTTCTCCCCCCACCCATCATCTTAAACGAGGTTGGAGGCAGTTGCTTACAAATATACATTTAATAAATCTTCTCTTTATTTCTCTGGTTGTGTTTTTGTATGTAATCACAGCGTGGGAGAAGTTTGCTTCGCGTGGAACATACCAATTTTCAGCTAAGCAGACAGGCTGCCATTTTATACTTTGTTTTCCCCACACTAAATACAGTATATCCAATCCTCAGCTCATTTGGTCCATACTTACCGTTTATTTTATTTTCATAAATCAGTTGCTTCATTTTGGAGCTCCATTTCACATGAAATGTCATCATTCTATAATTCATCGTGCAACTATAACCAAATTTAACTGCAAAATCTTATAGTATTTCACTCACACCACAACTTAATTTCAATGGCTACACCATTGGGTATGAAGCGGTTACATTTTGCATAATTGTTATGGACCTAAGCCCTTTAAATTCTGGACATTACTCTAATGTTTAGGATTGTTGAACATTATGTATTATCAGATTGCTAGTTAGGAGACTTCCAATGAGTCGTTTAAAGGTGTGTGTGTGTGTGTGTGTGTTTGTGTGTGTCCGCGGCGGTGAGTCGGACCAGCACTGCATCATCAGCTGGTTGACATTGTGTAACTGTGCAGCTGTGCAAACGCCAACAGGAAGTCATTTGGAGCAACCCAATTATTTGTCGGTGTTCGTAGACAAACATGATGAATGCCTCGTCAGTCCAACATGACACACTAAAGGGGAGCAAACTGGAGAGCACAACGGCCAAACTACATTTATCTTTGGATTATTTGACTTCCTTTCTAAAGATGGAACGTGTTATGGATGCAAATTTGCATGTGTAAATATTAAATATTAACTTTTGATATACTTTGAGATACTGTTAATATTAATTAGTGAGGCAATGTAACCTCTTGCTGTTGACTAAAATAAGGTCCTATGGTGACCACCACCATCTATCTATATGTACAGGTATGTATTCATATACAGTATATGATCCCTTTATGCGTGTATGAAAATGTACATGGCTCTATATATTTGTGTATTCATATATCATTATTTTTTGGACAGTTGAAGCTTGAATACTGAGGATTGTGAGGACGGTGGAGTGAAGTGTTTCGGTCATTGCTAGAATCTCTCTCTTCGACACCGATTCATGGCTGTGCAAGCATTTATTTTTTACAGTTTTTAATCATTTAACTCGACTGAAAAAAGGATTCAAAAAATGAAATGTATACATATGTAAATGTATGAGCGCATTAATTTCAGTTTTTCCCCTGTGACACCAAATTATACATTTCCATAACAATACGAATGGTTTCAAAAGCAACTGCATATAATTATTTATCATCTTTTATAATAAGTCTTGTCTCTACTTTGACTTTATTTCTGTGAAGCCACAAAACTAATGAACGGGTTGCCACCAGTGTTAACCGGAGCAACACACCAGGTGATCCTCACTTCACAAGAAACAAGACCTAGATGGCATCAAGGGTCCAGAGGTGGACGACTCCCTCTGCTGATCATGCCAGGTATCAAGACTTATTTGCCCCTGGGGAACATTTGGGGCAGCAAAAAAGGCTTTGAAACTCGGCTGCCGAGTCGGTTAGCCCGATGGTAGAAACAGCAGCTCCATCTTAAGAGAGCTGTAGTGTAGTCTGTTAACATGTAATATTGTAATATAGTCCAAAAACAGTATATTATGCATTGGGTATCCTTAACAAATAGTATTCTGCAAGAAAAAACAAGTTTTTTTTGTTTTTGTCAAAAAAGTGATTTTTTTTTTATCATTCTGAATTAAAACCTTTTACTTATTTGTCTGCCTGCAGGTCTAGCAAACTGCCACTGAAAAAAGTACATTAGGGGAACCCTGTGTCGCCCATTGTTTGGTGGACTACGGTTTTGAAGCCTCGAGTTGGGCATTTCGGACACCGCCGTCTTGGATTTTGGCAACCAGTGAACAGAAGTGACCATAATTGGACTGCGGAGGACAATTAAAGATTCACAGCAGATGGGAATCTTTTCAGTCACGCATCATCACGTATAAATTACCTTCGGCATCCCAGAAATGTTAACCTCTTAAAACAGACAGCAATTTGTTCTTTTTTTTAACGGGGGTGTGGTTGGTTTTGTTTGGTTTGTTGACTGACTCACTCTTGGTTGTGTCCAGAATCATGGATTTATCGATACACGGCAGTCTGATACAACCACCCACAGGTCGCCCACTGTGTTTGAGTCAAGGTTTGTTGAAACAGAGCTCAACCACGTTTGAAAGGAAAATATGGAAAGATCTGAACCTGAACACAGAGGTGGATAAATGGGTCAGTTAAAGACGCAGTGAGCAAATTTAGTAATCATTGAAAGAATCATTCACAAACCATACACCAGTTAGACTTAAAAAATGGGACTCACAGTTGATAACCATTCCTTGAAGTGTAAGTAAAGGCTTCAGCGAGTGGTTGCATCTCCCCAGCGGACCGTTCTCTTTTACCACGTACACTAAACACTAAACGTTGGACCTGCACCGACAGGCTTCTGGAGAGCCAGACCAAAGCAGGATTGCTGAATGGTTGACATTGATTACATACCTTGTGAAGTTCAATTCAATTGTATTTCTATAGTTTATTTTTAGGATTATTGATAGGCAGGCAGGCCACAGTTTGTGGGCAGTGTTCTGTCTGGTGTGGTGGTTGGTGATACAGGAGCTACAGAGAACTCAGAACTCAGTATTCTTGTATAGTTTATTGTTTATTGTATAGTTTTGCACTATGTACATTGTATATATATTAGGGCTGTCAAAAGATTGATTTTTTTAATCGCGATTAATCGCATTTTGTCCATAGTTAACTCGCGATTAATCGCAAATTAATCGCATTTTTTTAGCACATTTTTTTTCTTCTAAATGTACTTTAATGAATTTTTTTTCATATTCTTAATACTTTTAACAACATAAGGGCAAATATACTTGATTTATGAAAATGTTTATTTAACACTTCAAATATCCCCTTACCAAAACATGGGATCAAAACAGGGTTATATGAATATATCACAAACAATTAAAGTGAACATGTCACAGGAGATAGTGTAACAGGAGATAAGTACAGTTAGGATATAAGTGCATTGGCTTGCAAGTGATATCTCAGACTGGACGTGCTTCTATGGTAGCTCATTTCATACCCATAGTACGCGCAGATGACTTTGGTCTTATCGACTGAACCATCCGGCAGTCTTTTGAAGGTGAATTTGCCGTTCACAAATCGATTTTAAACGCGTGTGGACGCGCCGCTTCCCAGTATTGCACGCTTGGTGGGCTGCCACTAGAGGATGATTGACAGGCGCTCTCCTTCAAACAACAGATTTTCGCGAGCGTTCCCGAGGCGGCGAGTCGAGCCCGGTGCCTCTGATTAGCATAAAGTAGATTCGACTTATACTTGAGGAGCGGCCAACTCGCGCGCCGTCTCTCGACATTCGCCGCAACGCTACCAGAATACAATGAATGGGACGCGGGGAAACACCGCTGCCTGTGGACATGCACCTTCCCTCTGGATCAAGACTACAGGTGCCACCGACGGCCATAAATCATACAATGCGCGTTTTTTTTTTTTTTTTAATACCGAGCGTTAATCGCGCGTTAAAAAAATTAACGCCGTTAAGAGGATGTTGCGTTAAACTTTGACAGCCCTAATATATATATCTTGTTTCAATTTATGTTACGTTATGCTGCTGTGACAAAATAATTTCCCAGTCTGGGATTAATAAAGTAATTCCATTTATCTATCTATCGATCCATCCATCGTCATATCACAACAAAAGTTCTCTCAGGATACCTTACATAGAGCAGGACTAGAACACTGATATAATCACCAAGGAAAACTTAAGTTTCTGATGGATATAAAGGAAGGAAGCTCACAGGAAAATATTCTACCCCGCATATTGATCCATGAGGACATTTTATTAATTTTCTGCACATTTTACACTTTGTTAGCTTTTTTTTTTTAATTGTATTTATAGTTAATTTTGTGCCCAGATTTAGTTTGGGTTTTTTTTCTCCCGTGGTTAATTGTTATTGATCTACTGTGGCAACTGGTTTTGTGCCACTATGTTTGTAATGAAAAAGTGAATAAAAAACTTTCATTAAAGAAAGAGAGCTCAGCAGTCGTTCAACGGTAGAAGAAAAGTTACCTTGGGCAGGATGCCCCGGGGAGTGGGGGTGGGGCTGGTCTCATCGTCCATCTGTCCAGGCTGGTCCTGTTTCCTCTTCACCTCAACAATGAGCTGAGCCAAGTACTTGTGCTGGAAATGTGTCCGTTTGCCAAGAGCACCTAGTTTGACCAGAAACAATCAGCAGTTACATTCAGTGATGGTATCGCTAAGGCTTGATCAGTGTGGGCTCATGCCGGGTTCACAGTGGACGCAAAAGCATCAAGACTACTGCTGAAGATCACAAGGTCAACCGTGGAGCGCCACGCCGGTTTACACCAGGGCTTCTGCTCCCAGTGTGAATCCCACATCAGCACAGTCTTTACCAGGCATTCTCACTGAGTCATTCAATCAGACCAGATGACTCTTCGTACCGGTCATGTTGATATCCAACCCTGAGAGCTCCTGGGCCTTCTTCATGTGCTCCTTGGCTGGCTGGTATTCGTAGTAGGTCAGACTTATGTACACACATTCCAGGTGGAAATGGATAGCCAGCTTTCTCCACTCCAACAACACAGACTGGCATTTCAGCACTGTGAAAGAGCACAGAGGACAATTGTCATTTTCTCCTCAATAACCACCATAGAAATATATCAACATAGCAGGAGGTTCAGGGCGGTGGCCAGTAGAGACCGTTGTAATGGGACACTTCGGTATAAAGTAAACCGACTTACATCAAGAGCTTTCACAGTAACGGCTATCGGTGGAGTCATAACGTTAGGCAGCACAGAGAGAGACTATCATCTTCACAGTCTGATCACACCGTAGGAAACAAACACATTACAGCAGTTTAATTATAAAGCTGGCTTAGTTAGGAAAGCACGTTCTCAGACACACTTATATATTCGGATTGATATAATTGGCAAACATACGACAGCGTGTTTGGGCCACTATTCTAAATAAAATGTCTTGTTACGGTCGTTAGGGTGATGGCTGTTGATGTCATCATCTTATGGGTGTTTATTATTTCGGGTGGTTGGGCTAAGATGCTAGCAGTAGCTTTTACTTGTTGTCATAGCAACGGCAAACATCCAGCCAATTTGCTACTTTAAAAACCTTTTACTTTTACTTACTTTATAAAGTAGCAAATATGCGACTTCATAAAGTCTTTATAATATCTATCTATAATAATTTTTCACAATTTATGCCATCGTACAAACATTCATTGCTTTTATGTTTCCATTTTTGAAATTGTATCCTACCATCTACCTTTCTTGAGCATTAAGGATAGCTTGGTATCTAAAAGGCATTGGGAGAAAAACATTTATACAGCATAGTATCACTATACTTTTCCTGGTCATATCGCATTGTCACACAGACAAAAGTATCAATCTTCTATTATTTAAACTAGAAATGTTGCAAATCCAAGTTAAATGTTTCGATGGATTGACATGAATTTGGTCGAAACAAAGACTGACTGATGTTCACACACTGACAAACACATTGCTGCAAAGATGAACTGGGTGGAAATTGTATCTCATTATATAAAACAGATGTTGACAGCAGTTAAGCAGTTGTTGAATAACTGAAATAACTCCATAATGATGGTGATTAGTAAAAAGTGTGAAGTCATGCTTTGTTAGGTCTGTCTGCAAGAACACAAGATACCTACTTTCAAAATGCTTGTTTTCTGAATGGAGTCTGGTTGATGGGTGCTAGGCTATGTTTCTCCATATAGTCTGGTCTCTGGACTAATGTGAGCTACTATCTAGACCTCTGGGGGCCCACAGACAGTCTCTGGTTTCTCCACATAGTCTGGTCTGGTCTCTGGACTAATGTGAGCTACTATCTAGACCTCTGGGGGACCACAGACAGTCTCTGGTTTCTCCACATAGTCTGGTCTGGTCTTTGGACTAATGTGAGTTACGCAGACCTCTGGGGGACCACAGACACAGGAGACAACATTTGTTTGCTCTACTTGTGATTCAGCAACGTCAGGACGACAACCTCAAGGCTTTGCATCGACTGTGTATGAAATCAGGCCACGTGATAAGTTCACATTTGGTGTGAATACAGCATTACTCTATGATTCTAACACCATTTTGTATTTCCCAGTTGCCATTTCACAACCTTTTCATTTACAAGTCGTCCCAACTCTACTTAAATTGTGTTCTTACTATTTATCTACAAAACGTAGCTGTAGTCGAGTTGGGTTGCAATGATGTTACGTCTCATTTCCTGTCCAAAGCTGCACTCGGCAAGCCAAGTTCTTCACAGAGGACATTTAAAAGTGCTTTTCTGAGAGACGATAATAATGATCAGCTTTAAAAACAATCAAACCCATTAATCAAGTGGCTTGAAATGTAACCATGCGGCAGAGTTGGGAGGAGAACATGGGGATGTTTGAGCAGTACTAACAGACAGACGCCCGAGTTGTTCCCTTAAGCAGCGTCCATGTAAACCCAGTACAGCGACGCTCCTGACGAACCGAGGCCTTGAGGTGACGCATTCAAAAGACAAACGCCGTGTGGAGGTGAGGGCATTGGATGAAAGCTCGATGGCTCCTTCTCTTCCTTCCATCTGATGTGAGCATTAATGCGGCCTCATTGAAGGCCCCGTCACGGAGACAGAGGTTACCCTCAGCCGCGGCCGGCAGCAGAGGAGCTGGATAATTAATGATCAGAAATCATACGTTCTTATTCCCATTCAACATTAATGAAGCGACACTGAAGCGGATGGCGCCCGAGGCTAGAGACAGATTTACATGCAACACATGTGTGTCACCTTTAGCACCGGTGATTCTACACTGCAGGAAAATAACTGGTGGTTATGAGAGCTGTTGAGTGGAGGAGAGAAAGAATTATTCAACCTCCTTAAAGACAAGCTACGCTTTTTCATTATTGTAATATTTGATCTAGAGTTAAATAGATTTCCTTATTTGGAGTATGAAACATCTTCAGCCATGCTTGCAGGGGGAGGCATATTTTGAATTGTATTAGTGAACATATGCTGATAATATTTTATTATATGCTGCTAAAGACAGACTGTGTAGACTTTAATAAATCATTCACTTTGTCAGGTACATGATGCAACATTTATCAATGTGTTGGGTTAGTTGGTCAAGCAGACAGACCGACCATTTGGCTGCAACGATTTAAATGAGATGAACAGAGTGAAAACTTTAATTAGATATAACGGATGTTTAAAAAACATCATCTTTGATGTCCATTTCAAGTAGAGCTGTGCGATATTACGATATATATCGTAGTACGATATAAAAATGTCTACCGTAGGATATAACCCTCTGTCGTTTATATCGTAATTTTAACGTGTAGGCTACTTGTTGCTACACTGTTGCTACACGCATTTCCACTGCATGCGTCTCCGCTGCGTTGCGTCTCCGCCACACCAGCGGAGCAGATACGTTTCACTTTAGTCTATGGGTCAATCCCCACCAGGTCCGCTGCGCTGCGTGTCCGCTGCGTCTCAGCTCGGGCAGTCCGCAGCTCTCCGCAACAAATACGGACTTCTATTTCTGGCGGATGCCGGACCACGGCGCAGCAATTCAGCACAGGGCAAATATAGCGAAACAGGAAGTTCGGTACATACTCAACAATAAAACTTTTCAAAATAAAACACTTGTGTTAATAAAACCACTTGACTACGTCAAAAAAAGTCTTGTACTCCTTCCTTGGGAACACTGACCTTTGTATCGCTTGGTTGCTGTGTTTACACATATCTTTAACTGCAGCGCGCGATTACGTATTTATCGCGAACGACGGACTGTGCCGTGGCGGACTCAAACGCATCCTGTGGGGATTGGCGGACGGCTGCGAGGCCTACTGGCTGTCCCAAGATATTTATTTTTTTATATTTACATAAAAGCTTGTAATAGTTTTTGTTGCAAAAAGTCACGAATAAAAGGAAAGAAGAAAGTGCCATTCATTTGCCTTTCATTCACATGGTTATCAAAAATAGTGCCGAGATGTGATTGATTGATTGATTTATGTATGTATATATATATATTAGGGGTGTAACGGTACATGTATTTGTATTGAACCGTTTCGGTACGGGGTGCTCGGTTCGGAACGGAGGCGTACCGAACGAGTTTCCATACGGACATATTAAGTAGAGGACCGCATGTGTGGAGGATGCTGCAGCCGCACATGCAGCTACTTTATGCTAATCAGAGGCACCGGGCTCGACTCGCTGCCTCGGGAACGCTCGCAAAAATCTGTTGTTTGAAGGAGAGCGCCTGTCAATCATCCTCTAGTGGCAGCCCGCCAAGCGTGCAATACTGGGAAGCGGCGCGTCCACTCGCGTTTAAAATCGCCCCTGTGGACACGTACCTTAATGCCGCTAGCGTTGGCAACAAGCCAGAGTTGGAGGACCCTCCCGCGACATTTAGGTCTCCCGTTTGGGAACACTTCGGCTTCCCGGTGAGATACAAACAGGGACAAAGAGAGGTTGATAAAACCAAAGCGGTTTGCCGACATTGTTCATGTGAGGTCGGGTATATTTCTGGCAAAGCGTCAAACCTGTTGACGCATTTGAAACGGCACCACCCCCACGTGAACATCGCTACAACGAGGAGAAAGACGAGCGTAACGTTAGTGCAAACACAGCTCCCCACCGCATTTAAACAGCCTCTCCCTGCCCTGTTCAATTTTGCACCATCAGATGGAGAAAATATTTGTTTTTAAAGAAACAGTCTGTTATTTTTATTTATTTTTAGTCTGAGCCTTATTCATGTTATTTAATCTGAGCAACAACTTGAAACTGTTTAGTGTTGCAACTGTTCAATTTTGCATATCAGATGGAAAAAATATATTTTTTAAAGAAACAGTCTGTTATTTTTATTTTTTAAATAAATATTTTAAATACTTGTATTTATATTTTTGAGCAGCATTCTAGCTCCAGTGCATGTTCCTACTGTTAAAAGCACAAAAGTAATAAACAACTAGCACATTTATATTTTGCATTTTGTTTTCTTACTGTACCGAAAATGAACCGAACCGTGACCTCAAAACCGAGGTACGTACCGAACCGAGATTTTTGTGTATCGTTACACCCCTAATATATATATATATATATATATAAATAATTCTAAGAAAAAATACTATATCGGGATATATATCGTTATCGGGATATAAAATTAGCTATATCGGGATATAACATTTTGTCCATATCGCACAGCACTAATTTCAAGCAAAGTTTCTTGTGGCAGTGAATAACGTCAAAGCGTAGGTGGATTGTTACGCACACTCTTGATATCGTAAAAAATGATTCATTCAGGGCGGCCGGTGGTGCAGTGGTTAGGGCAGCCGCCACATGTACAGAGGCTCAACGTCCTAGACGCAGTGGTCCCGGGTACGACACCCGCCCGGGACGCATTCCCGCATGTCATCTCCCTCACTCTCCCCGTTTCCACACTGTCTGGAAAATGAATAAAAAGGCTTCAATGGCGTTCTAGCCAAAAAATTATCTTTAAAAAAAAAAAAAAATAAAAATTATTCATTCGATCCTTTCCAGTAACAAAAAGGTAATGCAAAGGAGTTATAAATTAGGTAAATCATGCAATCTTAACAAAAAATATCAAACAAATAACTTATATCGACAGTAGTGGTCAAAACAAAGTATGTCACCACACTACCCTCATCCATCGGCCATTACCAACATTTGGCCTCACTCAGATCTGGCCTATGTTGGCCCCATGACGGTGACAAACGTCAAATAATATACAAAAAACAAGCAGGATAATACAAAATCATTTTGTCTTACAAAAACTTTCCATACTTCCAAACTAAAATAAATTATATTACAAGTAAAATAAAAACAGCAAAACGGCTGTACCAACATGATTTGCAGTTGGAAAAGGGGAATAAATCACATTAAAGCAACATATGATATTGCAATATTCAGCATATCGCACAACGCGTAAAATTGCAATAAAATTGTATTGTGACTTAAGTTTCATGATAATATATCACAGGGCCTCTGGTGATCCCACCCCTACTACAGTGTGTGTAAAGCGTCTCCAGGGGGAGTTGCATTCATTCTCAAATAAAGAAACATTAAGCTGGTGCTTGTTCTAGCCTTGCAGAGCCAGACCGTTGCAGTTCGCTGAAAAATAGACAGCAGGCGCAGATAGCAGAAGGGAAGAATTCAGGCTGAAAAGGCAGATGTTTACCCACAGTGTACACAGACTGGTGTACCGCGTTAGAGTGGTCAAAATGTGCTAGAGCAGCATTATTAAAAAGGAGACTTTTCCCTCACAACAACCCAAACATCCCCACAGCTCTGTAGCAGCAGGAACATCTGCATGCTTCCCACAGCAGCCCACCTCTCTCCTCACGTCAACAGGAAAAGGATTGTGTGACCAAATACTCTGCTGGAATATGGATCGGGCTGTTTTGTAGGCTGCACATACTGCTCACCCTTCACACTCTGTTAACTTCTGTATCACACAACTAACTGCACAGCGACAAACACACCGTCTGCCTTTAAACAACACTCAAGAAAGCAACGTTCCACAGATGAGAGAAACTACAACAATAATTACTCAAACATCTTAAATGTCCTCTCATTGGTGGTTGGATCAGATGCTTCATGTTTGGATATGAAGAGGGGAGTAAATGTGTGTACTGAAAATGCCAACGCATCACCCAGATGTGGGAGGAGAAAAAAACTGGAGTCAGACTCCTTCTCCCCACTGCTTTCAAGCTGCCTTTAGAAGCACAACGGGATAAATCAATGACTGAAGCAGTTGGCATTTACATTGTTATATGGCCACGGTGGCTCGAACACTCCTCCTAATGCACAAGTTGTATTTTTATTATTCTATTTATTTTCAATTTCATAGCACAAGAGATGCTTTTCAGTTTTATAGCCTATTGTGATCCGTGTCCTTTTAGGAAAGGGTAATGAAAAATAGTTTACCAAAGTTTTAAATGGGCAAAAAGCTGCCTCGACAGAACTAATGTCTATGTCTTACATAGACATTACTACCACCGTCTGTTCCACATAAATGAAACAAACATCGTCCTTATGCATTTGGGATTTTTTTTTTATCAGACTTGAACCAAAGCATGAATCCTAACCCCGGTACGTTACACCCCAAGAACGCATGTCCACATTGTCGAGTTCACAGACCTTTGTCAATGCTGCTGTGGGCCAAGTCCAGGAGCTGGGGAGAACGGGCCTCCAGGATTTGCTGGTGCAAGCTGATGTAGCGCAGCGTCCACCAGGGCAGCAGCTAAAGAAAGATGTGAACATGAAGTAACGTGACAATAAGTGACAAAACTCTTTCATTTATTTTCATCGTAAAACAGGGTTGCACAACGGAATGCAGTTTGTGGTCCCATTACACACACACACGAATTTATAAATATCGTATTAACAATGCACTCTCAGATCAATATTTAGGCTATCATGAGTGTATGCCACGATGTGCTATACACTGTGCAAAAGCTTGTTTTGATTCTGTAGTCGGTTGTATAACTACAATGGCAAAGCATGTCATGTCATTGTCAGTATACCAATGATTGGCCTATTTAATTCTCTTTTTCATTTCTAGGAACAAGAGACATTACATACGGAAGAGACATCTTCTAAAAACATGTTAGAATGCATCAGAATGTTGGAAATTGAATCTACTTAATTCAAAATATATTAAGGGGGAGGACCCCCAGAACCCCCACCTAAACAAGACCCCCCCACATATCAATTCATGTTACATAGGTGTATATCATAAAATGGAAATGTGTTATTCTTCATTACTTTGTGATTTCAGTAATAAAATGTACCTTCAGCTCGGAACACACATGCTGAGGTTAATAAATAAAAACACATAAAATGCAGCTTGAAGTCCCTTAGGCACAAATAAAACAACATCCAGAGTGCTGCAAACTGGAGCCAAGTGCTGACCACACATTAAAAACAGCCAACTCCCTTGTTTTCGAGTCTGACCGGAACACAAAGCGGCAGGAAGAAAAAAAAAACCAATAATGTCTTGCAGCCATGTAAGTGCTACATTTCCTCTTACACCAAAACCCCATTTTGTTCAGCAGCAGGAGAGTGGAAGTGAACCATGTAAAAATCTGATTTGTGTGTCGGGGAGGATATCTCCTGCCTCACTTCCGATGCAAGATGACCCCATCCTCTGTTGGCTGGTAACAGAGAGATTTAATTGTCTGTCTCGCTGAATCAATATCCTGCAGCACACACATACACTCCAACTAAGCGTGTTCACACATACATTCAACGTCTCAGCAGCTTACACGTGTTCACACATCTCCCTTCCTCCACATTAGCTGCGGTACCACGGGTTATGAGCGGCTGCCAGGAGGGGAAGGTGGTGGGATCATGGCAAACTCTACGCTTGGACCAGAATGTTGCTGGGAATGGCCCTCATTAGCATGCAAAGATCAATTTAACACTACATCACCTATAGCAGAAAAGCCTTGTTGCACTTGTGTCCACATCCCTTCTGGTGATTTCTGAGCAGGCATTAGAACGCTTATGCAAAGCATGTCTTTTGGCATCAGCGCAACAATGGCTATTGGCCCGACGTGACTTCACGTTAATGTACTCTTTAGAGGCGCTGACTTATGGAGAGCTGAAGAGAGATTGGCTGCCTGTGTTCACTCTCCCTTTGATATTTGAAATTCCGTTACGTGCATACGGTACTGGAGGCAAATGTGCAGGAAGAGCCAAGAAACCCAGCTTGTTTAGGACTCTTCTTTAATACGCAGTCTGCTGGAAACTCACTGAGACCATGAGCCTCTATGGCGACATTAGCCGTTAGCCTGAGCAGAGTCTTTTATTTGGTCATTACAGCTGACTTGGCAGAACTCAAATTTACAACCCAGTTCTCCCTTTTATTTTTAAAACAATCAGAAGCAAGCTCTAACGTGTTGAGAGCCCCGGATTTACTGAACCCAACTGTGATGTCACCGGGAGAACATTCTGGAGGTCAGCATACACTTTTTTGTTGGAAGTTTCTTTTTTTAAAGGTCAAGAGTCAGACTAAAATACTGTCCAAATTCAAATTAACTTTAAATCTATAGTTGATTTATCTAAACAAAACATACAATACTTCTAAAGTGTGAAGAGTTAATCTACACAAGATAACATACATGGTCATCCTGGGAAGAACGGGAAAGTAATAAATAAAGTAATGGAATAATAGATGACAGAACATGGAACTTAAAATGCGTTTCCCTATTAATTAGAAATGTTTAAATGTGAAAGTTTATTTTGTAAAAAATGTACATAAATGCAATGTCTCCTATACTTGAGCTTACATGATTTCTTTGATAATTATTTCATTATCAACAAATAAATTGCTGTCCCATTAGTAACATTTTAGGTATAGAGTGGTACTGCAGCAGGGAGACACAAATATGCGGCACTACTAAGGACCAAAAATATTAAATTATTAATGGTATTTACTTGAGTCTGTAGCAGTAAAATGCTAAAGCCTTCGTTTAGGGAGAGTTACCATTAAACAAGGAGGTGAGAAAGACAGTCTTACCTGGAGGCTGTCCATCTTGGAGGAGCACTTGGTGAGAATAACCCTGGCCAGCAGGAGGAGAAAGGGGTTGGCCACCAGGGTATACACAGACTCCCCATCAAGCAGCAGGCTGGAGTGGAGAGCCTCAACCAGGGTCTGGGGCTGCCAGGCAAAGATATGCAAATTACAGTTAAGTCATCTCCATGGCAATTTCTCGCAAATTCAATATTATATTGGCCAACAGATTTGGTTGGGTTTTTTTTAACAATTGTGACAGTGAGATACTCAACAGGACATTTCGTAGATGAGAATCAGCTTGGTATTTCTGTACTGCAATTTGTTGCAGAGAGTTTTAGCTGCATTAAGTCAATATTGGCCAATATTCCTGGCTTTACCGATAACTCTTCTACTTCTGGTGCTGAGATAGTTTGGGAGAAGACCAGAAGTCGTTGCCATGGAAGGAGCATTGCAGTTTTAAGCATCTCAAAAAATGCCTGTGGCCTCTGGGACTCTGGCACAAACCAGCAATCCAACTTCAGTGATATACAGTGACTCGTGCAACAGTAGCCATGATTTCCAGTTGCCCAGAGCCCCTGTTCCACATCCTCACCATCCAGCTCTAACCGGAGGATCCCAAAGTGTTCCCAGAGCAGATGGGATATTTAACGTGCAGCGTGTTCAGGTTTGATCCAGGTTCCCATCTCAGGTCACCGTGCCAAGCACACGGAGGCATCTTGTCCCTAATTGTGAGGCCAGACACGTTCTGAGTCAAACTCATTTCAGCTGCTTGTATTCATTATTTTATCCCTTCTGTTCCGAGCCAAATCTAACACCCATAAATGAGAGTTGGAAGGGAGATCGAGCAGTAAATCAAAAACTCTCTCCAGGCTCGGCTCCCTCTTCACCACAACAAGACCGTCCTCTTTCACAGGACAGTTTGAGCACAGACGTTAACGGAGGCTCTGGTTTATTCACGTGCTTCTGTATTCACGTGTGTGTGTGACACACGCACAATCTCACACACAATCTCACTCACACACACACACACACACAATCTCACACACACACAATCACACTCACACACTCTCTCTCTCACACACACACACACACACACACACACACACACACTCACACTCACACTCACACTCACACTCACACACGCACCATTCAGCCCCCATTCATTGATTTAACAGTTGTGACATTTCAAGATGTCTTCCAAGAAACAGGACTACCAGATGACACTGCCTGCCATGACATCGTTGCATCCCTTAGCAACGCTCGAGTACCCGGGATCTGGGGCAAAGCTCTCACAAACAGCAGCAGAGAGTGAGTTGTGCCTGGCATGTCGCTGGGTGTCAATATTGTAGCAAGTGACGAATGCCTGCTTCAGACTCCACGACATCAGCCTGATTCCATCCCGACGGCCATGTCGCCTCAGATCAGGAACCATGATGAGCGTCGCCAGCGCCAATCAATCGTTCATTAGCATGTCATGTGTCACAGCAGACGACAACCGACACCCCATCTGGGATACTGACAGGAAGTCTGGCAAGTGTGTGTTTGTTTTTTGTCTACCACGATGTGTTCCTTCACGGCAGTCACTTTGACCAATACGAGCACAGAGCAATCTGTAAACAACTGAACAATGGAAAGGCTGATGAGGAACGATGTTGGTGCTGTGAGGTGGAATTGTGTAATGAAGGAAAGATTTCTGTTACTATGGCAACAACAGCCCTGCCTCTTTGATGTCTCTTCGAGGTGTGAGCAGAGTTAAGAAAGAAAACAGCTGGAGAGAAGTAGCAGAGGTACAACCAGGTGAGTAGTGATGACATCACACACGCGCAAAAGAGGGGCAGCCGTGATTGGTCGGGGGCCGACGTGCCGACTGTCATGTCTCCGGGCCAAGTCACAGACACAGTGTATGCACCGACACCAATATCATGCAGGCATTCCCCTCACTCATGGACAGACAGAGAGCCATCCTCGGGAAACGTTGGACTGCCAACGAGGAGGAGAGAAGACTGGGAGAGGACGTGGCTGAGGTCGAATAGTCAAAAAACTCCTTCCTGTTTGACCCCTGTACATTTCATTTGTGGTTTAAGTTTTGTTTTTGTCAAATTTGTAACATGATTGAAATAAATAAAAAATACCATTTAATTATTATCACTGTCCACCCACATTTATCAATTCCAATTACTATGTCTGCATGAAAGTAATTGTTAAATATGCAAACGTACATGTCGTTTGTTTTCATGAACCTTTCCTATAGGAAGGTCCGTTGCATCCTCTGCTAAAGGAGCTCTGAAAGGAAGCATTGGAGCTCCTTTCCTTTGCATTTAGAGAATCCGAACGGCTCTTATCATGGCGGCCACTTGTTTACTTCCGGGTCACTTCTTCAGTTAGGAACCTTCCTAAGTGACAAAAGTGATATTGATTTCATAGACAGTTAAAAAAAATGCTGATTACTAACGAGGGTACGTGTATTGTAAAAACATAAAAGGAGCATGTTTTGATACTTCTAGTTATATCCATTTAATATTTCAGGGGTAGCATTTTCTTTATTTTGTATTGTATTATACAATGATAGTTAGTCTACTTTAACTACTTTAATGAAATACCGTAGTCAACTTGAATTTTTGCAGGAAGACTAATCACTTAAAAAAAATCAATAGAAAATGAGTCATCATTCTATTTGTATGCTGTGGCCCGATCCTGCAGAGCCCTCTACAAAATCTGCAGGATTCAGGCTTTGCTCACAAAGGATGCAACGCAACTCTTGGTCCAAGCACTGGTCATCTCCCGCCTTGACTACTGCAACTCTCTCCTGGCTGAACTCCCAGCCTCTGCGATTAAACCATTGCAGCGTATCCAGAACGCTGCAGCACGTCTTATCTTCAATCTACCCAAATTCTCCCATGTGACCCCCCTCCTCCGTGACCTCCACTGGCTCCCTGTTGCAGCACGCATCCAATTCAAGACGATGACACTGGCCTTCAGGGCCATCAATGGAACAGCACCCGTCTACCTTCAAACACTGGTCAAACCTCATGCCCCGAAGCGAGCACTCCGCTCCTCTACTTCAGCTGGCCGGCTGGTACCACCATCGCTGAAATCAAACAAATGTCGCTCAGCAAAGTCCAGACTCTGTTCTCTGTTCTGGTCCTCAGTGGTGGAACGGACTCCCGACCAATGTCAGGACAGCTGAGTCATTTGCCATCTTCCGAAAGACTCACCTGTTCAGACTTCACCTCGACTCTACATAGCATGACCCACTAACACCCCCCCCCCCCCCCCCCCCCCAAAAAAAAACCCCTTACCTATAGCACTTTGATCATAGCACTGTTGCTCTTAAGGTACGTTTGATGAACAGCTCCTACTTTCTCAGACGAGGATCTAAAACTTGTTCTATTTTCAGCTCTTACTTTATCGGCAATGATATGTTGTGGTTTCTTTGTTTCCTTCTTTTGACAAATGTACTTATTGTAAGTCACTTTGGACAAAAGCATCTGCTAAATGACCTAAATGTAAATGTAAATGTATGCACTTTGACTCTGGCTATTAAATCAATATTTGATCATTACAAAGCATTATTTTTAACAATGATCATATTTATAATACATGCCCAGCTAATGTGTACATAAGCACATTTATACAAATTGGAGGCTTTGTTTTACTGCATACTGCACGTTACTGCTACAGTCAAAACAGTAGGCTTTATCATCATTTACACAGAACTCATGTCCATACCCTGTCATACCTTTCAAACAATAAAAAACTCAAATTGCTTATTCAATATATATTCATGACCACATTTTCTATATTACATTTAGCTGGATATGTTACCAGGGTTTCCCCATGGTGATCAGTAAACTCATCAGCTGTCAAAATCCATTTGAATTATTTTCTCTGTTCACTTTTTCTCTGGTTCCTAGATTAATTCAATCTGCATGACAATGATGTGTCACGTTTGTCCTCCCTTTCACCTGTGCTGTCATGCATGTACTGAAGACCTGCTGCAGAACACAGACTCCTTGGTGTGACAGTACAGATAAATCATCGACGTCAAAGGAATTACTTTGATAAAAGAAATGGCCGTCTCTTCTGGTGTAATGGCAGTGTGAAACACACAATTCAGCTGTCAGCACCGCGGCGCCTAGAGGAAGCAATCTCCTCAAGCCGGTGTAATTAGGACCCCAGAGATGCTTCATTACAGGAGACTTTGTGTGCACCGTGCCCGTCTACAGCAGGGGTGGGGGGTGGGGGTTGTGAGTTGATTTTCATTACTTTGACTGAGGTGTTGTTCTGGTGAGCATGGGGCTGAGAAACGGGCTACTGTAAAATCAAAGTGACAAAGGTGGGAAAGAGTGATGAGACGCATCATACCTGAGAGGAGAGCAGGGCGTGGGGCAGCAGGTCAGAGACTTGGATGGAGATGGGAGGACCAGTCCAGTTACTCTGGACGAACATGTGGAGGCAAGAGACCGCCAGGGCCGTCACTGCCAGCTCCCTGCAGCAGGACACACACAACACACACACCGGACTCACGGGATGCAAAACCTGTCTATGGGATTAATCGATGGTCACAGAAGTTTATAGAAAAGGCAAAGTGACAACAGTCTTTTTCCTCGCTGCCACCTCACTCTGCAGGCAATTAGAGGGTTTTAAAAGCTGGCTCCGAGTGGCGACATGCCCCGCTGCCTTTCTATTAGGCTGGGAAAGTGACGGAAGGTGATAGAAGAGAGGAAAAGGATCCAAATCAGAGGAGGAGCAATATGTGCTGCATTCAACATTTACTCGTGGACAGTTCTTCCCTGAGAACCAGCTGGGAGATGTTAAGCTGTCCTTATTAAAAATTAATAATTCACAACAAAAAGAATAAAGGTGGTGAAGGGAGAGCAAACAAGCACGGTTGAGAACAGCTCTGTCCTGGAAAACCTGCCTCATCAGCTCAAAAAGGACACTGTTATTTACTTATTTGTTCTCATCAGTAACAGAAGACTACCGCGAGTCACAATTTAAAAATCTAATTTTTCCAGGTTTGCATAAATCATGTTGAAGTGAATTTTATTTAATTTATTTTTTTAGGTTTGGTGAAGAAAGGGCTGTTTATGCCTTTGACTGCTGGGAACACTGAAAGACAATGGTGATGTCCAAAATTACTCACTATACAGGGAGGACCATGTAGAGGACTACATAGAGCACCATGCAGAGGACTATGGAGAGGTTAATATAGAGGACTATGGAGAGGTTAATATAGAGGACTATTGGATATATAAAGGACTATATAGATGAATATGTAGAGGACCATTTAGAGTACTATGTAGAGGACCATATGGAGGACTATGTAGAGGTACATGCAGAGGAACATTTAATCACATTTCGACAATATAAGAGCTGCGATAGTCAGTTAAAAGACATTTGAGGAATCCTCTAGTTGGTTTGATGGCTGGTGTCCCTCCCTGCTGTATCACCTGTTGGTCTGGTCATCACTGGTGCCAGAGGTAAGGTACAGCAGGACCCGTCTCTCCAGGTAGGCCTCAATGTCCTCCCCCTCGTTGCAACTGCCATCTCCAGCGAGCAGATCTAACACCTGGGGGCTCAGCAGGACTGCCTCAAAGTCCCCCTCCATCAAGGACTCCAGCAGAGAACCTGCCTCTGGAAGAACAGAGCAGAGAGTTCGCATTTACTCCTTTAGTTCAATTCATGACATCACTAAGAAACAATGACAATAAACGCAACAAATATTGATACAACGAGGGTATTTTGCACATTATTTTTTGGTATGGTATTTTGCTCTGTCAAAATAATTTGATTAGAAGGAATTTAACCTGATTCAAAGAATGCATTTACAACCTATTCATCTGAAGGACACATTTAGCCCTGTGATAGACTGGTTACTAGGGTTGCACATCTCTTTGTGATAAACGGTTCGATATGCATCTAGATACACAGGTTACGATTCGATTCAAAAACGATATCCTTTTATTACAGACCGATTCGATTCGATACAGTGTAACGATACGATACGATTCTACGGTTAATATTTGTTGTAGATATTTTATCAAATAAAGAAGCCGATTCTATGAAAGTGACAGTACAATAGTTTCTTTTCAAATATGTAAAATACCACATATCCCCAAGCTGTATGGCACTGACAAAAAAAAAAAAAAAACAGAACAACAAAATCACATGTCAATGTATTTATTTTTAGACATGGAGCAAAAAAAAGTCTGTCGTGGACGCTACCCGTGCTGCGGCGCCTCTTGTGGCGCAAGTTGAGACATAAGCGATCGACATTCAAAGCCGTCCGTCTCTCACGTGCGGTCGTGGAGTGCCTGCGGTCACACGGCAGCGTCGCAGCCACCTTCCTGTGCTGCGCCCGCCTCTCCACCTCCACCTCCTCCATGTTCCGTGTTGTCCTTTGTTTATAACTCATACAAGCTAGCCAGCTACGGCGTTTCGCCGGCAGCTTCAGTTCTCGCGTTGTTTTATGCCGCCCATAGATATAATGCCGCCGACCGCTTCAAAGTCTTGCGATACCCGATCCATGACTCTGTAACCGATTCATCTAGGAATCCATTGATAATTCGTATCGATTGAGGAGGCTGCTACCGATGCAGCCGTATCTCTCACTTGTTGAACCAAATATCCGGTCGCATCGGTTTATCGTTCACAACCCTAGTGGTTACCCGTCTGTCTCTACATGTCTCCCTGTGACAGACTGGTTACCTGTCTGTCACTACATGTCTCCCTGTGACAGACTGGTTACCTGTCTGTCACTACATGTCTCCCTGTGATAGACTGGTTACCTGTCTGTCACTACATGTCTCCCTGTGATAGACTGGTTACCTGTCTGTCTCTACATGTCTCCCTGTGACAGACTGGTTACCTGTCTGTCACTACATGTCTCCCTGTGATAGACTGGTTACCTGTCTGTCTCTACATGTCTCCCTGTGATAGACTGGTTACCTGTCTGTCTCTAATCAAATCAAATCAAAGTGTTTATTATCATATGCACAGTAGAAAACATGTTTGCCTGTACAACGAAATTCTTGCTTTGCTGTCCGCAGAATGCCAACCAATGAAATATACAATACTAAAGAATATACAATATATACTTAACAAATGTACAAGACAGCAACATTTAAGGCAAAAAATGAAATAGCAGCAATAATAATAATAAAACAGTGCAAATGTAGCAGTGCAATTATGCAAACTGGAATTCAGTTATTTGAGGTAGTAAGGTTATATTAATCTCCTATGGGTTGTTTAGGAGCCTGATGGCAGTGGGAAAGAAGGAGTTCTTCAGTCTGGTGGTCCTGCATTTAACACTTCTGTACCTCCGGCCTGAGGGTAGAAGTGTGAACAGTCCGTGCTGGGGGTGGGTGGGGTCCTTGAGGATGGAGGCGGCTCTCCTGTGGACTCTGCGGTTGTAGATGCTCTGCAGGGAGGGCAGTGGAGTCCTGGTGATTTTCTCAGCGGTCTTCACCACTCTCTGCAGGCGTCTGCGGCCCATAGCAGTAGTGCTGCCGTACCACACAGTGATACAGCTAGTTAGGATGCTCTCAACAATGCAGCTGTAGAAGTTGGGCCTTCTTAACCAGCTGAGTGGTGTTAAGTGTCCAGGTGAGGTCCTCGCTGATGTGGACGCCCAGGTATTTGAAACTGCTCACCCTCTCTACTTCAAGTTCCCGGATGTACAGTGGCCGATGAGGTCCCCTCTTCTTCCTCATGTCCACTATCATCTCCTTCGTCTTGTCCGTATTGAGGGTGAGGTTGTTGTCCTCGCACCATGTTACCAGACTGGCCACCTCCCTCCTGTAAGCCGCTTAGTCCCCACCAGTGATGCATCCTATCACTGCGGTGTCGTCTGCAAACTTTAGGATGATGTTGTCCTTGTGGGAGGCGACACAGTCATGGGTGAACAGGGTGTAGAGGATGGGGCTGAGGACGCATCCCTGTGGGGTGCCAACATTTGTAATAATGCTGGCTGAAGTCCTATTGCCAATCTGTGGGGGATGACTGTATTAAAAGCGGAGCTGTAGTCTACAAAGAGCGTCCTGATGTAGGAGTCTTTGTTTTCCAGGTGGGAGAGGGAATAGTGGAGGACAGCAGCGATAGCGTCTGAGGTGGACCTGTTGGGCCGGTAGGCATACTGCAGGGGGTCTAGGGTGTCCGGCATGCTGCTCTTAATGTGTGCCAGTACCACTTTCTCAAAACACTTCATAATGATTGGAGTCAGTGCTACTGGCCTGTAATCATTCAGGCAGGCAGGCTGGCTCTTCTTGGGAAGGGGGACGATGGTTGTGGTCTTGAAGCAGGAGGGAACAGTGCTGTGACTGAGGGAAAGGTTGAAGATGGAGGTGAGAACATCAGCCAGCTCGTTAGCACATGCTCTGAGAGCCCGCCCAGGGATGTTGTCTGGTCCTGCTGCCTTGCGGGGGTTGATCTTCCTCAGGGCTTTGTTTACCTGGCCTGATGAGATGGTTAGTGGAGGGGAGTGGGGTCGAGTGGTCCCGGTGTCTGTGTGCCTCCTCTCTGTGCTGTGGCTGGAGGTCTCAAAGCAGGTGTAGAAGATGTTAAGGTCGTCCGGCAGGCTGTCTGTGGAGCTGATGGTGTTGGTGGTGGTCCTGTAGTCTGTGATGTGCTGCAGGCCTTGCCACATCCGCCCAGAGTCAGCAGTGGAGTAGAAGCCGTCCAGCTTCTCTCTGTACTGCCTCTTGGCCGCTGTAATGGCTTTTTTCAGTCCGTACTTCGCAGCTTTGTACTCCGTCTCATTGCCTGATCTAAATGCAAGAGAGCGAGCACGCAGCATGTGGCGTACCTGACTGTTTATCCAGGGCTTCTGGTTGGGAAACTTCTCGACTTGTATGGTGGGCACGATGTTGTCAACACAAGTGCTAATGTACCCAGTCACATACTCAGCATAGTCCTGTATGCTGACAGAAGAGTCCTCCAGCGTGGCTGCAGCTTTAAACACATCCCAGTCTGTCTGAGCAAAACAGTCCTGCAGGGTGCTCTCTGTCTCTGGGGTCCAGAGTTTGATTTGTTTAGTGACGGGGTTCGTCTGTTTCAGTCTTTGTCTGTAGGCTGGATACAGGAACAACGAGATGTGGTCAGAGTATCCAAAGTGGGGGCGGGGTGCAGCCTTGTATGCACTGCGTATACTGCTGTAAACATGATCCAGTGTATTCTTCTCACGGGTGGGAATATCCACATGTTGGTAGTATTTGGGAAATACAGTCCGTAAATTGCACTGGTTAAAGTCGCCGGCGGCGATAAAAACAGCATCAGGATGAGCAGTTTCTAACGCGCTGATAGCTTCGTGGAGTTTGCTGAGCGCTGCCGTGGAGTTAGCTCGCGGGGGGATGTAAACAGCGGCCAAAAACACAGCAGTAAATTCCCTCGGTAGGTAATAGGGACGGCATTTCAGCAGCAAAAACTCCACATCTGGCGAACAGTGCTTGTGAACGGTCCGTATGTCGCCACACCACGAGTTGTTGATAAACACACACACACCTCCCCCTTTGGTCTTACCGGAGGCTGCAGTCCTGTCTCCTCGGTGTACGGAGTGAGTCTGTAGCTGAACGGCGCATTCTGGGACTTTGTCTGAAAGCCAGGTCTCGGTGAAAATTAGAGCACTGCACTCTCTTATTTCCCGCTGTGTTGTAGTCCTGGCTCTTAGTTCGTCCAGCTTGTTTTCCAGAGACCGCACGTTAGCTAGCAAGAGGCTGGGTAGCGGTGGTCGGCTAGCGCGAGCCTTTAGCCTAGCATGGAGGCCTCCTCTCTACCGATGCAGCCGTATCTCTTACTTGTTGAACCGAATATCCGGTCGCATCGGTTTATCGTTCACAACCCTAGTGGTTACCCGTCTGTCTCTACATGTCTCCCTGTGACAGACTGGTTACCTGTCTGTCACTACATGTCTCCCTGTGACAGACTGGTTACCTGTCTGTCTCTACATGTCTACCTGTGATAGACTGGTTACCTGTCTGTCTCTACATGTCAGCCCTGTGATAGACTGGTTACCTGTCTGTCTCTACATGTCAGCCCTGTGATAGACAGGTTACCTGTCTGTCTCTACATGTCTACCTGTGATAGACTGGTTACCTGTCTGTCTCTACATGTCAGCCCTGTGATAGACAGGTTACCTGTCTGTCTCTACATGTCTACCTGTGATAGACTGGTTACCTGTCTGTCTCTACATGTCTACCTGTGATAGACTGGTTACCTGTCTGTCTCTACATGTCTACCTGTGATAGACTGGTTACCTGTCTGTCTCTACATGTCTACCTGTGATAGACTGGTTACCCGTCTGTCTCTACATGTCTACCTGTGATAGACTGGTTACCTGTCTGTCTCTACATGTCTACCTGTGATAGACTGGTTACCTGTCTGTCTCTACATGTCAGCCCTGTGATAGATAGCATCCCAGCAGAAACCGACAGGTGACCCTTCCACTTTGACAATCCATTTCCCACATTTGTCTGATATCATTTGCAGTGACTTTTAGTCTTCTTCCATATTCTCATTAAGTTGATCTGCATATTGAAGCAGTACACCAGAGAGAAGCGTGTGAGCGTTTGGCTAGCTAACCCTCCCACCCCACTGTACACTCTGCCTGGGCCAAGTGTAGGGCTGCACGATATATCGTTTGAGCATCGTCATTGCAATGTACGCGTGAGCGGTAGTCACATCACAGAGCCTGCGATGTAGGAGGCGAATGAACTCATCTAATGTCAACGGTAGCTGACTGACATACACTGCATGTACACTCTGTGTGTGCTGTGCAGCGATCCACCAATCACATTCGCTCTTTAGCTGCCAAGCAGACTACCCTGCCAGCCGCCAATCAAAATTAGAGAGTAGGAAACCACGCCCCTGCACATGGAGTGAGTCTCTGGTGTTGCCGGTAACAACAACGTTTGCAAAATGAGCAACAAACAAGAGAAAACCGAAAATGAAGACTTGGTGCCAAAAAGAAAAGCAAAGTCAGTTATCTGGACTTATTTCTAAGGCAGCTGGCAATATGCTAATATTTTTTTTATATAGTTTTGTTGAAATCATGTTTACTTCTTTTCTACTAGATCCTGCTCTTAGTTTTTATTTTTGTTGTTCAGTTGTTGAATAAAAGGATGAAACATGTTCATCACTCATTGTTAGTTTCTTAATGTAAATGGAATGTTCCATTTTAATGTAATATAATAATACATGATAGAACAAAACATGGACTCAAGTCCCTGCACAATAAAAGCAAGCAAAAAATATCTCGAAAACAGACAGAAGCCATTCTACTAACATTCACAAAAACAGGTAAGATTGAGGAGTGGTGCGACCCTAAAGAGCTGAGAATATTTTAACTTGTATGTGCTTCTAAAACATTTCTAGCTACACGTCGCGGAGCGATCGGCCCCTGAGTCAATCACATAATCCCGTAACTGTATTCTGGCAGTAATACGCAATAGCCTTGTGTTGTAATGGAGGTGTGGAGAGTTTCATCTCAGTGCTATGTAATAAACCAGGACTGTCATAGCACAGTGAGAAGGGAGGGGGAGGACTACGAAGCTTTATGAGGGGGAAAATGAAAGCCTCAGGTATGGCCACATGTTTAATGACATTTCAGCTCCTCTTCAGGTCCGCCAATGAAATGGCAGCAATTACACATGCTTTCTTAAATCAATTATTAAATAATACCACTGTATATGGTGCTCCACTGTATATTTTAATTGACAAATAACTGAACAATATATACAGCTTCATTGCCCCACTTTAAGTGACGGCTCCACAGCCTACTTGTAGTAAAGTTTGATTTTATTGGGGAACTCAGCCAGCCATCTTTTCTGTGGGGAAAACAATCCTTCCTGCAAATGAGCATTGAGTGTGCGCGGAGAGGAGGGGCTATTCACGGAGAGGAGGGGCTATTCACGGAGAGGAGGGGCTATTCACGGAGAGGAGGGGCTATTCACAGAGAGGAGGGGCAATTCACGGAGAGGAGGGGCTATTCACAGAGAGGAGGGGCTATTCACAGAGAGGAGGGGCAATTCACGGAGAGGAGGGGCTATTCACGGAGAGAAGGGGCTATTCACAGAGAGGAGGGGCTATTCACAGAGAGGAGGGGCAATTCACGGAGAGGAGGGGCTATTCACAGAGAGGAGGGGCAATTCACAGAGAGGAGGGGCTATTCACGGAGAGGAGGGGCTATTCACAGAGAGGAGGGGCAATTCACGGAGAGGAGGGGCTATTCACAGAGAGGAGGGGCAATTCACAGAGAGGAGGGGCTATTCACAGAGAGGAGGGGCAATTCACATCTTTGCCCAACTTCAGAGCCATATTCCAAAAAACTGACAAGTATCAGGTCCAAACTTACTTTTTTTGAAAGATATTCTTAAAAAATCGGAAAGGTGTTTTGCCTCAATTTGTCGCAGTGATTTTTTTAAATCCTGATATTGGTGGGGGTTTTGTGGCCGGTTTTGGTACTGCATGTCTTAATATCCTACAAGTAAACATCACAGGAGGGCAATTCAATTGTGTTTTTTACCATTTACCAAAGACTTACATGTGACTAAATTCTACTGATACATTTAGCCTTACGAAAACATTAAAATGTAGCACAGTTGTAGTTATAGAGGCAATAAGTCCTTGAATGTGAGTTAAACATGCTGAAAACAGCTTTTAATGTCTTAAATCATGAACAAACAGCATAATATTGAAGACTACATTTTGTCATACTTTAAGTATATAAATTACACAACCGAATAAAATAATCTTAATTTGAGCATAAAGATTTTACATTACAGTAGAAAAGTCTCCAAAATTTGATATTGAATAACAGTTTGTCAATTAATGAGAAAACTATTGACAGTAGAGACCTAATATTTTGGATTTGTCCTATTAACAAGTGTGTCTTTGTACTTGAATTTTTTTAGGACATTCCGAGATGGTCAGGTGGGAAGATTTTCAGAAATTTGATGAAATTACACGGAATGACCCATTTATAATTCGGAAAATCGTGCAGAAAAAATAACAAAATGCCGGAATCAATTTGTGTGGCTCGGTGTTGATTCTGTAGCGCTGCACCACACATTGGTCTATTTGTGGGAAACACTGAAGGATCAGGAACATCTCAGACAGGTATGGCAGTTTCTATACTGTGCATCAGCTAGTTTTCAACTGGAAACTACTCACAGTCACAGCCAGGTGGGGTGTTTCACAGTCTCAATGACTTGTATTATACTTTAATCAATTTCATCTCTGGGGTTTCATCCAGAGTGTTATCGTCATCTGCATGTTGTTTTAGAGGCTTTTCTTCTCAAACAAGAATACAATACCAGGGTGACACAATGGGAGGTTCAAAACATATACTGTATATAAGAAGTGGACGTAGTCATCATGACATCATCATGAAGCCTTGAGTTGAGCAATTTGGTCATCGGCAGCTTGCAATTTTTGCAACCAGTGAACAGATATAACAAAATCACCTTCATAATTCAAGGTCAACTTTACAGCAAAGTGTTTAAGTCATCTTAGTAGCTAACTGCATTGGTAGCGTGGCTGTCAATCACAAGGTAGCCCCGCCCCCTAAAGCATCCCCTGCATTATGTGTATTTGAATCTAAATGGACCATAATGGACTAAAGTAACATGCCGGATTGAAGAAGACTTGAAACTCATAATATAAACTCATGTTCACTGAGTTAGTGAGAAGTAGGGTCATTTTCTCAGACTTCCATGCAATCAGACTGCATTTTGGAACCGAGTCGCCCCCTGATGGCTAGTAGAGTGAATGCACGTTTAAGACACTTCAGCCTTGGCTTCGCTTTTAGAAGGTTACCTCCTGGAGAAAACACAGTCCGACTATTCAAAGCTGCCAGCCCAGCATTAAACTGAACCGACATAAAACACATGAGAACAGGTCACACTTGAGACAGAGAGCACTGGTTTGACAGCACATTGTATAATGTCGGCTGGACTAGCGCTGTGGTAATGTGGCTCAGTGTCCGTCCGGCTCCAGCGGCTCTGCCGGATGATGGTGACAGGGTGAGCACGACGCGCCTCGAGACCAAGTGTATGTAATGAAGACGTCACGCTAGACTCCAGCAGTCAGGAAAAAACGAGCTGCCTTGCAA
Source organism: Eutrigla gurnardus (assembly GCF_963514095.1). Taxonomy (NCBI): domain Eukaryota; kingdom Metazoa; phylum Chordata; class Actinopteri; order Perciformes; family Triglidae; genus Eutrigla; species Eutrigla gurnardus. The sequence continues at coordinate 25,852,896 of NC_139925.1, forward strand.
AACGACACAACAACGGAACAGCAACGCAACAGGATTTTCGACGCAGCTAGCTAGCTCCCAGGCTAAACCCAAATGAGCAAAACTCAATCTGATTTTCACGCTAAACTCCACATCGGCTTGATCGGAGAAGATTGAGAAAATTGGGCGGAAGTGAGATGGTGTTTGTCACACAAGTTAATATTGTATTTCCATTCACAGAAACTCACGTATGGTGTGAATGACGAATGGAAAAGCCACTCGCGACATGTAAAATCGCCCACGAGTAAGGCCAGTTAAAATCGGCGACAAATTGAATGGAGTCCGGCATGACGTTCACACGCGAGAACGGGACGTATCGTTGCTGACAGTCGCTTAGCAGTTAGTAAATTCACAGGGATTAATTTGCAACTGTAGTTGAAGCGAAGCAGCGACCGTGGCTTTCGTTACCATGACATTACAACGCTGTTATCACGAGAAACGGTCAAACCGGTGCCGGGTTACCGGGAGTTTCATCACCTCTACGCCGCCGCGTTTCTGGTTAAATGTCTTGAGAGACCACGAGCTGCCAGTGTAGCCCTTTAAAGGGCTCGTCAGATAACATAACATGTTCTCGGCGGTGTGGTAAAATAATAAACGACAGTCTGGTGTCTCACCTGCCGTACTGAAAACACTCTGCTTCCATTCCGTCGCCTCGCTGGCTGTTAAAAAGCCCCGGAGCACGGGGATTTCTACGTCCAGCGGCATTACTAACGTCTCCGGTTCCCGCTGAAGTGAAGTGGAAGCTGCTGCCGTCGGTCCGTACCGTCCTGGAAGAAAGCAGGCGATTAGTCGTTTTCTTTATGAGCCAAGTCGGTGTGTTAGAGTCGGAGATAAAATGTTTATGTCCACCCATGTGGTGTAAGTGGCATCAGTGAGCAGCCATGACAGATGCGCATTGCATTGTGGGAGAACTAATCAAATGAAGACTTGCAGGGATGCTGGGTATTTTCAAAGTTGAGGCTTGTAAATCCGGATGTCGATGGTGGCCCGATGTTGCATTTATCAATACACTTTACTGTTGTTAGCTCTATTTAATGGAATAAAATTATATTAACATTAATAGGCTAATATTAACTCGTAGTGGCCATTGTTTATGAAACAATATACAGTAGTTTAAGTACTAGTTGAAACAGGAACCACAATTAATGTGTCAGAATCATGTCGTTAGATGATGGCCACCAAAACTATCCACTTGCTTCTTAAGTCATCTCTGTCGGGCTTCCCAGTGAGTTATTCAAACAACCAATGTATTGTTATAGGTCTCAGAAGATTTGGAGAATGCAGCAACGGATAACTATCTCCACTTTAAACAGATTGAATGTCTACATCACTTTGTTCGCCAAAGCATTCCAACAGAAGCTTACTGGTGCATTGCATTCAGGTATACCTCATTAAACTCTGAAGATAATTGTTTTAAAATACCCTTCTGCCATCTAGAGGATCTTCTTTTTGTTGTTTAACAGTTTGTTCCCAATTTTTAAAATGTGGGTTTTTAAAAGTGATTTAAAAGAGGCAGGTTTAAAAGAGGCAGGTCCTTGGAACAACTACAATGATACAATGATTCATCCGAAAATCTCAGGGTGCGGGAAGGGACATAGGGCAATAAGGGGTCCGATAAATAACTTTGGGCATTGACTCTCAGGGCTTTGTAAGTAATCAATCAAATCTTAAAATCAACTCTAAAACAATAGAATAGCGAGTGTCACTGTGCTAAAAACATCCTTTAGAATAATAACCAAACTTTGAGTCCAAACAGACGGTCCGTGGTACAAAAGGTGATTTGCGTATCGTCTTAACTTATCGTCGTTACTTCTGTTTATTTCGGTTACTCTTTATCTGTAAATTGCAGTTAAATCATCACAATGTTTTTATATTTCGGAGCATGGCCACTGCTGCTGTGAACCGGCCTATGTCTGGTTTGCTATTCAGAGTGAATGCAGCTCTATGAGATTCACCGGTCCCCGTCCGGGTAAAGTTATAAACTCAGACAGGACGCCGTTTAGTTTCCTGGTGTATCTGGGACATCCACAACATGTACAAAGCAGTAATAGTGTTTATTTCGGCCATGAATGATGAAACGTTATCGGTGTATACATGGAGTTAAGCCCCCCGTCCCTTAAGATTGGACGATTTCCACCTTGCGGACTTTCAGCTTCAACCAAATATATTCATTTCTTTGGCATCGAGAGGCAACTAGGCTTTTTAGATTTGAGGGGAGCAATTTCATCTAAGATGGAAGAACATGTATTCTTAAAATTGTCTTAACATCTCATATGCAGAAAGAGGAAACCCAGACATGCTAGTGGCAACGTTGAAGGCAGTATTAAATTTAGCAGCAGAGGTTGTGTTAAAAAATCTAAATCTAGTTTCAAGCACTGTTCTAAAGATAGCACACAGCAAAACTATATTAAACATAAGGCATTGGTGGTCGGGTACGGGCATCTACACATTTAACATCAGGAATGTTGATACCATGGGATAAATCTAGATCAAGATCACAAAAGAAAGGACTGCAAAGATGTTAAAGAACCCTAAATCAAGAGCATTAAGCTATCTTTATATAGAAGTGCAACCCACCACCCTGCATTTGCAAAATATTTTCCATAGGAGAAAGCCTTAGAAAAATTAGCACACAACGTACTAATATACAGGACATTGGACAGCAATCTTAAACTCCCCAAACCCACTCAATCCATAATCTAAAGCTTCCTCAGTAATTTCATTACCAAAAGGTCATTCCCAACTGTTTCTGCTGTTCTTTGTGTTGCATATGGGTCCATACACACCAACAGTGATGCAAATAAACGGCACAAATTACAAATAATTCAAAGGCAAATCGTCATGTGCCTGACTGAGCACATCAAGCACAATGTGATTTTGCGTATAAATGTTTCCAGTTCTAAAAAAACACGGCTGCTTGAGAACCTACTTAAGGATGTCTGTCGGATAGTTGAAGCACTGATGCAACTGCTGGCCCCAAGCCTGAAGAAGCAGAGGAGTCCTTTTAGAGAGCCGATTGCCCCGGAGCAACGGCTCACCATACGTCTGAGAACTGTTTGTTTGTTTTTGTTTCAATTTAAGGTAAGTCCCTTTTGTTTGTGAACAGTTCCAGCTGTGCGCAATGCACCTTTTGTTCATTCATTTATACACACCATCGTCATACTGCAGCTCATTTAAAATACCTCTTCAAACATTGTTTTCGTTATGTGAGACAATTGAATTGCACAAAAATACATATCTAGTGTGCAAAAGCCTTACAGTGACCAACAATGGACCCCGCACACACCCCTTCATCATGAGGTGCTCATGGCCAGCCACCACCTCAGAATAATTGAGTCAGCAGCAGCCCTTACCCAGTCAAGGAGTTGTAAAATGTAGGATTCATCTTCACTGCGTGATTGCAAAGAAGTTTGTGATGGTAGGTAGCAGATGGACACGAGAAGGATTATCGTTGGCATCACGCTTTGGATTTAGCTTGTGAGTTACATTCGAAGATGTAAGTTACTTCATATGCTGCTAGCGATAGCGATTAGCTGAATAAATGCGGTTGAAAGTGGATAGTTGTGAGAAGCTAGGTGCTAAAATAATGCAAATGTTATTCCCATTGTCACGTGGTTATGCAACAGTGGATCTATACCTGGAGTTTGTGAGTCATGGCTTTTGACCAGCTAGGAGACTAACATTGAACTTTCTGGTGAGTGAATTTTGTTGTTATTTTTGGGAGTCATTTAGTTGAATCTGACCGGCAGTAACTGTTAGCAAGCTAAAGGTTTATTTTATGTTGTGGAGAAGTCGATGTCGCGTCAGAACACCTAATTTATATTTAGATCATTTTTCGCTAGCTCTAGTCTTGTCCTTGAGTCATTTTGACGTGTATGTGGGTGGATGTAGGACACCGATTCGATTGTGGTGTACACCACTGAACACCACAATCCACTCCCTTTCCTCAACTCGCTCAGTGTCTGAATCAGCGATTGATCAGGTGGTTCTTGTTATTGCAGGAATATTGCCTAGATGTGCATATGTGAAGGGGACCGACAACGTGGTGGCAGATGCGTTGTTGCGTACTCCTCACATAATCTGTTGTAATCAGATGCATAGTCAGTAATGGGCCTAGGCATCACTGGCCCACCCAGCCAAGTTTGTTTAAAATATATTTTGTCACAAAAAACTTAAAAAGACTTAAATACACAGAGGGATAATGGGCCACAGGTGAAAACAATCAGGGATCAGGGATGACATCAGAACAGGAAACACATGAGGAAGGGTAAGTGACCTGAAACGAGAGAGGAGTTACTTTCAAAATAAAACAGCAAATGACAAGACAAAAACCAAGACAAGACAAACCTCACCGGCGTGACAAAACTGCTTGTCTAACCAATAAAAGACTGCTTGATCCACCTGCGTCATTTTACCACCTGTGCCCAGCTGTGAACATAGCGACAGTAAAAAAATGCCCTCATGGAGGAATGGGATCGGCCCTATAAGTAGCTGGACGAAGTGTAATCTCCAGTGTAGCCTCACCCTCAAGGAGATCATATACAAAATAAGCCTGTTCACTGGGGGACATACGTCTAGCCTGTAATCATTTGTGAACCTCTTCAACCCATTCCTCCACAGGAGGACATTCTGGACCTGGACTACCAGAAAATTTGGGATATTTATATTATCTTGGCACATAGACATACCTCATACCAGATGAACCTGGCAATGGCCAACTTGGCTCTCCCTGATCTGTATCCACAGTAGGCACTACATTTCCCTGCCAAAGTCTTTCTTTATCTGCTTGCAGATAAAAAAAAAAAAGACAGAAGAAACAGGCTAAAATGTTAACCACCTACAGCGTCTTTGTCCCAGATGTTTCCTCAGCCACTGTTTTTCCTGTAATCAATGTAACCTTGGTTATTGCCACAAAAAACAAATACAGAAATCAAAACAAAAAGGGTAAATGCAAAGCCAATCACATGTTTTACACCAGTCCCCCAGGGGGTGCTCAAGCTCACAATTTGTACAACTGGACTAGACTTAACTAGAAAACCAAACATCACTCCCCTTCAAACTACCTATGGAGGTTATGTCCAATAAAGGAACAGAAATAGGACTGATGTAATCAAAAATATAAATTTATTAAATGCCAGCCAATAAATATACTGGTTGTTAATCAGGGCAAACAAAGGTCATGTAAGCAGCATGGGACTCAACAATACAAAAGTCAAAGTGAATAAGGTCTCAGAATAAATTAATCAGTGTATATTTACAGTGAATAAAATCCAATAAATGGGTGCTGATCACACACACACTGCAACGCTGTAAGAGAGACTTCACATCAAATGTGTACACACGGACACGGTATCACACATCACACATCAGAGAACACTGCAAACAAGATTCTGCCCCTACAAGAGATATTGCACAATGCCCATAGGCCAAACAAGACAGAACAACTGGTTGAACAGGCGAAGGCAATCCTTCTGTAATCAAGAAGCATAATTAGTTTGTGACACTAGATTTGGTTGGTAGAATAGTAGCATAAACCACAGTCAATAATATATTGCCCAATACCTTACGGCAGTCATTCAGAGGGCTGCTGTCAGCTGGTTATGCTTTTGAACTGCGGCACTACTTCTTCTTACTAGAATCCTAGTGGTAATTTAGGCATGATTAGACCTCTGATTGAAAGACTGTCTACGAAAATGGAATGGATAAACTTACGTGTTTGAGGCCAGCCTAGATGAACGAGAATCTAAATGCACTCCAGTGCCAATGAAGTTTACATGTGGATGACTCGTAACTTTGCACTCACCAGCTAGCTCACAAGCGTGAGCGTTGTGTCTGTTCATAGACAATAGCATACAGGAAATAATCAGTGCTAAAAACACTACATCTTACGTCTATAGGAGAAAGGGAGCAAGTAAACGTATCTGCTGCAGACCCGTGTAGATCCACTAGTCGCTATTATGCAAGCCAGCTTCTGTTGATGCTTACTTGCATGTACCATTTGCTGGTCACCATACGCACAGAAACCAGGCCGAGCCTACAAACAAACAGTGGACCATGTTAGGCACTACGCAACAAGAATGAGTTTGCATAAAATACTAACAAACGCAATATTTCCATGTTTTCCCGTTTGCACAGCTGATAACGAGGCTCTCGCTTCAATCCACACCACACTATTGTTCCCCTGTCCACAGCTCGCAACTCATTTAAAGGGAAGTGCCACTTGTGCCACCTGATCGAGATAATCAGTGCAAATGGGCAGGGCCAAGCTGCATTTCCGATCACAACCGTCCTACCTGCCATATTTGTACAACTGTATTGCTGGAATCCTTTCAGTGACTTTTCCATAGAATAGAACCAGCATACATCAAGGTGAATCAGGTGCGATCAGTCTGTCTACAGTGTTCATGATACGATCAGAGGCAGTGTTTGCGTTGGCGTTAGGATGAATGTAAACAATAAAAAAATAGCTGGGGGAATTCTCCTGGTAAAAAGGACGAAGTGACACTGGCAGGTGCTCCATGTCCATACACAGACTCATGAATGATGGCTGTGGAGCAACTGTGCTTACAGTGTGCGAAGATAACTACAAGTCCACTTGCACTTGTGCGAAAGATTGCTAAGGAGCAATACATCAAGGGAAATATCCATCCATCGTCTACTGCTTATCCTATATTCAGGGGCTGGAGCCGATCCCAGCTGTCATTGGGCGAAGGCAGGGTTCACCCTGGACAGGACGCCAGTCTATCACAGGGCCGACATGTAGAGACAAACAACCATTCACACCTACGGGCAATTTAGACTCATCAACTAACCTATCCCCATCCTGCATGACTTTGGACTGTGGGAGGAAGCTGGAGAACCCGGAGAGAACCCACGCTTACATGGGGAGAACATGCAAACTCCACACAGAAGGAACCCAAACCGGGAATCGAATTGTCACGGTCGCTGGAAAATAAACTTTCATAGCAAAAATGAAAAGGTAATTCTCAAACGACACGATTTCAGACAAAAATCCACGTTTGGAACGTTGGAGAATGGAGCAGCACTATCGGCACCACCGAACCTGGAACCGGCAGCCTTCAATGGGGCAGATGACTCCATCTCATCCAACGGAAAAACAGTTCAGCAGGCTACTGCAACCGGTTATTGAATTTCCTCATAATTATCATGTTTCTACTTAAATAAATAAATGGATTAAAGTTAAGTGATTACACAAACTTGTTGTATACCATAATGTTTAACATGAAATTTACATACATTATGTTTATATCCGTTATTGTCACTCTTCTGTTTTTTAAATATAATGTATGTTCATTAAATTATTTAAGGTGTATTGGAAGCCACAACAGCAGCATTTGATGGATTGGGTGCAGACACCAATGGGTGGATGAAAGAAATGATCGGATTTGGCACTGATGGGGCGGCAGTGAATTTGGGTCACCATGTAGGAATTATTTCTCTTTTAAAAAGAGAAATCATGTGAATCTTTTTCATTATAGGTCTAATTCTCTCTGTCATTGTTTTATGGTTTGTGCTTTTTTACAGCCTTTTCTCTTTCTAATTCATTATTAGATTGTAGCTTGCAATCCTAACCCTCTAGAAAAAGGAACCCATGGTGATGGTGCATGAGGTCCTGCACCTTGTATGGAAACCTACCCTTTTAGCCTAAAGTCACAGAGGGAGCTGCAGACCTTTGGAGAAGAGCTTGGGGTGAACATATGTAGCCCACGAGTGATAGTATTAACCCCCGGTTCTTTTGTTGGAAGCCCAAGGACAAACCAGAGATACCGTTCAAAGATATAGTATTTATTCAGGTCACAGGTAAAGTATGGCAGCGCTGGGCTCGGAATGGCAGAGCTCTCGCAGGATCTCAGTCAGAGCGAGTATGATTTCCGGGTGCTGGTTACATTTTATCTTCTCGGGCGGAGACTGCCCCGTACAGAGGTTGGACTTTCACACAACCGAGTCTCACTGGTCAGTTATCTCTGAGGTCAACTTACAGAAATATCAAACATGTATAGGTGTTGCAGTGGCGTGGCGTGGGGAAAATTTCCGAGGAAGCCAAGTGAGCCACAACCTCTAAGCTGTGTATGTTTTACGGGGTGGGAGCAGAAAAACGGATGTTGCAGTTTATATGTTGCTATCTCCCGTGGTCGGATGAACTATTAGAGCACCGTCTCTCTCTCTCTCTCTTATTATTATTATTATATGATTATTCAGGGAGCAGGTATCCTTGTCAAAAAGGAGACAGGGCCAGCAGAATAGCCGCTGTAGCTTGGCGCTACCAGCTAGCCACTCAGTGCGGACGTAATTCTCCTCATTAAAGGTCCGAAAACCTTTCTTCCTCTCCGTACGTACTACGGAGCTCTAGTTTTGGTGTTGGCTGGCCGTCAGATTTAATCCAGAGTTGCTGTTGTAGGGGCAGTTTAGTAAAATTATTTTTTACTAAATACTCCAAATCTCCACCCTCCATAATCGGGCTTAAAAAATTAGCTAGCTTATCAAGAGATGAACACACAGCAACGAATCTTCCGTTATTTGATTGGCCTGATGTCAACGAGTTCAGGCTTTCCTTAACACTGTCCTGACCAATCACAGGGTAGCAGTGTCGTGACAATAGCCTCACCTGATTGGTCAATCATTCTTTTTTTTTTCACCAAGGGAGGCCAGCACAGCTTGGCCTCCTCACAGACAACAGGGTGCAGTGACATGTTTTCAACGCTCATTCACCCCGTAACATTTAGAGGGGCGCTGTTTTACACATCATGAAACGCTCGATAATTAATGAAGAGAGACGAGGAGGAGACGACAGACACATCATAGAGGGATTACGTAAACTGTAAAAAAGTGATTTTATTAAATGATCCCTTGGCCTCTGCAAGAAAACGCCACTGGGGTGTTGTCCTTTAGGCAGACAGAACAAAGAGGGCCTTGAAGATTCAACGGTTCCTGCTTATCAGGTTAAATGTCACACTCTTCTAATTAAATGAACACAGCTAATAAGTTGCATGAGTTCAGTGAAAAAATACAAATCTAAAGTGAACAGAGTAAAAGCCAATTCTAACAACTCCCCCTTTTGACATAATTTTATTATGTCACTTACAAAAAATACAGGTGGGAAAGTTATGTCTGTATTGTGTCTCAGCTCAACAGTTCCCCAAACTGTGAGTGACTAACCGTCCTGAGCTGCAACACAACCAGGTAGGAGATTTTTTAGATATCCCCCTTCTGATACAATTCTATTATATTAACGCAAATAAAAATCTTATAATCGTATAGTGGGTATGTAAACATGTCTTCATTGCATTGAGCATCCTATATGTATGCCAGTATCTGTAAGCTGTTCTTCATTGCAGTTACTCACAGCAAGCAATTCTTCATTGCACATGCATGTGGAAATAGTAAACACAGCAATGTTGATCAAACAAAACAATCATAATATTAAAAGCATAAGCTAAACAATTCATATCAGGAGTAGCCATCATGGTACCAGGAACAGAACCTCTTTCCCAGGAGAATACAACCTTCCATATCTCTACTGATAACATGTCTGCTATGAGCACAATAACCATAAGAGAAAACTATGAGTCTCACGCCTCTACGTGTATGTAATGCTATATGTGGGTATGTGGTAACCTTAGCAAAATCTGAGTCAACAGCGGTTCAGGAGAACAAACAGCGGTCTTCATCAGAATCCTTGTAAGCTTCAGGGCCCTAGTTTCGTAGACCAGGCATAATCGGCGCGCAGCACACCTGCGCCACGCCGACGGGGTGTGTCCACCTGGACTTTGCAAGTTTCGTGCACCGCGCAGGCTAGCGCAGGCACTCCTCCTGTCACTCCAAACCCACGCAAGTGGGAAAGAGGGAATCTTCATCATCTGCGCTCCACAGCTGCGCCGGATTCCCTGTCCAACACCAGAACGGAGGGACACCGGGACATCACGGGCCACTCAAACCAGCTGCAGCCCCAACTCCGGTTCCAGCTCGCGGCAAAGTTGCGCATTTCCATGGACACAACAGGCTGCCGAGGCGCGAGACCAGCACGAGCTGCTGTATTTTTTTTTAAAGATTTTTTCAGGCATAGACGCATTTTATTAGCAGTGGATAGATATGAAAACAGAAGAGAGAGAGGGAGATGTTTTGGTCCGAGAGGTCCAAGTTTCAGCTTTGTTAATTCAGTCAGGCTGATTTTCCGTTACGCGTGCCATCCGCCTTTGATCTGACGTCAGATGTGACGGGACAATCTATATAGATATAAATTCACGTGTTGATTCAATTAGTTGCATTAAATAGTGTTTGTTGTGATTATTTATTGCATTTAAATGTGCCTGGAACTGTGGAAACCTGCCTGTGAGGTCTTGGTGACGTGGGTGCACTGCGCGCCGGTCAGCCAAACTTCCACTCCCAGCTGTAATTCGCCTTGCGCAAAGAGTAGACCAGGTCGGAGCTGGCGGGCTTTCGGCGCAGTCTCGACGAGGCTTTTTGCCACGAAACTTCCGCTACACCAAGCTGAATCTGTGACGCCTCCCCCTGCTGCGCCACCACACCCATCTTGGCGCAGGTGATCCACCAAACTGCCAAACTGGGGGGGTTTAGCTCAGGAGGTAGAGCGTTTGGCTGGTAACCGCGAGATTTCCAGTTCGATCCCCGGCTCCTCCTAGCTGAGTGCCTGGTGTCCCTGAGCAAGACACCTCACCCTAATTGCTCCTGACGAGCTGGCTGTCGCCCTGCGTGGTTGACTCCGCCGTGTGTGAATTCATGGGTGAATGTCAGTCATTAATGTAAAGCGCTTTACCAAACTGACCGTGCGCAAGGCTGCGGCTGGTCAAAACTTGCATTACGCCGGCTCCGCCACCTTGCGCTGCGCCACGAAACTAGGGCCCTACGTCTCATCCGCTCCAACTTCATTTTGTCTGAAGAAAGGAAGGAAGCTGCTTTGTGTCTTGTGTGTGTCTCAGGCTGTGTGTGTGTGTGTGTGTGTGTGTGTGTGTGTGTGTGTGTGTGTGTGTGTGTGTGTGTGTGTGTGAAACTAATCAATTTGCTCAGGTTGCTGTGTGTCTCTGGAAGAGTCAAGGTCTTAACTGGCATTTGATGTATCGTTAGCACAGAGGACGATGAATGTATGGAGAATGTAATCTCTCCCAGAAAACATCGGCAGTCTACCAAAAACGTCCGTCTGTTACTGCTTTTCTTGCTTTCCGTGCCCCGTACAGAGGTTGGACTTTCACACAAACGAGTCTTGTCAGTTATCGCTGAGGTGAACTCACAGAAATGTAATATGAAACATGTATGGGTGTTGTCCTTCAGTACAGTGTGCGAGTTATACCACGGTGTCCGGGGGAGCCGAGGCTGGGGGCGGGCGATCGTTTTTTTTTTTTTTTTTTTGGAGGGGGGCAAAGTTTAAATGCTGATCCTGTCATTAATAGCAACAGCATATGCCTATTATAAAGAGAAAATCCGTTGCACGCACACCATAGGTCTATGTACAATATTTACATGAAACACCCCGATCGATCATCATCACATCATACATCACATGCTGTACACAGAGCCAAACACGCGATAAGAGCAGCCAGCGGCACCAACCATGAACAATATGGCAATAGCCTATTATTTACAATACAGCTAGGGGAGATGCAACGCCACATACACAACACAACAATGCACATAGCCCGTCTCATAAGTAGGCCTATCACAACACAGCAATCCATAGGCCTACAACACAGCACAATTGAAGTTAAAGCAGGTCTTACCTAACACAGAAGCGACCACAGCGGCCTGGGTTCAGCTGCTTTTGCTCGAGGTCCAGTAAGCCATGATGTGGACGGGCGATGACCTGATTTCAGCCAAGATGTGATGAACGGCGTTGGATCGAATCTCTCCAATGGAGGTCCATTAAGATCCACAAAAAGTAGTGGTGAGAGGCTGGCTTCACGCAGTCTATTGCGAGTCTTAGAGTCAGTGTCATTCACAGCTGAAAAGCCCCTCTCGCACTCCGATGAAGTGGGCAGGTATGTCCTGCTTGCTATGGACAGCTTCTCCAGCGTTTTGCCTGGTGCGCCTCCAACTTCCAACTTCCAGTCACGAAGCTCCTGCACTGCTTCACTGACAGATTCACCGAGTGTTTTCGCAAGGGCCCTTATTTCTTTTTCTCCATAGAGTATAAGTGCATTGCGGTCCTGTGGCCAAAAGCGCTTGTCGAGGGGTTGGAGCATATTAACGAGATCTGACTCTGGCATTCGCTTTTTAAGATTGTCGATCACAGACTGGTAGAACTGACCCCTTTTAATCTTACCGCTGCTCTCAATTAGCTCCAAACCTTTGAACTGTCCTTGTGCTATGCGTTCCTCGGCCTTCTGTGCAGATTTTCCTCCACACTCTTTCATAGCAGAAAGAACATCAATGCACTGCTGAATCTGAGAATTAGCGCTCACTATATCCATGTCCCTTTGCTGCAACCTTAGTGACAGGGCCTGCAGCTCACGAAGCATGTCTTTCATGCAAGCCAAATCGGCTACAAATCCAGCGTTGGACAGTTGTCTATGGAGCCCAAGGAATTTCTTCCTCTCAGTGTCATTCCGAGATGGATCCTCACTTGCTACTTTAAACTGGCTTGCTAAAGCAGGGTAGTTGTTCCAGACTGCTTTTACAGTTCTAAAACTGCTTGACACCCACCTAATTGTAAAAATCTGCCCGATTTTTAAAAGCTGCATGTTCAACTCCTCTGCGGCCACCTCGAGGAGTCTGACGTTCTTTGCTGACTGGCTGTACAAGGTGTACAACTTTGAAACGAAAATCTCGAAATGGTTACATCCAGCAACGAGTTTTAGAGAGTCATGGACTGCCAGCTCTAACCGGTGGCAAAGGCAGTGTATTGACTGCATTTTGGGGAAGTCCTGTTTTAGGCGAGTAATGACCCCACTGCGTTTGCCAGTGAGGACAGAAGCGCCGTCAGTGGCGATACTGATAAGATTGTTAATCAAAAAGTCGTCATCAAAACCTGCCTCACGTAGAGTCTCTCTCAGGCTGCTGTAGATGGACTCGGCGTCTGTGCCCTGCGCTAACTCTTTCAGGTCTAAAAAGACATTATCCACGTCTCCCTTTCCTGTCACGTCACATCTCACATACATAATCATATATGCACGCCCGTGCACTGTGCTCTCATCAATAGTGATGCTTATTTTTGACTGGGCCTTTTTGACATTAGTAACAAATTTTTTCCTCATTTCGTGTGCAATGTGAACAATAATCTCAGCACATGATTTGTCTGATCTGTGTACAGAGCCTACCTTTGCCCCGTTAAGCTCTTGGAGCTGCATGACAGGTGGGAGATTTTTAAATGCCATCCTTTCTTTTGCAACCATATACGCAGATCTGAAAGCATTGGACGTTTCCTCTATCAACTTTGCGTTGACTGCGAGAATCGTGTTCGGCAGTATTGCTTTTTTTCTTGTTTCTGCCAGTTCAACTGCCCTGTTGTGCGATACACTATCCCGGTGCTTGTATATCTTCTTACGCAAGTTATTCTTTGCTTTGCTGGTTACGTCCCCATTCATCCATTCTTCTGATAAGTGCGCTCCAGCTTTATCAGTGAGGAGAAGGTTTTTAGCATCCCTGCAAACGGTGCATCCTATGCAGCCATCCTTGGAGAACAGCCATGGGAGGCGTGTGGTCCACTCACTCCACTGTTGGCTGGTCCAGCCCACCGGGACCACCGAATTAACTTCTTCGTCTCCCCCATCTCCAGCAGCAGGCAGGGAGGAAGAGGGGGACGAGGTGGGGTGGTCATCATTAGCATCGTCATCTTCTTCTTCTTCGTCTTCTTGTCTTGTCGTCTTCTCTTCAGCCCCCAAGTTAACGTTAGCCGTCAAGTTAGCACTAACGTTACCTGCCTCCTCTCTCGGTTCTGTGACTGGAGCAGCAGTCACAGCTACAGTCGGCTGGTCTTCTTGGTCAGGTTCTTTATTGGATGTCTTTTTAAAGAAATAACCCAAGGTAAGTTGTTGTTTTTTTCTTTTCGACATGATGTCAGTCAGCAGTAATTGTAATTATCAGACAGCGCTAACTGAACGAGTGAATGACAATTAAACACTTTGATCTTTAGCGCGTGTGAGCAGTGGGGTCACGTGGAGCTGCGGCCTGCAGGCAGCGCCCCCACGCTTCAAGCGCCTCCGACGTGCAAGCAGGCAACACTTTTTTCATGAATCACGAACTAAAAATACAATTTTATTTCTCTTATTTTACACCTTTGAGGGAAAACCATGGCCAAAATATAATTAATTTGGCAATCATATCAATATTTTAGAGCTCCCCCCAAATTTCACAAATCATGTTTCCAGGGGAGCTCAGGTGGCCACCAGGGGAGCCATGGCTCCCCCTGCTCCCCCGTAACTCGCACCCTGCTTCAGTAGTGTATCTATTCTAGCAAACCTAACTGTCAGAACAAAGAGGGCCTTGAAGATTCAACGGGTTCCTGCTTATCAGGTTAAATGTCACACTGTTCTAATGAGCACAACCAGTGATTTTATATATGAGTTCAGTGAAAAAGTACAAGTCTAAAGTGAACAAGGTAAAAGCCAATAACAATAGCAATACCGGCGGCGGCCAAAATCATGGACCGACTGTTATCATTTTGCTATCATTTATTGCACAGTTTTATCCATTTTAAATTTAACACAGAGAAGTAAAAAAAAAACAAAAAACAAAAACAAGGAACAACATTGTACTTTTCACCTGTGTGAGGAATTAATTTAATTGGTAAGAAAGCAAAGAAAACAATTGCACACGAAAAACAGGATACTCAGTGTAGAGAGTACTTCTCAGTACTCAGCTATACAGACTTTTTCCCAGTTCCTGGACTCTGTTCTCCCCATGGTAGGACGTCGAGGGTGCACACTCGGCGCCTACGCGGCACATACACATACACACACACACACACACACACACACACACACACACACACACACACGCTCACCTGCTGCTGCTGCAGAGGTCGGTCTCGGGTTCACAGGCCAAACCGAGGCAGTCCCGGATCATGCCGTAAATAGCGCTAAGTGGCGCACTTCAAGGGGTCAGGTGACCACGGACTGAACTAACATTATTTTTTGTATTGAAAATGGTCAAATTAGAGACTTCCAGTGTAAATAATGGTGCAGCTATATGGAGGGTTGTTAGTGCCATAATATTGGAGTGTAAGTGAATTGGTTTTGTGTGTTTTGGGGCTAATTTTTAAGCATATTTCTAAACCCTTATGCTGGGTTAATTGGTTTGCCCAGGGCAGGGGCCAAGGGGGTATATAAAGGGAGCTCAGCTCACTTGAAGGGGGCTTTTATTTTTTTTTGGTCCCAGTTGCTGCCGTGATTTTTGTAAATATTGTAAATATTCCTGCTACTTTTTTTTGCCACCTGAGGGTATTTTACTTTGGTTTGGTGTAAATAAAATTCACCGCACTAAAGTTCGCCAACTGAGCCATCATCTTTCCATTGAAAAATAACGAACCCCGACACATGCATTTTAGATTTGTCAGCAAGGAACTGAAAGTGTTGGAGACTCACTGGTTTCAAGCGTATTCACAGTCACAATGAAGCAAGACTTGCAGAGTGTGTGATAAGAATGGATCACGATCTGAGGTTAAGCTTTTGAAATTGCCAGAGACAAAGTTATGACAATGTCAGTAATATGGCTGGAAAATATCAGGCTCATCTGAAGAAAGCGAACCCTGAGTCACTGTGCCCTGTGCTGGACAGTCATTTAATCTTGTTGCCGCAAACAACATTGACAATAGCTGTAAAGATGTGAGCGATTTATTTGATGTACTTCAGTTACTGTACGTGTTTTGTGCCACATCTTACTTGTCATTTTTACAAATTAACAGTTGGACAAGTTGCCTTAAAAGTGAGCAGTGAAAAGGATTGTTCCTCAGGACACTTACCATGAAGACAAATTACAAACATCATTGAAATAAGAAATCATTTGAAAGTAGAAAAATAGATGGGATTTAGGTCAATCGAAATCTGAAGAAAGGCTTGAAAAGTATCAAAAGTGCCGTCTTTAAAGAGGTCTCTGAAAATCTTAATGCCTCGATTTTTCCATAGCTTGTAGAAAGTATTCATAAAAGATGGGGGGAATAGGTGATTATCCACTAAAGGCATAAGAGTAGACGCAGACAGAAACTTAAAGTGGTGGCTACACTGGAACCAAATCTTTATGGTAGAGAGTACCATAGGATTCTTTGTGAATCTAAGGATTGATCGGGAATGAAGATGTGAGTAAGGCAGCAGGTGAAGAGGAGACACATGACTAAGTGAGTCTCAAGCTTACACCATAACAGCTGTGGAGACTGAAGCCGCTAAGTAAATTTATGTATGTGTGCTGACCAATATAGAAGAAAGTTTGGTAAGACAAGTACATTATTGCAATAAGGACTTCTTCACCATGGGGGGTTTGCCGCCCCACAAGAAGGAGGCAATAGTATGGTCTCAAGATTTAAAAAAATGTTTGGGCAAAAATAAAGGAATGCACTGAAACAGAAAAAGAACTCACCACATTAATTCTACCTATTAATGTCAGAGGGAGATAGTTTCACCTCTTGAAATCTAGCCCAACCTCGTCAACTAGTTGAAAAGTTATAGCAGACTAGAGAGAAGGTAAGGTAAGGTCCGAGTCACATTAATCCCCAAATACTTAAATCCTGAAGGGCTGAGGTTGAAAGGAATAACAGAATGTTACTCAATTTCTAGGTCATGACGCTGTTTCACTAAACTCTGGGATAGGTTAGTAACATTTTGTCTGTCAATATCCATAATTTTTGTGAGTAATTCACCTACCCTGGCCTTATGGTTTTTGTTGCGATGAGCAGAAATAGAGATAATCTGACCATGCAGATAAGCTTCAAGAGATTCCCATAGTAGTGAGAAAGACGGTTTTGTTTTTGTTAGTAGTTATATAGTCATCAATTGAGGACTCAATAAAGGTTGGCTTGAGAATCTAATAGTTAGAGGAGCACGATCAGAAATAAAAATTGAATGATATTCAGGGGCGGTCACTTTGGGGACCAGGGAACCATCCATCCATCGTCTACCACTTATCCTATATTCAGGGTTTGGGGGGGGGGTGGGGGTGGAGCAGATCCCAGCTGTCATTGGACGAAGGCAGGGTTCACCTGGACAGGTAACCAGTCTATCACAGGGCTTACATGTAGAGACAGACAGGTAACCAGTCTATCACAGGGCCGACATGTAAAGACAGACAGGTAACCAGTCTATCACAGGGCCGACATGTAGAGACAGACAGGTAACCAGTCTATCACAGGGCTGACATGTAGAGACAGACAGGTAACCAGTCTATCACAGGGCCGACAACTAGAGACAGACAGGTAACCAGTCTATCACAGGGAGACATGTAGAGACAGACAGGTAACCAGTCTATCACAGGGCCGACATGTAGAGACAGACAGGTAACCAGTCTATCACAGTGCTTACATGTAGAGACAGACAGGTAACCAGTCTATCACAGGGCTGACAAGTAGAGAGAGACAGGTAACCAGTCTATCACAGGGCTGACATGTGGAGACAGACAGGTAACCAGTCTATCACAGGGCTGACATGTAGAGACAGACAGGTAACCAGTCTATCACAGGGCCGACATGTAGAGACAGACAGGTAACCAGTCTATCACAGGGCTGACATGTAGAGACAGACAGGTAACCAGTCTATCACAGTTACCTGTCTATCACAGGGCTGACATGTAGAGACAGACAGGTAACCAGTCTATCACAGGGCTGACATGTAGAGACAGACAGGTAACCAGTCTATCACAGTTACCTGTCTATCACAGGGCTGACATGTAGAGACAGACAGGTAACCAGTCTATCACAGGGCCGACATGTAGAGACAGACAGGTAACCAGTATATCACAGGGCTGACATGTAGAGACAGACAGGTAACCAGTCTATCACAGGTAGACATGTAGAGACAGACAGGTAACCAGTCTATCACAGGGCGGACATGTAGAGACAGACAGGTAACCAGTCTATCACAGGGCCGACATGTAGAGACAGACAGGTAACCAGTCTATCACAGGGCCGACATGTAGAGACAGACAGGTAACCAGTCTATCACAGGGCCGACATGTAGAGACAGACAGGTAACCAGTCTATCACAGGGCCGACATGTAAAGACAGACAGGTAACCAGTCTATCACAGGGCTGACATGTAGAGACAGACAGGTAACCAGTCTATCACAGTTACCTGTCTATCACAGGGCTGACATGTAGAGACAGACAGGTAACCAGTCTATCACAGGGAGACATGTAGAGACAGACAGGTAACCAGTCTATCACAGGGCTGACATGTAGAGACAGACAGGTAACCAGTCTATCACAGGGCTGACATGTAGAGACAGACAGGTAACCAGTCTATCACAGGGCTGACATGTAGAGACAGACAGGTAACCAGTCTATCACAGGGCTGACATGTAGAGACAGACAGGTAACCAGTCTATCACAGGGAGACATGTAGAGACAGACAGGTAACCAGTCTATCACAGGGCCAACATGTAGAGAC
This sequence comes from Eutrigla gurnardus, assembly GCF_963514095.1. Lineage (NCBI taxonomy): Eukaryota > Metazoa > Chordata > Actinopteri > Perciformes > Triglidae > Eutrigla > Eutrigla gurnardus. The sequence continues at coordinate 25,871,477 of NC_139925.1, forward strand.
AGACAGGTAACCAGTCTATCACAGGGCCGACATGTAGAGACAGACAGGTAACCAGACTATCACAGGGCTGACATGTAGAGACAGACAGGTAACCAGTCTATCACAGGGCTGACATGTAGAGACAGACAGGTAACCAGTCTATCACAGGGAGACATGTAGAGACAGACAGGTAACCAGTCTATCACAGGGCCGACATGTAGAGACAGACAGGTAACCAGTCTATCACAGGGCTGACATGTAGAGACAGACAGGTAACCAGTCTATCACAGGGCTGACATGTAGAGACAGACAGGTAACCAGTCTATCACAGTCCAGTTAGTAACAGTAGAGATGCAGATTTTAATCAATTTGTTTAATCAAGTCAGCCTCCATTAAAATACTAGCAGTAAGTCACTAGACTTTAGGAACTACAAGTAACCCTTTACTCTGAGAGCGTAGTGCTCTAGCAGGACAGTAGGGTTTAATGAGCTCTTTTACATTTGATGGTGCCTGACCATTAAGAGCCTTGTAAGTGAGGAGAAGGATTTTATATTATATTCTGGATTTTACTGGCAGCCAGTGCAGAGAAGCTAATACAGGAGAAATGTGATCCCTTCTTCTGGTTTTAGTCAGAACACGAGCTGCAGCATTCTGGACCAGCTGGAGAGATTTAAGAGATTTATTAGAACAGCCTGATTATAAGGAATTGCAATAACCCAGCCAAAAAATACATGGATGACTAGTTTTCTACATCTTTTAAAGACAATGTTGTCCTTGTACTTTGTTTAATGTGTTTGTAAAATCCAATGCTGGTGGCAACAAAAATCATGTGCGAGGAGAAGAACCCAAACATTTCAGCCACCCCTCTGCTTCATGCACAACTTCTGAATGATACAGATTCCAGCATTGAAGATTTCCCTCTTGTCAGAGAGATAAAGAACACCGTCCATCAGGACCTATTAAAAGTGACATGGATTTGAAGAGGAGAAAAACAACGTGTACATTTCATCAGCCTTTGACCCCAGGTCAAAGGCTCTTCCTTTCGCCACAGGGTATGCAGAGGACGTATGCTAAGATGGTGTCAAAGGCTGCTGCTCTGAAGGTAATTCCGTCTTGCAGACAGTAGTAGGTCATCTGAATTATTGATTTCAGTTTCGTGTTGGATACCAGGGGCGGTTTGTGTATTGGCCGACGCACTACAAACGGGGGGAAAAGGAGGCAACTTTGATCTAACCGATTCTCTCACAGCAACCGTCGTTATCAGTGTTCTAGATGTTTGATCTGCCAAAATATCATTGTCCAATCAGACCAAAGTCGTGCTTCAAATGGTCCCGCCTCTTTGGGGGCGATTTCAGTCAGGTTGAACATTGCCCCAGCAGTCTCTCATAGACTCTGAAATCCATGTTTTTCAAATATCAGAGCTTTCAATGAAATCTCTATGGGATCCGTTCCGGGAGGGCTCGCCTCGTCATACAGAGAAGACACCACCACAGCCAATCAGAGGCAGAGTAGGGGCAGGCCGTCGTCTCTGATGGCTCTGACCCCGGTCTCTTCTTCGCTCAAATAAATCGTGCAGTGTGTAAGCCTTAATATAACATGTGATAGTTATCCTTCTCAGGATGCAGCTCAAATGAAGAACTGTAGATCGTTTTCCCTTCAAGACCAACGCTGGGCGGAGATCGAATTGTTCCAAACGTTAACAAAGCACCAGAAACACCTACAACCCCCCCCCCACACACACACACACACACACACACACACACACACACACACACACACACAGGGCCGGCTGATGCAGCGAGGAGTCAGATATGATAAGAACATTTCACACGCTTATAATACCACCCAAGAGAGAGAGAGATTTAAATTAAGAAAAAAACACTTATTTAAAATGATTCCTGTTTATTAAATGATCAGTGTATATGGGAACTGTCAACAAAAGGTATAATATGTTTATTATTGACCTAAATGAAAATGTTAGTCTGGAGCCCTGATGGACCTATTGAATGGGTCACCTTAGTAATCATCAGAAAAATTGCCCCCCATGAGATTTTTTTCAGAGTCGCCACTGGTGTTGATGTGGTAAAAAGTAATTTGCTTAAATTTTAAATGAACAGAAATGGTTGAATTGATGTCAAGATGTTTCTAAATGATAGTGTAACATTCAAGCAAGCACTACTGACTAGAAGGAAGCAGAGAGAATGGGAATGATCCATCTACTGTACACACACCAAAGAATTCTGCACTTGCTGACTTCCTTGGGGAGACATTCAAGAGCACCGAAGCTTCCTCTACCACTGACAGATGACCCAGATTGGTGGAAGTCGCAGGCACAATGTTTATGAGGTACACTTTATGAGGTTAGGAGTTAGAAAAAAGAAATTACAAAATAAACATTAGTAAATAACTATTAATAAATTAAACTAAAAACAGTTGCATTTGATGAGCTGATATTTAACACCACATGTTTAAAAACACCAACAGATGGGAGTACCTGTAACTTTCGGGTTTGTTGCAGGTTCCATGTGCTCGGGGCGTCGATGATAAAGAACGTTCTACCGAGCAGCGAGCGTCCATGAGGAACCCTTAGAGTGAGCCAGTTGGATCTGGTTTGATAAGACCAGGATTCCGATGTCGTAGGGAGGAGATGTAGGGAAGTTTACCACCAATAGCTTTAACAACAAACAAAGGCAGTGGTAACTGCACCTCAGAAACAGAGGGCCAGCCAACCTTACTATAGAGAGCAGAGTGGTGTGTACTAGAACTCTTTGTCAGATTCCTCTACGGTTACCGCTGGTGTGCCCCAGGTCCTGGGCCCTCTGTTGTTTTGTATTAACATGCTCCCCCTGGGTAGGATAATTGCAGAATTTGGTATTAAGTTCCATTTCTATGCTGATGACACACAGCTAAACATCCCACTGTAGCCTAACGACCCCTCTCAAAATCAAAATCTTGGACCTCTCGGACCAAAACATCAGTTTCATCCTGGGAAAAGTTTGGCCGTCTGGCGCTGCTGCTGCTGTCTTCTGTCCAGCGCCGCCACTAGCCATTTTGGTGCCCTAAGCAGAATTCCTTTATGATGCTCCTCGTCTCCTCCTCGTCTCCCACTCACGCCTTCTCTCCTTCCTCTTTCCCACTTGCGGGGTGGGAGTGACGGGAGGAGTGCCTGCACGAGCCTGCGCGGTGCACGAAACTTGCAAAGTCCAGGCGGACACACCCCGTCGGCTTGTCGCAGGTGCGCTGCGCTCCGACTGCGCCTGGTGTACGAAACTGGAAGATACCTTGCAGCTAGGTAGTTTTTAAATTGGCGTCATGGCAGAGCCTGCAAAGAAAAGGAGGAGTATAATGTCCGATGAGGCGAAGTAAAGAAAACGGGAGCATGACAAAGAAACAGCTCAAACGAGAGTGAATATCGGACCGGCTCACACTCGTTGGCGAGAGCTGAAGGAGGCTACAAGATACATTTACATTTACATTTACATTTAGGTCATTTAGCAGACGCTTTTGTCCAAAGCGACTTACAATAAGTACATTTGTCAAAAGAAGGAAACAAAGAAACCACGACATATCATTGCCGATGCAGTAAGAGCTAAAAATAGAACAAGTGTTAGGTCCTCATCTGAGTAAAGTAGTACTTCAAGAGTAACAGTGCTACGATCCGAGTTATTTTTTATTTTTTTTTGCGGGGGGGGGGGGGGGGGGGGGGGGGTCGAGGGAGGGTGTTAGTGGGTCATGCTATGTAGAGTCGAGGTGAAGTCTGAACAGGTGAGTCTTGAGCCTTTTTCGGAAGATGGCAAATGACTCTGCTGTCCTGACATTGGTCGGGAGTTCGTTCCACCACATTGGTCGGGAGTTCGTTCCAGATACAAGACGGATGGTGACTTGGCTTTGTTGCTGCTGGATTCATACCGGTAATCATTTTTTTTCCAACAGTGTGCATCTGTGTACAATACATTGTCGATTATTTTATTGGCTCATGTTAGCTAAGGCGTTAGCTATTGTGCTAATATATATGTAACTATCGCTATGGCTCATGTTAGGTAATCTTAGCTAAGGCGTTACCTCTACCTTGTCACTGGACATTGTTCAAATCGTTCATCGTTTCCAGAGCCGGTTCTGCATACAAACAAATAACGTGTGTGCTACGGTAGGCTGCGGTGGCTAAATTATTTACGACGGCAGTAATGGACAATTCCGCTTCCAACCTGTAGGGGGACCAAAGAGGAAAAGTTCTTAACCCTCTGAGACCCATTGTAGCATATACGCTACAAATGATCGTCTTTAGAGCGTCATAACTCCGTAATGGTTTGAGCTAAACAACGGTACCCTGCTTGCCCATGTGAGCGATTTATTTCTGACAACAAAACGAATGCGTAAAGTTGTAAAGATGTGACTAGATGTGTCCTCGTTTCCGTGGCGCATTTCTCCGTTTTGTTTATGTATATCGATCGTTATTTTCATCCGCCATCTTGTTAGTGACGTATAGAGTCACGTTTATGCATCGGACATTCGTATTGGCTCCTGTAGCGGCTTTTACAGCCAATCGGAAAGCCTGATTTACGCTTGGCCGTGAGTCAATAGGCTTGTTTGGAATCAAGCATGCGCATGCATTTGCCTCGCAAAACCAGGCATTCTGGGAAAAAAACGTCACAAATGCTGGTGATAACTTCCCTTTGCGACATGTCACATGCCTTTAAAAACTCGCGGTATCTCCAGGTACCTCCCTTCGCATGCTTTTCTGTGCAGATGGTCTGAAATAAGTGCGGACATAAGACACTCCCCTCAACGTTGCCCTAGTTGGTTAGAATTATCACGTGGTATTTCCCACGTGAGAAAATTCCCCAGCCTCCGTCAACAACGGGACTTCAAATGCCTCGGCTCGAGTTCGTCAGCGACGAAGAAAGCCAGCGCCGCTGGGCAGGCCATATTCTTTGTGCAAAGTCCGTGAAGTTTCCCCTGGCGCGATAGTTTTTGTTATGTATACAATTATCAATAAAGTTTAAATTAAAAAAAAAAAAAAAAAAGTCCGTGAAGTGCACCTGTGTCCGACTTGACGTAGTGGGAACTTGGCGTGTTTATGACGAGTTCCGGCGGATCCTCTCAAGTCTCGTGCATGCATCGGCGCAAATGCATGCGATCCGAAACGCGCCCATTGGGTGCAGTCGAATAGTCTTTTTTGCTTAGGAAGGTTCCTAACTGAAGAAGTGACCCGGAAGTAAACAAGTGGCCGCCATGATAAGAGCTGTTCGAATTCTCTAAATGCAAAGGAAAGGAGCTCCAATGCTTCCTTTCAGAGCTCCTTTAGCATAGGATGCAACGGACCTTCCTATGCGATAGGAAAGGAGATTACGCCGACCCACAATTCTTTGCGAGAGCAACATTTAAAGTGCCGCACACCTCGGCCGTTAATGAAAACAAACGATATGTGCATTTACATATTTAACAATGACTTTCATGCAGAACATATAGTAATTGGAATAGTGATAATAAATGTGTGGACAGTGATAATAATGGTTTTTTGAATGTTTTTTTTTTATTTATTTCAATCATGTTACAAATGTTTGACAAAAACGAAACTAAAACCACAAATGAAAAGTAAATAAAGCAACGGTCAAACAGAAAGGAGGAGCTGCTGGACCTGAAGCCGGTCAGTGAACCAGCTGTTGATAAAACCAACATGTGGAGAAGTGGACGATGCGCTTTTTGTAGTCCATTATTGTAGTTTCTCCAGCGCAGACGCACGTCAATCACCGGTGCCGATCATCAGCTGTCAATCATCAGCGGCCGCGTTATAATGACGTAGCTTAGTGAAAGTCCGGTCGGATTCTCTGAGCACCGCGGTCGTCTTTTCCTAAGTCCTTTTGAGTTCTCCTATCGCCTTTTCTTAACCCCGTGACGTTTTCCCCAGAGGTCAAGGAATAGGAGATAGGAATAGGAGTTAGGACCTTATTTTTTGACTATTCGACTGCACCCATTGTGTTTGCTCAAACCGGAGACACGGAGGAGGTCAAAGCAGAGAAAAGGACGGTCAAAGAGTTACTGTAGTGATAGAGAAAGTTAAATACATAAATGGCACAGAAGAAGTACACTTTATACACACATATTTAGGGCAGGGAGAGGAAAGGACCATTGCTGGCAAAAAAAACGCCCATGGACACTACTCAAAAGAATATCCATATTTCATCGACAGAAGGAGCTAGAAGCTTCAAATAACTTCTAGAACAATCCAAACAAGTGTGTGAAACTTTCTATGTTGAGCGTTTCCTTCGTTATAATGGTTTGCAGTGCTTTTTTTAATAAAATGTGTAAACATTTAAGGTGCGTTTTTATTTATTTTGAATTTATAGGCTAAAATCCCCTATTATAGTGTATTTAAGTATTTATTGAGTGATACACACAGTTTGCTGTGGTTGTGCTGATTCTGGGGATGTGTATAACTTGATGATACTCTAAAAAATGACAATTTTATAGGGCAATACACAAAAGTATGACAAGACGGAAAATTCTCTATGTGGGTCTCAGAGGGTTTTAAGTGTTGCTTTAAGTGCTGAAATCTGTATTTTTGCATGTTTGTTGTATCATAAAACAACTTCAGAACTGTTGTTTCTGGCAGTTTGGCCTTTTGCCAGTTTATGGCTATGTTTGAATGATGACATGTAGACGTGTCCGTGTGTTAAAGCTAAGCTCTGCACTTTATCATACATTGTTAATCTCAGATGACACATCCTGTGGAAGTGACACCACAATGCAGTGAATAAACATGGAATATGATACGAAACGCTTTTCCCTTTTCACTGGTATTATTTCACCTTCAGATACATAGATGATGCATATCGTAGAGGATTATCTCACACTGTATCTAGTATCGCAGAATCACAGTGATATCATTATCGTGATGTTGCGGAAGACTGCCCCCATACATATCCTGCTGTTGGTAACAACCAAGAGGAACTCAGTTGTTTTTTTTGTACTTATTCCCACCGCAGCGTAGATGATATTTACTCGGTACGGCAGAGGTGACAAGTACTGTACTTAAGTAGATTTTTCAGGTATCTGTACTTTACTTGAGTATTTATTTTTCTGATGACTTTTTACTTTTACTCCCTACATTTATACACAAAAATATGTACTTTCTACTCCTTACATCGTAAAAACAGACTCGTTACTTTAAAAAAAAAAAAAAAACCTCCACAGATGACGACAATACGTAAAAGACGTGACGAACTCGATAGGGAAAGAGGGAGAAGAAGCGGGGGAGAGGTTACCGCAGGAAGAAGTCGAATGAGTGAGGGGACGGTAGAGAACTTGCACTGTAGCAGCGACATGGAGGAAGGAAGCGAAGCGGGGTCCGGGACTATTGCCGACGGCAACGCTTCAGAAGATTCAGAGAAGCAAGACATTCCCCGTCCATGGCCCTATTTAAAAGAGTTATTCGTTGTTGTCGGCTCCAAAAAGGACTCATGGCGTAGGCTATGCGTTGTGTCCTGTATCAACACGAGCTGCTGGCGTGATTATTCTTGATTAATATGTCTGAACTTTTTTCGTTTAACAAAATTATCAAAAGATGTATTGTGTTTCATTAACGGCAAAAACTTTGAAAGTACATTTCAGAGCCTGTAGGCCTACTTTCTTACTTTTACTTGAGTAAAGGAGTTGAATCAGTACTTCTACTTTTACCAGAGTATTTCTTACACATGTATCTGTACTTCTACTTAAAGGGATAGTTCGGAATTTTGGACATAAGACCTATTTTCCAACTCAGCCGGTGTGTTCGAGACGTCTGGAGACGTTTTCAAGAAATTTCATTCAGTTCTTGCCGAGTTCGCTTATGCTATGGCTAGCACAAGTCAATGGTTCTAGCTAGACAGGCATTAAAAACAGTCTTGCCCACTCCACAGTGCACCCGAGGCAAATCAATTAAAACACTAGACTGTCCACAGACCAACACCGGGCAGCGGGCGGCTCCGCGAATCCACACATGCGGAAAAAAAACTCCTCATCATTGTCTTCAAAAGTTTCAGTATATTCTCCAAAAGTGGCCATTTCTGTGAGATTGAAGAAACTAGCACTGCAGGCTACTCTGCGTCTGTAGCAATTCCAATTGCTACAGTCTTCCAATTCAAGACGATGACACTGGCCTTCAGGGCCATCAATGGAATGGCACCCATCTACCTTCAAACACTGGTCAAACCTCATGCCCCGAAGCGAGCACTTGGCTCCTCTACTTCAGCTGGCCGGCTGGTACCACCATCGCTGAAATCAAACAAATGTCGCTCAGCAAAGTCCAGACTCTTCTCTGTTCTGGTCCTCAGTGGTGGAACGAACTCCCGACTAATGTCAGGACAGCAGAGTCATTTGCCATCTTCCGAAAAAGGCTCAAGACTCACCTGTTCAGACTTCACCTCGACTCTGCATAGCATGACCCACTAACTATCTCAATCTCATGTGGTTAATAATATTAATGATAATTATAATTATTATAATAATAATAACAACAGTAAAGGTTATTTATATAGACCTTATTAAAACGAGCAATTACCCTACGGTGTGTTTTAAGAGGCAGACAAAAAAAACCCAGATACACAACTTTACTTCTGTGTACTACTATACCATATAGTGTTTTATATACATACATTCTGTTCATACATTACTAATATTTACTCGACATTATTTTTACTTTATATTTTTATACTTTTTGACTCTCTTTCCTGACTCTTATGGAACAACTGCAGCTGTATCATTTCCTGTGAGATTGCTGAGGTATTCTGATTCTGATTTCCACAGATATTTATGAACAAATACAAATAAATGCGAATGTGGTCACAAACTACAGATAGCCTACAGATTGTGTCTAACAGGATGTAACTTTTTCTATGACTTTCTGTCAAATCTTCGAAGGCCAATGTCCGACTGCAGCGCAGCTTTTAGGCTCCGCCTCCTGCTGCTCCGCCTGCTCTCGTCTACTTTCCAGGTTGGTTGCTATTCACAAACACTTTTCTGATCCACACATAAATGTGCCTTGTTTTGAATAAATGTAATATGAATCCATAAATATATGAATATTTGCAATTTTCATCAAAAATGTATTTGGATGTTGTTACATTTATATACAAACTGTTAAACTTGAATTTACAAGACACTTTTCATTCGTGAACTTGTTAGCATTTGTGTGTGAACTGGGGCCTCATTTATAAAGCTTGCGTACGCACAAAACGGGACTGGAAATGTGCGTACACAACTTTCAACGCAAAAGTTGTGATCTATAAAAAGCAAACTTGACGGGAAAGTGTGTGTACCTGTAAGCAAACTCTGAGGCATGTGTACCGGTACGCACATTCTGGAGACTGGAGGGGAATCAGCAACACAGATGGAGCTGTGGTGAACTGAAGTCAGATTGTAGGAAGTAAACGTGAGAAGAACTATTTAATTATTTCGGGCATGTCAGTTAAATCATCATCATCACACTTTGTTCAAATAATACAATACACATGGCCGAAAGGGAAAGCGGGAGAAGGCAAGGCTACAAGCTTCTCAGGTTCAACTTATTGTTTGGGTACAGAATGTTCACTAGTTATCCTCCCATCCCGACACAACACCATGTCTGCTGATTCGTGCCTCAGACCTTTTTCAACTCTCATGCAATAATCTATACCGGTCAACGGTTGAATTTACATACTTCTTCTTAAAGCCACACCTGTGACCGATAAGGAAAAGGATTTTAACGTAGTTCGTACCTTCCTTTGCCTGAAAATCATGTTCCCTCTAAGATTGTGTCTCTCTCTGTCTAGGAAAAGTATTTGCAGGTTCTGGGGGAGAGTTCTGTTAGAAGCTTGGTACATCATTTGTACTGTGCGATAGTTTATTAAGTCATATAGTTTGAGTATTCTTGATTCGATAAATAAGTGATTGGTGTGTGCCCTGTAGTTGGCATAGTGTAAGATTCTCAAGGCTCTTTTTTGGAGAATTAACAAGGGCTGTGTGGAGCCTTTATGTGTGTGTCCCCACACCTCTGCATAGTATTGCAGGTGCGGAGAGACTAGTGCGCAGTATAACAGATGAAGTGCTTTTTGATTTAATATTTTTTGTACTTTCCAAAGTATGGACACACTCCTGGCCAACTTCCTTTTTAATTGTGTTATGTGTGGCTTCCAACTTCATCGATACGTCATCGATAATCACTCCCAGAACCTTATTCTCACGGACCCTCTCAATATTAACTCTGTTTACTTGAATGTTGGGACTGTTGTTGCAGCCTCTTTTCCCATATAGCATGTATTTAGTTTTACCAAGATTTAGTGATAATTTATTTATATTAAACCACACTTGAAGTTTGGCCATTTCCTGATTTACTGTTTCCACAAGTTGGTTCAAGTCACTCCCCGAGCAGAAAATATTTGTGTCATCCGCGAATAATATTAATTTCAGAGTTTTTGACACCTTGCATATATCATTAATCTATATATCATCATTACTATAGTTTTAATGACTCATTTAATTTCACTCATATCATACGTTAGATCCCGTTATCATGAAGATGAACTCCAGCAGGGTTATTGACATTGAATTTTTTTTCATAAACACTTTCTTTTAAAATCCAACTTGTATCTTAAATCAAAAATCCATCCATCCATTTTCTACCGCTTATCCTGTATTCAGGGTCACGGGGCCGATCCCAGCTGTCATTGGGCGAAGGCGGGGTACACCCTGGACAGGTCGCCAGTCCATCGCAGGGCCGACACGTAGAGACAAACAACCATTCACTCTCACATTCACACCTACGGGCAATTTAGAGTCATCAATTTACCTATCTCCATCCTGCATGTCTTTGGACTGTGGGAGGAAGCCGGAGAACCCGGAGAGAACCCACGCTTTCACGGGGAGAACTTGCAAACTCCACACAGAAGGAACCCTGACCCGACCCGGGAATCGAACCCGGGACCCTCTTGCTGTGAGGCGACAGTGCTACCCACTACACCACCATGCAGCCTAAATCAAAAATAACTTCTAAATATTGAATCAGCTCTGTGTCACCGCAGGAGGAGGAGGAGACGGCCCGACTGCATGTAATACAGGATACAACATATACCCTCCATTAGATCACTGCAGAACACAGTGGGAATACCTAAATGTTCTCCTTATTTACTGTGCATCATCACCACACATGAATACAGCCATAAGCCAATTGTTACACTTTATCCTCGTTTTTGAACCACCAGAGCGCAGAGGAAATGCGCTTTAGTGAGTGCCACGCTCTGCAAGCTCAGTCGTGGAGCCATCAGCCTCCTGAGTTTTGCACAACTTGGCCCTGAGGAACGGCTTTTGGGCGTACATACTCAAAGAATCGTTACACCTCTAATATGTACTTATTTTTTTGTATATTTAGAATATTTCTAATATAATTGTTTCCCAAGTTATCATTTTTACCCTATCATTTCCCTGTTTCTGAATTTCCCTTTAAATAAATACGTTTCTTTTTGTATCCACCAATATGTAAATTAGAGGTGTGTATTTCTGTATGCATTTATTTCTTTATGATAATGGCAGGTTTAGTGCTCCATAACACACACTTTAAAGCAGCCCACTGCTCCCAACGTCACCGTTGGTTTGTCAACTAGTTGTTAAGTATCGAAGCTGGCATTTTGGTAACCATCTTGAATATTTTGCAACCACTGAAGGAAGTGACCATATTTGGACTGTGGCCGGTGGATCTGATGAAGACAAGCAGCAGAGCAGCAACCTTACTGGATCTGGATCCATGTGGATTCTGGTGTGAAGCTGCTAACACAGTTAGCTTCATAATTCAAGGACAACTTTACAGCTAAGTGTTAAAGTCATCTTAGTAGCTAACTGTATTAGTAGCGACCTGTCAATCAGCAGGTAGCCCCGCCCCTTATAAAATAACGTTAACTTGAGATAATAAAGCAAGAGAGAAGAAGGGTAAAGACTTCTTGCAACCAGGAGTCGCCCCCTGATGGCCATTCGAGAGAATACACATTTTTGGGCACTTTAGCTTTGGCTTCACTTTTCAGAACCTGACGTTTCCACCTGGTCGGGTCATCAAATAACGCATCTTTTAACACCTTAAAAAAATCAGATTGTTCATTTCAATCTATATTGAGCAGTTAAATAACATTGTTGCTATAACTGACAGAAGTCGTGTGTCAACATACTGGCGTCTTCTCTGCTCCGTAGACCGACACTGCCTCTCCTGTCAGCAAACAGTGATGTCGGCAAGCTGTCCTGATCCAGACCGACCAGTAGTGACTAGTGCAAAATCATGATCTCACTCACTTCTTTGAACTTCAGCTAGCATGGCTGTCGACTCTTGGTCTTCATAAATAAAACAAATACGTTTAATGTTTCTTATTTAGTCATGGATATTTCAGGGAAATATTCAGATTTGAAGGTTTTAGTTGCTTTAAAATGAACAGCTGAATTCTACAAGTTGACAAAAGACAGTGTGAAAAGAAATTGTGATCCTTTCTGAAATAGCAAAAAAAAACAAAAAACAAAACAGAAATAAATACACCCTACAAATGAACGCTTTCATAAAAGAACAGGAGAAAGAGTCTCTGAGAGTGACTTGTCGGTGACTTCAACCTCTCAACTGACTCGTTCTCTAACCGACATCCTTGCTCGGACGTTTGCTGGGCGTCTCGGTTCATCGTCGGGGCGACGGGGCTGATGTTCTGTAAACGCAGAAAGAAGCATTCGCACAATCAATCCATACTTTCAAGCTCCATTTAATGTCCTAGCAAAAGGAGAATGTGACTGTTCTGAGGAGTGAGTAAAATAGAAAGTGCATTTGTTCACTGAAGTTCAACATAATAAAAAAAGATCAAAGCAATTTGTTTTATGTCAGATGGAGCAGAATTATTAATTTTGTAGAAAGAAATCAGTAAAGGTACTCTGTCGGAGTATTTGGTGGTACGGTGTAGATCAAAGGCACATCACAGCTTTGTATCTCACTGGGGATTGTTGCACACGCACAGAAAACACACATACACATGCACAAGCCTTCCAAATACATTTCCCATGTGGCTCCGACTCCCAGCCTCACGATCTACAGTCACGTCCATGGAGAAGTTCTGAGAGGCAACACATGTTTATCCAGAGCATGGTGCTGTTTAATTCTGAGCCTGTCAAAGGGATAACATAGCATTAAGAATGTCCGTCTCAGCCTTTATTCAAGTGGACATGATCCGAGAGAAATCAAACGAAGCAATGATGACTGAAGGGGCTTTTTTATCTCCGATCCGGTTACGTGTGCGTTCCTCTTTTAAATAGTAGCTTTAAAGAATGATCAATATCCTTGGTTATAACTGTTCTCGCTCTAACAGTCAAAAAGAAAGAAGAAGAAGGGAAATTAACATTCAGTAAACATTCTTCTCTAAAGGTACTTTCCCTTATATAATCTGCATTTTTTTCCTCTGCCATTATGTATACATAAACAAGTTTAATAAGATACCAATCAGTGGTTATTTCACAATTGGAAAAAAGCACAAAATGTTTACACTCTTTTACAGGTAAATAAAAGTTTTCGTTGACTGTTTTTAATAAGGGCGTAGCATACTCCACAGTCCATGTCATCGCGTTCTGGTTCCCCGCATCCCGCTATTCTGCTATTAGATCTTTACATACAAATATTGACAAAGTGGTGGCTGGCGCTCTGCAGCCATCAAGTCTTTTTGAGAGTAATAATCATCATAAGGAGGGGGGGGGGGGGGGGGGGGTCGGAGATGCTGGGAAGGGGGGGAAGGGACTCATAGCTGGCCCTCGCTGCAGTGGCCGTCCTGACTGCCTCCAGGCTTCTCTGCATCCTGACTGGACAGTTCTTTGAGGATGAGGGCGGCGCTCCTCTCCGAGAACTCATCACTGTCGGGCTCCAGACCGTCCGGGCAGGGCAGCTTCAGCAGCTCCTCTCTGAGCTGAGCTGTGTGTCTCTGCAGAACACACACACACACACACACACACACACGCTTAATATTACATCAAAGGTTAAAGAGAAATAACACATTTTGGAGAGATTATTAAAAATGAATACTCCGGTGTTATTCTATATTTTTCTCATAGTAGTATATATTAAAATGCTTGTTTTCTGAATGGAGTCTGGATCGATGGGTGCTAGGCTATGCTCATTCATGCCGCCTGTCGTGAATACGCATTTTTGCACTTTGAATGAAACGTCTCCAATTTGCTAAAACAGCCGGTCACTGTGGGTTCATATAGAGACGCCTATGAAGAGAGTCCAGGTTTTTGTTCCCATTAGTAGAAGGGTTTGGTCTACTGATAGATATTCATAGTCCCCCGAGGATACATTCTAGTAGGTCTCTATTTGCTGAATAATCACAACGTCCACGGGGATTCCCCGCTGGAGAGCGTTGCTGCATGGCGGAGCCCTCTCTGCTAGTTAGGGTAAGGCCAAAATCCATCTCCACTAACACGCAGCATAGACTGCAGGAACAGTCTTGTACTCTCAAATATGGCGGCCAAATGACAGAGTGTCGTCTTGAGAGGCCTGCAGCTGTGGGACAGCAGCTGGCGTATCAGTGGAGCTGGATTATTTACAGGGGGGATTAATTGTGCTTATTGAGGCCAGAGGCAGGAGAGACGAGAGCTGCCAGAGAAACTGGAGGCACACACTTGTGCTGCTGGTTGCTGTGTTTGAGTGTGTAATAAGCCTATAAGATGCTGTTCGTCAGCTGGGAACAGGACACCAGGCGGCCCGCCATGAGCCCCGCCATGAGCCCCGCCATGAGACAGTCACTAGTAATGAGCAGGACACCGGGCTCAACCTAACTGGTTTACAGTCTGCAGCCCCATGTCTTTAGTAAGCGGCGGCGGTGCAGCGGCGCTACATGCACCTTCCATACGTTCACTGAGGTTACCTTGAGTGCAGCAGCGTGGTGAGACATGGTGCGGCCGACCCGCTTGTCGCTGCTGTACTGCTGGATGTCAGCGATCCACTCCTCACACTGAGACATGATCTCCGTCCGCTTCAGGTAGAAATGTTTGTGGATCACCTGCAAACACAGAGCATATACATTTAGATGCATATATACAGCATATTATGTACAGAGTTCATAAGAATTTAAACCCCTTCTTTTATTCTCATGTCATTTTTCTCCACTGTGGGCAGAGTTCTGTTTGTTGTTTGATTATTTGCGGTGTAAAATTAAATGACCAATCCTCCGTGTTATCAGTTATTCTGTTTCAAAACTTTTGGCTGATGACGATCCAGATCTTAAATCTGTTCTCACACACACACACACACACACACACACACACACACACACACACACACACACACACACACACACACACACACACACACACACACACACACACACACACACACACACACACACACACACACACACACACACAGAGACAGAGAGACACAAACACACACACACACACACACACACACAGACAGAGAACACACACACACACACACACACACACAGCGAGAGAGACACACACACACACACACACAGAGAGAGACACACACACACACACAGAGAGAGAGACACAAACACACACACACACACACAGAGAGACACAAACACACACACACTCACACAGAGAGACACAAACACACACACACACACAGAGAGACACAAACACAAACACACACACACACACACACACACACACACACACACACACACACAGTTCATTATCACGGCTCCTCTCTGACATCATATGCATGACACTCAGCTGGAAGGATGATGTCAATCATCTCCGCCCATGTCCCCTGCCTTCCTGCCCCCCCAGTCGACTTCCTAGCAACGGTCTCCAGGGCCGGGCCATCAGTATGCAGGGAGCGCGGTAGTGAATGTGTCTGTAGTTGCAGCTCTGCTGGTAAAGGGAGTGGATTAGTTATGATGGGGACGAGTGATTTGCCGTTTACCAGAGGAGAGGCAACAGAAAGCAGCGCCGATCTCTCTCTTCCTTCTTCATCTCCCCCTGCTCTCGTCATCTTCATACCACCGTTTCCACTACTTCCCATCTCTTCCTCCTGTTTATTGTTCCTCCCACCCAACCCACCACTCCCTCTGCTCCTGAAGTTACATTCATTGAGGTGGATGACGGCCCCCAGCCAAAGGGGACGTTTCAAGGTCATAGATGCGTGGTAAACTGTTCCATCAGCTGCTTCTCCAGCTTTTTGATAAAGGGACAAGATAGAGGAATCAGACATGGACTACGCATACAGCCACTGATAACAAATGGAATGACAGAAGCAGATGCCTGACCTTCCACGTGGACATGTTCAGACGTGTGGTTTAAAGGGGGCGTTTTCCCTGGGGCTCCGTATGGCGAGGGCCAGCACACGTTCTGGCTTTTGGTATTTGGACGTGGCCATTGATCACAGCGTGGACGGAAGCTCTATATGCAAACTATCTCTGAGACAAATGACCTTTCAGGACACGCGTGTCTTCATGCACACACACAGGTACATGGAGAAATGTACACAAGACATGCAGCTCATGTGTGCAGTCAGACACCAGGTTCCCTGATGGAGAGCCCGGCTGGCAGATAAACCCAGTGACCTTTTAGGTAATGCTGTCCACTCATTATTCCATGGGGCGACCGAGGGAGGAAGAAGAGCCGAGGAATGGGCATGTGGAAACGCTCCACACATGAAGGGTCAAGGGCGGGACTTAATCATGCAGCCATTACAAAGTCCCTTATTCTTAGTTTTCTGGATTCCATCAGTGGAGTGCCGAGGCCTCAGGTAGTTGCCCTACTAATACTGACCGCAGCCCTGACCCACTCCCATACTGGGGATTCATATTCCCAACAGCACAAGCTATGTGTTAGCATACGAACATATGCTAACTAGTACAGAGGACGATGCTCATCTTAGGCTGATAGGACTGGGATTAGTTGTAGTTAGATGTTTGGTCATCAATCAGGGTGACAGAGAGACAGCCCGAGGGCAAGAACCGGCCCACAAGAATCCAAGCGGGCCCAAAGCACCTTTCACTGCTCAATGAATATAATATTCAATGCTGAGTCTGATAGTGACTCATCACGGCCAAAACTACAAGAACTTTCAAGGACAACCGAGAACAGAGTAGATCAGCGAGTAGTTGGCAGGTTTGAGGAAACAGCAGCCTGTTTTTGGCTGTAGCTGAGATCAGCGAGACATCTCAGGCTTCATCATGTGCTTTGTAAATGGATTGTTCATAAAATGTTTTCAAAATGTACTTGTACTTCGTAGGTGTTGTTATTTACAGGTCATCATGCTCTGGTCTTTCTGGTTTGGTCCTCTTGAGATCAAATTGGCCTTTATGTGGCTATGAGCTGTAATGAGTGCCGAGGCCTCAGGTGGTTGCCCTACTAACAATGACCGCAGTCCTGACCCACTGTCACTTGACAACCCGATGACAGAAGAAGCGCCGCCGCTCCCACCACACGCTGTGCACGTGTATCATAATAATAACAATGCCGATATTATAAAAAACAGGAGAGAGAGAGGGAGATGTTTTGGTCCGAGAGGCTGAGTTTCCGTTACGCGTGCCATCCGCCTTTGATCTGACGTCAGATGTGACGGGACAATCTATATAGATATAAATTCACGTGTTGATTCAATTAGTTGCATTAAATAGTGTTTGTTGTGATTATGTATTGCATTTAAATGTGCCTGGAACTGTGGAAACCTGCCTGTGAGGTCTTGGTGACGTGTACGCACTGCGCGCCGTCAGCCAAACTTCCACTCCGCCAGCTGTGATTCGCATTAAATTAATGGACTTTATTTGCGCCTTGCGCCGAGAGTAGACTAGGTTGGAGCTGGCGAGCTTTCAGCGCAGTCTCGGCGAGGCTTTTTGCCACGAAACTTCCGCTACGCCAAGCTGAATCTGTGACGCCTCCCCCCCCTGCTGCGCCGCCACACCCATCTTGGTGCAGGCGATCCACCAAACTGCCAAACTGACCGTGCGCAAGGCTGCGCGGGTCGAAACTTGCACTGCGCCGGCTGCGCCACCCTGCGCTGCGCCACGAAACTAGGGCCCATAGTGTGAGATATCACGTGACCGACCTGAAGACGCCTCTATTCCCAGCTGTTAAGGCGGATGACCTGTGGTGACATATGTGTGAGGCCCTGCCTGTTTATCGATGTCATGAGTCCAGCTTTGTGCTGCTTCTTCTAAGTGTATTGCCATGGATGACGTTCTCCAGGGTTTCCCTCAGCGCTTTCCTGTTAAGGCGGCCGCCTTGTCAACAAAGGGCTGCCGCCTAAACTAACGTCTTCCAAAAAAATAAAAAAAAATAAAAAATCTATATACTAGCGATATTCGCCGGGTTACTCTGTCATGTTTTCTCCCTTTCATTCCAAACCGTGTCCGACACTAGTCTCCCTTCTCTGCAGAACGTATTAAAATAATAATAATACAAATAAACTGTTTAGCCCTCTGAGACCCATTGTGGCGTATACGCTACAAAAGATCATGTTGACTTTAGGGCATCATAACTCCGTAATGGTTTGCGCTAGAAACATGCGGTCAACATCGTCTTAAACTAGAGAAACGGGGCTAAACAACGGTACCCTGCTTGCCCATGTGAGGGATTTATTTCTGACAACAAAACGAATGCGTAAAGTAATAAATATGTGACTAGATGTCTCCTTGTCTCCGTGGCGCATTTCTCCGTTTTTTTTATGTATATCGATCCGTGTTTGCCCAAACGGGAGACATGGAGGAGTTCAAATCAGAGAAAATGACGGTCAAAAAGTTATTGTAGTGATAGAGAAAGTTTAATACATAAATGGCACAGAAGAAGTACACTATATACACATATTTAGGGCAGGGAGAGGAAAGGACCATTCCTGGCAAAAAAAATAAATAAAAAATAACCCATGCCCATGGACACTACCCAAAAGAATATCCATATTTCATAGACAAAAGCAGCTAGAAGCTTCAAATAACTTCTAGCATAATCCAAACAAGTGTGTGCAACTTTCTATGTTGAGCTTTTCTTTCATTATAATGGTTTGCAGTGCCTTTTTTAATAAAATGTGTAAAAATTCAAGGTGCGTTTTTTTAATTTATGGGCTAAAATCCCCTATTATATAATATACACTATACGATATTGTTATTGGTTATTTTTTAATAAATATGTGTTCAATGTAGTCTATTGCCCCCCAGGCTGTGGTGGCAGCGATGAGGCGGAGACGCGATGGCGACGGGCCAAGTCCGTCTGCCCCTGGACAGACACCACCTTAACAAGTTTTCTGGGGGAAACACTGTTCTCCATGTGGGCCGCTCCTTGAGCAGAGGGATGGGGTCTCGGGGTCTACGGTGGCGGCGCAGACACCTGTGGCCAACCCGGGGCTGTCTACCTGGAGTGCCATCCCAGACCACCAGTCAGCACCATGCTCCTGCAGTGCTGCCAGGATACTACGACAGCTTGACACACACCTACACACTCTTAAAGAGGCAACCCCTGAGTGTGGGAGCTACCAGGTTATACACGACAGAGATGTCTCTATAAAACCGATCAATAATTCAGCAAACAGAGAATACTCATCAGAACAGCTTCCTACCACTTGGTGCTGCGTGTCAAGAGTGTTACTATGAGATTCTGTACGCAGTGAATGGGAAGGATTTTGTGTGAGTGTGCAGGTTCATTGAGTGCAGCACTCAAGCCATAGGAGCATGGCCTCCACACGTCAGCACAAAATATATGGAAGTGGATTCGACCCCCCCCCCCCCCATTCCTTCCAGCTATGAGTTAGATGGTCTGGTCTATGACATTGACCCTCACCCTTTTGTACTGAACCAAGGGGGGTGGGGTGGTGCTAGTTGTCTTAGATGATGTGGAGTTTGTTGAGGATGTCAACTTCCAAATGCTCAATAATGCCCTTTTACATTTCAGTGCAGATGTGAATAGTATAGTATAGTAGAATAGTCTTATGCTGCCTTTGCACTTAAACCTGCAAACGTCATATGTTCAGTGAGATCCTTCCTTACCTCAAACATGCACATTTACACACACACACACACACACACACACACACACACACACACACACACACACACACACACACACACACACACACACACACACACACACACACACACACACACACACACACACACACACAGAGATCCATATTTTAACATGCGACCCATTGTCCTTAATTCCACCTGACAATCTGCTGCTGCATAATTCACGCCTGTACTTTCCTCTCTAACCCTCTCTATAAATAGCATGTGGGAACATTAAATTCTCACACACATACACCAAAAATAAATCCCATCTATGCAACTGGATCCCACTAATCCAACGCTCATAAGAGCTAAAACACAGTAGCACCATCATCTGCATGGCCCTGTGGAACCACAATGTGGGTGCATTTAGTTCTTGATAATAAAAATGACTTCCTACAAATTGAGAAAATAGATATGTTCCAATGTACCTTTGACTACTAACTGTATTGTTATTTGTGTATAGAATATTGAGGGTGTAAGGTTGAAGGTACTCTCAGAAGAGGTCTAAAATGAAAAGATAAACCACTTGATTTTGGAATTGCAAAGAAAATCAAAGCTTAAAGTCAAAGCAATTAAAAGATGCAGCAATGGAACAAAATAAATAACTAACGTGCCATCCTGTGCTAGTAGGGCAGTTTGCAGTAATAGTAGTTTGATTTAGAGATAGACCAGCAAAGACCATGAGCAGCTCATAACATAGAAACTATGTCCAAATGTTTAAATCACCAGAAAATGGGAACCTGCTTTTTTCTACTTATAGTGGGAAACAAGTATCTCTAGAAAAGAACAACCCAGTATCTCTACTAAAGAACAACCCAGTATCTCCACTAAAGAACAACCCAGTATCTCCACTAAAGAACAACCCAGTATCTCTACTAAAGAACAACCCAGTATCTCCACTAAAGAACAACCCAGTATCTCCACTAAAGAACAACCCAGTATCTCTACTAAAGAACAACCCAGTATCTCTACTAAAGAACAACCCAGTATCTCCACTAAAGAACAACCCAGTATCTCTACTAAAGAACCCAGTATCTCTACTAAAGAACAAACAAGTATATCTATTAAAGAACAACCCAGTATCTCTACTAAAGAACAACCCAGTATCTCTACTAAAGAACAACCCAGTATCTCTACTAAATAACAACCCAGTATCTCTACTAAAGAACAACCCAGTATCTCTACTAAAGAGCAACCCAGTATCTCTACTAAAGAACAACCCAGTATCTCTACCAAAGAACAACCCAGTATCTCTACTAAAGAACAACCCAGTATCTCCACTAAAGAACAACCCAGTATCTCTACTAACAAACAATCCCGTATCTCCACTAAAGAACAACCCAGTATCTCTACTAAAGAACAACCCAGTATCTCTACTAAAGAACAACCGAGTATCTCAACTAAAGAACAACCCAGTATCTCTACTAAAGAACAAACAAGTATCTCAACTAAAGAACGACCCAGTATCTCTACTAAAGAACGACCCAGTATCTCTACTAACAAACAATCCAGTATCTCCACTAAAGAACAACCCAGTATATCTACTAAAGAACAACCCAGTATCTCTACTAAAGAACAAACAAGTATCTCTACTAAAGAACAACCCAGTATCTCTACTAAAGAACAACCCAATATCTCTACTAACAAACAAGTATCTCTACTAAAGAACAACCCAGTATCTCTACTAAAGTACAACCCAGTATCTCTACTAAAGAACAACCGAGTATCTCAACTAAAGAACAACCCAGTATCTCTACTAAAGAACAAACAAGTATCTCAACTAAAGAACGACCCAGTATCTCTACTAAAGAACGACCCAGTATCTCTACTAACAAACAATCCAGTATCTCTACTAAAGAACAACCCAGTATCTCTACTAAAGAACAAACAAGTATCTCTACTAAAGAACAACCCAGTATCTCTACTAAAGAACAACCCAGTATCTCTACTAACAAACAATCCAGTATCTCTACTAAAGAACAACCCAGTATCTCTACTAAAGAACAACCCAGTATCTCTACTAAAGAACAAACAAGTATCTCTACTAAAGAACAAACAAGTATCTCTACTAAAGAACAACCCAGTATCTCTACTAAAGAACAAACAAGTATATCTACTAAAGAACAACCCAGTATCTCAACTAAAGAACAACCCAATATCTCTACTAACAAACAAGTATCTCTACTAAAGAACAACCCAGTATCTCCACTAAAGAAAAACAAGTATCTCTACTAAAGAACAAACAAGTATCTCTACTAAGGAACAACCCAGTATCTCCACTAAAGAACAACCCAGTATCTCTACTAAAGAACAAACAAGTATATCTATTAAAGAACAACCCAGTATCTCTACTAAAGAACAACCCAGTATCTCTACTAAAGAAGAACAACCCAGTATCTCTACTAAAGAACAACCCAGTATCTCTACTAAAGAACAACCCAGTATATCCACTAAAGAACAACCCAGTATCTCCACTAAAGAACAACCCAGTATCTCTACTAAAGAACAACCGAGTATCTCAACTAAAGAACAACCCAGTATCTCTACTAAAGAACAAACAAGTATCTCAACTAAAGAACGACCCAGTATCTCTACTAAAGAACGACCCAGTATCTCTACTAACAAACAATCCAGTATCTCTACTAAAGAACAACCCAGTATCTCTACTAAAGAACAAACAAGTATCTCTACTAAAGAACAACCCAGTATCTCTACTAAAGAACAACCCAGTATCTCTACTAACAAACAATCCAGTATCTCTACTAAAGAACAACCCAGTATCTCTACTAAAGAACAACCCAGTATCTCTACTAAAGAACAAACAAGTATCTCTACTAAAGAACAAACAAGTATCTCTACTAAAGAACAACCCAGTATCTCAACTAAAGAACAACCCAATATCTCTACTAACAAACAAGTATCTCTACTAAAGAACAACCCAGTATCTCCACTAAAGAAAAACAAGTATCTCTACTAAAGAACAAACAAGTATCTCTACTAAGGAACAACCCAGTATCTCCACTAAAGAACAACCCAGTATCTCTACTAAAGAACAAACAAGTATATCTATTAAAGAACAACCCAGTATCTCTACTAAAGAACAACCCAGTATCTCTACTAAAGAACAACCCAGTATCTCTACTAAAGAAGAACAACCCAGTATCTCTACTAAAGAACAACCCAGTATCTCTACTAAAGAACAACCCAGTATATCCACTAAAGAACAACCCAGTATCTCCACTAAAGAACAACCCAGTATCTCCACTAAAGAACCCAGTATCTCTACTAAATAACAACCCAGTATCTCTACTAACAAACAAGTATCTCTACTAAAGAACAACCCAGTATCTCTACTAACAAACAAGTATCTCCACTAAAGAACAACCCAGTATCTCTACTAACAAACAATCCAGTATCTCCACTAAAGAACAACCCAGTATCTCTACTAAAGAACAACCCAGTATCTCTACTAAAGAACAACCCAGTATATGTAGAAAAGAACAACCCAGTTTCTCTACTAAAGAACAACCCAGTATCTCCACTAAAGAACAACCCAGTATCTCTACTAAAGAACAACCCAGTATATCTACAAAAGAACAACCCAGTATCTCTACTAAAGAACAACCCAGTATATCTAGAAAAGAACAACCCAGTATCTCTACTAAAGAACAACCCAGTATATCTAGAACAGAACAACCCAGTATCTCTACTAAAGAACAACCCAGTATATCTAGAACAGAACAACCCAGTATCTCTACTAAAGAACAACCCAGTATATCTAGAACAGAACAACCTAGTATCTCTACTAAAGAACAACCCAGTATCTCTACTAAAGAACAACCGAGTATCTCAACTAAAGAACAACCCAGTATCTCTACTAAAGAACAAACAAGTATCTCAACTAAAGAACGACCCAGTATCTCTACTAAAGAACAACCCAGTATCTCTACTAAAGAACAAACAAGTATCTCAACTAAAGAACGACCCAGTATCTCTACTAAAGAACAACCCAGTATCTCTACTAACAAACAATCCAGTATCTCCACTAAAGAACAACCCAGTTTCTCTACTAAAGAACAACCCAGTATCTCTACTAACAAACAATCCAGTATCTCTACTAAAGAACAACCCAGTATCTCTACTAAAGAACAACCCAGTATATCTAGAACAGAACAACCCAGTATCTCTACTAAAGAACAACCCGGTATATCTAGAAAAGAACAACCCAGTATCTCTACTAAAGAACAACCCAGTATATCTACTAAAGAACAACCCAGTTTCTCTACAAATCTCTTGCCTCTTAAAATGTCTTTGTTTGCCGTTGTGTCCAGGACGTTCAATAATGATGTTGGTAAATGGTCCTCATTTATATAGCGCTGTTACAAAGCGTTTTACAGTAATGACTGACATTCACCCATTCATACACACATTCACACACCGACGGCGGAGTCAACCACGCAGGGCGACAGGTCTGAGCTAAACCCCCCAAAGTTTGTGTTACGGAGTGTCATCCTGAGCGATGCCCTGATTCAGGTCTGGGAGGAGATCCCCCAGGACACCATCCTCTGACTCATCAGTAGCCCAGAGCTTGTCTGGCGTTCATACAGGGAGGCAGGGCCAAACATACAGCTGAGTCATATTATGAATTACTCTGATGATATTCACACAAGTTGGATCAGCCTGTGATGTCAAGTTTTCA
This sequence comes from Eutrigla gurnardus, assembly GCF_963514095.1. Lineage (NCBI taxonomy): Eukaryota > Metazoa > Chordata > Actinopteri > Perciformes > Triglidae > Eutrigla > Eutrigla gurnardus. The sequence goes on from NC_139925.1 coordinate 25,896,149, forward strand.
ATTTGATTTCGAGTGATTCTGAATCCAGCCCACAATGGGTTGATGATTTTGGTTTCCACTGACTGTTACGTCATTTTGTTCTCAACAAATTATACAAAGTACATTGTTAAGATTTTCAACTTGAATAATCTGGACATCAAGATGTGATGTGTGATTTAAGTGTTCCCTTCATCTTTGTGAGCAGTGTATTTGGTCTCTATTGACTTCAATGGAAAATAACTGTTAATTGTATGGTTTGTTTCTTTGCTTAGCTTACCTAACAAACTGTTAGTCCCACCTTCTGCGCTGCAGAGAAGATATCCTATGATCCATCTAAACAAGTTGTTAGTAGAACATGTCATCCTAGCAGAGTCTGTAGAGGGGCTGTGGCTCCAACATTAAGCCCGCTCTACTACTGAATCCCACGCTGAGCTCACACGGTCATCACAGCTCGATACAACATTGTCTGTGATAAGGATGCAGCAGTGTTGTAAATGAGGTCAAGATGATGGATAAATGCAGGAAGTGTTTGACAGAGTGAGAGGATAGTGAAGCTGCTGCTGCAGCTCAGAGTCTGCTGTTATTCATCAAAAGTGAGCGAGCAGCTGGAACAGCGAAGGTTGATATGGAGGCTTCTGATGAGGCTGTACAGCTCACTCAGACAGAGGCCAACTGGTTCACATGGAGGGCATCCTTTAGCACAGGCTGAGCAACTCTATTGATTTCCAGTCATTGTGGAAGACAGCGTCCACAGAGCTAGAGGGACAGTAGTTTTCAAAGAGAAGCACCCTGTGAGCCATGCAGGTATCTGCACCGGACCGTCACCCAGGTCATTGGGAGGATGCCTCTCACTCCCACTCGGAAAACGGACACATTTTTGTGTCAAGATTGAAAGTGCTAAAGACGCGGTCTCATTGTGACAGGATGTGCTTAGACAAGTCAGAGACTTGACAGCATCAGTCTCCAGACACATGAGCTGAGCTGCAGCTGGGACCACCGCATCAGCACACATTGCTGCATCTTCAGCACCAAGGACAGCGCATGTAAGCCTAACCCTACGTGTTCAACAGGCCACGCGTGCAGCGTTCAGGGAACTCTGCTCCCACTCTGGGGGTCCCTGTCCACAGTCTTTTTCTGGCTTCACCAACAAACACCCCTATCTTAACATATCACCACTCTAACCACTCTTTTACTTTGCTTTTTATTATCTATTTATTCACTTTATTATTATTATTATTACTATTGTTCTATTTGGGCTCCTATCTATATGTTCACATTAATGTTTTCGATGCTGCTTCATACCGATATGATTTCCTTGTCAGCGTTGGGAGATCGGTCAGCGATAACGCGTGCGGTTCACACTCAACAGCAACATTCAGTGTCCGCTGGGCCGAACTGCTCCCACTAATGGGCTGTTCAGAGTGGAGAACGGCATTTAAAAAAGGGCGAAGCCTCAGCATTTTTCCGACATAGTTAGCTACCTACCTACCGACCTCTTTCTAGAAAAACAGCGTCATGAGAACAGTTCAAAAAACGATGACAGCATGAACAAGACTGATGTAGCTGTTCAATAAAGGTGGGAATCACTAAACTATGCTGAGTATTGTGACAACATATACTGTGATATACAGTATTACCCTTTTCAATGGTTCATCTATGTTCTGACAACTTCCTGACAATCCTACTGACAATACCTAAGGCCCTATGATTTCTGCGATACCGAAAACATGGATGGAATCACAGAATCTGACAATGAAAATAGAATTGACTGTAAAATGTGGAATTCCGTGGAAACTGTCAAAGTCTGGATACAAATGATAAAAATCTGGGTTTTCTCTAACATTATAAGTGTTTGTCACCGCACTAAAGCTGAAAAAGGGAAAAAAAACATGTTGTCAAGAGACTCTACTGTGTTAGTGTAATTAACGGCACACTGCTTCATCCAGCGTCTCTCCTCTCTGTCTGTTTCTCCTCTCTGGCTGACACACACACACACACACACACACACACACACACACACACACACACACACACACACACACACACACACACACACACACACACACACACACACACACACACACACACACACACACACACACACACACACACACACACACACACACACACGTTTATTCTAACTTTTCAACATACAACTTTTCTACAAGAATGACTCGACCATGAATCTGTGTGATGAGCAACTACAAAGAGAATCTCACATTAAACGTTCAGAAATGAACTGATCTCTGGATGACAATAACAGTAGAATTCCTTACTTGATTAATCAACCACATGATTCGATACCATTTGATGAAAAAATGCTCTAAAATTGTAAAACACAGAATTTAGAAAAAATAAAACGGAAAACAGAATTAAGAAAAATGAAAACGGAAAACACGGAATTTGGGGAAAAAATAAAACGGAATCTGGAAAAATCTCATTCCATATTTCATGGGGCCCTAAATACCCATGACCACACCAGAAGATAAATGTTGAATAAAGCAATGTCGTCTGGTGTTGTGCTCTTTATTAGCATTGTTTTTATATTGTGATACAATGCTGTATCAATTGTATCTCCCACTCCTACTGAAGAGAAGTTATCGTTTGATTGGAAAATACTGAGTTAACTGCTCCATCCCCTTCTACTGGTTGGGTAAGGAACACAGAAATCACCTAACATGATGAACACAATGTCTTTACGCTCTAAATAAAGCTAGTGAAGTGAAATGGCAATTCAGAGTGAAAACAGAAACCAATCACCAGAGTGCTTAGTATTCCCTGCGTGGAATACATGTTAAAATATCTGACATGATTTTCCAAAACATTTCAGCATTGGAGTATTATAACAAGCATGTTGAGAGTGGATTCCAGAAATAAAGGCGACTCCCTTAGAGAAAAGTTAGTCCTTCTGTACTAGTTCCACCTGCACCGACTTAGATGGCTCCCATAACACTTCACACAGCTCTGGATTCATGTCTGAATTGAATGCCGGGGCTGTAAATGTGCCTCTTGTTTGACGGCACTGTTCATAAGACAACACACACCTCATTCAAAACTGTTCCACAGACGGCTTTAAGTAAGCCTGTCCTCCACGCATTAGGTCACATTATTTTTAACCTTCCTTATGGTTTATTCATATTAACATCAAGCAAAAGCATTTGAGAAATGAAGTAAGAGCCACAACCGTGAGTAGTATGAAATAGCCTTCTATATGTCTGAATGGTTCTCTGCCAGAAGGCAACAACTAAACGACTGAATTGCTCACGGCCGCTCGTCTTCCTCTCTGAGTTGCGGTTAGTCCCAGCTGAGGACTAGGAGGTGCTAAAAGGCCAGGGGTGAGAAAACCACATGGGGGTATCTCACCAAGCTTCAGTGCATTTCTGTGTGCATATGTGAGAGGTTGCTCAGCCGGGTGGCATCGCCATGTCCCACTAAGTCCCCTCAATATCTCTCGGTCCAACGGTCCATTTCACAGACTGGCTGTGTGAAGTCATGGAGCCGGAGCTTCTTCATCCCAGCACTGCCTGCTGTGCAAAGGCCAGAAAGACATACAATATTTCACCTTCAGGTCCTACAGAAACCCAAGCAGCAGGGGCTGTGGATACATCTAAGTGTTGCTGTCACTGCTGTGTGGATATGCAGTGCATATTCTTAAAAGCTCATTCGAAGAGGGACTAGAGGCTTCCAGAGGAAAAGAAATGTAAAACATGCATTCCAGCAGGCTGTAGAATGAGACAGTATGTCTCCCTTCTCATCTCTGTGGGTGTACTGGGTGTTATCTATGGAATACAATCTATCAATCACAATCACACGGTTGACACAATAACTTAAATTATTGTCTGATGAAAGTTTTCAGCCAGCAGCTCAGCTGTGAGATGACCAAACCACATCACGACACTCTTGGCTGTTGCCTCCTGCACAAACACTACTGTGACATTTACAGCCAAACAACAGAACTATACCCATTTTGATCATTATGATATTCGTTTCCCTTCAGTGGAGCTGTTTTTCTGCATTTCTGGATGAGATTTCTGTCAAATTACACTCTTTGAAGCCAGATTGTTTTGAACTTCATTTCCTGCTGAATTTTGGTGAATTCTGGTGAATTTTATTCCCTAATTTAAGGAAGAAATGTCTTTATTTAAGTAAAGGAAAACACAAAATGTAATGGACAATGATGCAGTCAGGTATAATGTATTGCTTTAAAACAGTTATTCTTGTGTACATCAACTTTTCTCATTTAATGTTAACTCTGCTGAGTCATCATTTACTCTTCCCTCCTCTTTTGCTCACATCTGTAATGATTCATTGGTTTATAAACTGCTGGATGTGTTTCAGCAACATTCCTGCTCATGTTTCTTTCTGCCCATCATGCTGAGGTGGTAGTTTCCCCTTCAGACAAAGTGACACACTTCTGATGGAGTGTCAATCTCACCTGGAGACATGGGACCATATGAATATTTCATGTCATGATTATCCAGCCAAAATAATTGGGATTCATGATATTATCCAGATTATCATGCAAATATACTTAAAACTCTTAAACTGGCAATAAAACATGGGAATCAATTTGCAAGATCACTTTTTAGTGAACATTTTTTGTGTGAAAAAAATAAATAAATATATATATATATATATATATATATATATATATATATATATATATATATATATAATCTTCAACAAGATGATCATAAATCATAAGGTCTCTGCATAATTAGGAGAGATACAATTGCACAAATCAATTTTCTTATCCAGTATTTTAAATCAGAATATGTCTCACTCGTGACATTATTTACAATATTATTACAATACAATATTATATTTAAAAAAATGTTTTATCCGGAACTTGATCAAATCAGAGATCTCCCCATCCCTACTCCCCACAGTCTTTATTGCCTTATTGTCTAAGTGAAGGGAGCACAGAGACGGAGGGCTTCTTCAGGAAATAATAAGTGACTTTGGTGACCTCATAGCTGGCTTCAGCCATGGCTGCAGGCTCTGGCCTGGGATGAAGCCCAACCAGCTCAAAGGGCCCGATATTACATTTGACACAAGCAGTTTATAATTATTACCATAGATGGGGAAACTATACAGCTTTATTTAACAATCCCATGTTTTTTAAAGATAAAAAGTAATTTGAAATCGTTCATGTTTTTTCCTTAAGAAAACTAAGATTACACTATATTGCCAAAAGGCTCACCTGCCTTGACTTGCATATAAACTGAAGTGACATCCCATTCTGAATCCATAGGGTTTAATATGACGTCGGTCCACCCTTTGCAGCTATAACAGCTTCAACTCTTCTGGAAGGCTTTCCACAAGGTTTAGAAGTGTGTTTATGGGACTTTTTGACCATTCTTCCAGAAGTGTATTTGTGAGGTCACACACTGATGTTGGAGGGAAGGCCTGGCTCTCAGTCTCCACTCTAATTCATCCCAAAGGTGTTCTATCGGGTTGAGGTCAGGACTCTGTGCAGGCCAGTCAAGTTCATCCACACCAAACTCTCTCCTCCATGTCTTTATGGACCTTGCTTTGTGCTCTGGTGCACAGTCATGTTGGAACAGGGAGGGGCCGTCCCCAAACTGTTGGGGACGCTTTGCATTGCACTTGCTGATGTATGGCTTGGATGCAGCTGATCATCATGGAAACCCATTCCATGAAGCTCTCTACACTGATCTTGAGCTAATCTGAAGGCCACATGAAGTTTGGAGGTCTGTAGTGATTGACTGCAGAAAGTTGGTGACCTCTGTGCACTATGTGCCTCAGCATCCGCTGACCCCGCTCCATCATTTTACGTGGTCTACCACTTTTTGCTGAGTTGCTGTCGTTCCCAATCACTTCCACTTTGTTCTAATCCCACTGACAGTTGACTGTGGAATATTTAGGAGTGAGGACATTTCATGACTGGACTTGTTGCACAGGTGGCATCCTATCACAGTACCAGGATATATATATATATACTAGGGGTGTAACGGTACATGTATTTGTATTGAACCGTTTCGGTACGGGGTGCTCGGTTCGGAACGGAGGCGTACCGAACGAGTTTCCATACGGACATATTAAGTAGAGGACCGCATGTGTGGAGCGTGCTGCAGCCGCACATGCGCAGTTGCGCACACCGCGACACAATAAACAGCAGTAGTAGCGGACGTCATGGCTAATGCCGCTAGCGTTGGCAACAAGCCAGAGTTGGAGGACCCTCCCGCGACATTAAGGTCTCCCGTTTGGGAACACTTCGGCAAAGCGGTTTGCCGACATTGTTCATGTGAGGTCGGGTATGTTTCTGGCAACACGTCAAACCTGTTGACGCATTTGAAACGGCACCACCCCCACGTGAACATCGCTACAACGAGGAGAAAGGCAAGCTAGTGCAAACATAGCTCCCCACCGCATTTAAACAGCCTCTCCCTGCCCTGTTCAATTTTGCACATCAGATGGAGACATTTTTTTAAAGAAACAGTCTCTTATTTTTATTTTTTAAATAAATATTTTAAATACTTGTATTTATATTTTTGAGCAGCATTCTAGCTCCAGTGCATGTTCCCACTGTTAAAAGCACAAAAGTAATAAACAACTAGCACATTTATATTTTGCATTTTGTTTTCTTACTGTACCGAAAATGAACCGAACCGTGACCTCAAAACCGAGGTACGTACCGAACCGAGATTTTTGTGTACCGTTACACCCCTAATATATATATATATATATATATATATATATATATATATATATACACATATCCTATCACAGTACCACGCTGGAATTCACTGAGCTCCTGAGAGCGACCCATTCTTTCACACGTTTGTAGAAACAGTCCGCATGCCTAGATGCTTGATTTTATACACCTGTGGCCATGGAAGTGATTGAACACCTGATTTCAATGAGTGAATATTTTTGGCAACATAGTATAACTGAGAAATAGATTGTGATTTTGCTTGGTAAAATTGTATCTTGTTCAAGAGATTAATTTATAGAAAAAATGTAAATGTTGGTCAGAAAATTATGACATATTTTCCTCAAGTCTTCAATCGAAATGTTATTTGGAATGTGACAGCTTTAATATACATATCAATATTTAATATAGTTAATATATAATTAATATTAATATAATTTAATATATAATGAATATTAATATAATTTAATATTTAATAATATTAATATCATATTAATATAATAATATAATATAATAATAATATTTAATATAATCCTGCTTAAATACAAAAGCAGGAAACCCAAATCCAAACCATCTATAGTTCCATCATTTTCCACATTCAATCCTGTCAAGGATCACCCCCTCCCCCACTCATTTTCCTCTCCAAAGCGCTCGTCCTCTTTCCTCTTTCTTGACATTTCTGGATGAACCTGCTCTGGATGAGCAGGTTGAAAGATTGTTATCTTCCCCGGCACTATGTGTCTCACCACGGCCCATTTAAAGGATCACATTATATCAAGATACTGTGAGGAAGAGAGGCGGGAGGAGGGATAGGCCAACCTCCAGACGATGTCACCTAGCAAGGAATTAATAAGAGGGGAATTTATTGTCCAACAGCGTGCCCCAACAACCCTCCGAGACGAGAGGTTGCTTTTCATTCCTCTTTTGGTTTCTGGACTGTAATAGGTGGGAAAATGTCAAGAAGGGGATATGTATGGAACGAATAAATTAAGAGGATGACTTTCACTTCAGCTTTCTAAAGAGAGGAAGTGAAAAGAAAAAAACTAAAATTTAACTAGAATTAGTGCATCACGGTTGTTTTCCTCTGCCAACTAGTCATGTTGCAAGTTACAACTATTTGGACATGTCTGTCCACAATGTCACCCCTTCATCATTTTATTCTATTAGACATTCTAATCAGTTCATCCAACAATCCAAGTGGATGTTTGCAGCAGATATAATGAAATCCCTGCAGGCTGTTCCTGAGATATAACATTCATGAGAATGGGAGAGACATATGTATGGACGGACATACACTATATTGCTAAAAGTATTCACCTACCCATGCAAATAATATAAATCAGGTGTTCCAATCACTTCCATGGCCACAGGTGTATAAAAGCAATCACCTAGGCATGCAGACTGTTTCTACACACGTGTGAAAGATGGACGGACATATGTATGTATGGATGGTATGGACAGACATGTACGTATGGACGGACGGACTTATGGACATACTGACTTATGGACGGACGGACTTATGGACGGGTATGGACAGACATGTACGTATGGACGGACAGACTTATGGACATACTGACTTATGGACGGACGGACTTATGGACGGGTATGGACAGACATGTACGTATGGACGGACAGACTTATGGACGGGTATGGACAGACATGTACGTATGGACGGACAGACTTATGGACGGGTATGGACAGACATGTACGTATGGACGGACAGACTTATGGACGGGTATGGACAGACATGTACGTATGGACGGACGGACTTATGGACATACTGACTTATGGACGGACAGACTTATGGACGGGTATGGACAGACATGTACGTATGGACGGACGGACTTATGGACGGGTATGGACAGACATGTACGTATGGACGGACGGACTTATAGACATACTGACTTATGGACGGACGGACTTATGGACGGGTATGGACAGACATGTACGTATGGACGGACGGACTTATGGACGGGTATGGACAGACATGTACGTATGGACGGACAGACTTATGGACGGGTATGGACAGACATGTACGTATGGACGGACAGACTTATGGACGGGTATGGACAGACATGTACGTATGGAAGGACGGACTTATGGACATACTGACTTATGGACGGACAGACTTATGGACGGGTATGGACAGACATGTACGTATGGACGGACGGACTTATGGACGGGTATGGACAGACATGTACGTATGGACGGACGGACTTATAGACATACTGACTTATGGACGGACGGACTTATGGACGGGTATGGACAGACATGTACGTATGGACGGACGGACTTATGGACGGGTATGGACAGACATGTACGTATGGAAGGACGGACTTATGGACATACTGACTTATGGACGGACAGACTTATGGACGGGTATGGACGGACATGTACGTATGGACGGACGGACTTATGGACGGGTATGGACAGACATGTACGTATGGACGGACGGACTTATGGACATACTGACTTATGGACGGACGGACTTATGGACGGGTATGGACAGACATGTACGTATGGACGGACGGACTTATGGACGGACATGTACGTATGGACGGACGGACTTATGGACGGGTATGGACAGACATGTATGTATGGACGGACAGACGGACTTATGGACATACTGACTTATGGACGGACGGACTTATGGACGGGTATGGACAGACATGTACGTATGGACGGACGGACTTATGGACGGGTATGGACAGACATGTATGTATGGACGGACAGACGGACTTATGGACATACTGACTTATGGACGGACGGACTTATGGACGGGTATGGACGGACATGTACGTATGGACGGACATATGTACGTATGGACGAACGTATGGACATACTGACTTATGGACGGACGGACTTATGGACGGGTATGGACGGACATATGTACGTATGGATGGAGGGACGTATGGACGGACGGACAGACAACGGCTCTGACCATCCAGCCACATTGATTTGAATGGGAATGTTCCTTCTACTCTATTTGATTTTGATGGTGGGGACATTCTGGCGAGGTCCCGGCCATTTTTGCTCGTCCACTAGAGGTTTGGCTCAGGTGTGGGTCGTTCCTAAATGCTCCTACCGTGTTTAAACATTAAATGCTACTATTAACATTACAATGATACACTTTTGCATACTGATAATGTTGTCTTTGTCTCGTCTGCAGCTTTCCACCCTTCCTCTCTTCATCAAGAAATAACAAATTCATATTGTAAGTATGATTCACTTTTGAATGCATTGAAAGAATGCTGCTTAAAGATATCCGGCACTGAGTTTAAGTTGTGCCAGGTCCAGATCCAACCACATGACAGTGATTAATATCAGTCCCATTGGATTTCAAAGGTCATCAACATTGGTGATGAATGTGGGTCTTCACATTTGGAAGATTTAAACACAGCACATGCAACTTCAGGTTAACCTCAGACACAATATGGATCTTCAAGACATGAAAAGCTTTAAATAATTACAGATTGTTTATGACTGTTTTCTTATCCCTGTGTACAGAACGCATGTCTCAATTTTGGAGGATTTGTGCTGCAGTCCCTTTCCCCCTCCATAACTGTGACTTATGTTTGACAGAAGATCGAGATGATGGGTTTGATTATATATTAGCGTGCCCTAGCGTTGACTGTGAACCTGGTACACTGGCACTTGAAAAATCATTCAATACAAAAATCTATTTACCTACTTTGTCTCCTTCTGTTTCTTTTTTTTTTGTGTGTGGTAGTAAAGTATAAGGGATCATAGTAGAATGAAGAAAGTATAAGTATCACATCACAGTACACCAGTACAGAACAAACCATGGTCTCTGAAAGGTCTCAATGAGGATCAAAGCATCATTTTAAACACAAAGGAACACTGGCATGGAGGTGAATCCTACCTCTTTGAAGCATGGTGAGGGGTTACGCATCTGCTCCAGCATGGCCCATTTGACGGTGGCCTGCCGGATGTTGCCATCATATTCCCGCGAGCTCTGGGTGCCACTGGGAGTCCCGCGGGAGCGTTCATACCCGGGCTCATTGAAGTAGGGCTCAGTCACCAGAATGAGGGACTGCACCGACACTAGCACCTACAGCAGATTAACAAAGAGGCAGGACAAATTAGAATGAGGAGAAGATTCAGGTCCAACAGATAACACTGAACTCATATTACTGATAGTTAGCTAGCCAAGTTAGCGTGGAACAGTTTCCAGGTTTGGGATGAAAACCACATTTTAATACAATGAATGTGTCCTACTAGTTAGGTGAAATCCTGATCTATTGGTAAATTACGCTGACGCCCCCTCAGTGTCCTCAATATCCAAAGCTTCTTAAATAATCTTGGCAATTTTAGGAGTCTCACAAAAGCAAGGAATATTTTGGACTGATAAAGATATATTCTTTAATATATCTGTATTAACAACTCGATTAATGCCTCGGCCCGTCTCAAGGAGACTAAGGATGTCCTCCTGCATCATTCTCTCCGTTCCAAGCCACTACATTACCAACTATAACGATCCAAGGCTTGGAGGTCTGCCTGCTGGCCACAGCCACACTGTAGCTGGATGATGTGCACTTGAAAATGCTCCATCAAGTGGATACCAATGACCTTCAACTGTTGCGATCCGCCTATGGGTTGCTAGATTTCAGAGCCGATATCCACCCCCAGTTGATGACCGCTTGATCCCAGCCTACTCCCCTGTCTCCTATTCACCAACCCCCTTATTTTCCATTATTGATCCACAGCACGCTAACCGGAATGATAATCAATGGAGACATCTCTATGTACTCTCCAACCCTGCAAATGAGGGAATTATAAAAAAAAAGGAGGAGGGACACATTTCTGAGAGCTCTGGGCCGCTTGAATGCGAGTGCGTGCATGGCAAACAACCAAATAATGCCGTGGGTGTGTCATGCTGCGTTCAAGAGCTTGTGTGTTTACTCATTAGTCTGTGCACCACTTTAGATACCCAGTACCTCCCAAATGCTATACATAATCTATTGCACAAATTAGAAGTCCATACCCTCAGGGCTTCAGATGGTGAAAACAGATAATCTCTCTTGACAAAAAGCTTGGTAATTAAACATATTTCCTTATGCATGAATTACATTCTTATTGAAAGCTGTCGCTGAGCTTATACAGAGCAGAAATGCAGCCGGGGGAGCAGGCCTCTGGTGTCAAACCACAAATCTGTACAAACTTGACAGCAAGTGCACAAAAGGTAAATATGTTTTTTTTTCTTCCAGACAGCAGATAAACAATCTTAAAATGTCTTTGTTTATTTATAGCTGGACAGTTTTGCTACAATAGAACTTAGTGAAGCATCTTTCGTTTCAAAGTAAAACTCAAAAGTGTTCAGTGCACCAGGTTTATCTCCAAAATACAGACTCTAAACAAAAGGAATTAGAGGAATTGTATCAGGAACAAGACTACACACTGAGGATTTTCTGACTAAAACGTCAGCTAAATCATGGCTTCAAAGAGATGGCCTCTGGGCTAAATGTGCAACTGAAGCCATCTGAGTCTGACTTCAGGAAGAGTGATGTGTGTGAGCAGGCATATCTTGGAGGTTCAAATGATACCGGTTTGTGTTTGGTTTGATTAACACCCACACACTGTCACCAAAGCGGAGTAATAACTTGGCTTTAAAAGGGATCCTTCATGTCAGCTGTTGAAACCCCGAGCCCATTAATACAGAGCCCCTGGCAGTGTCATGACAGCACAGAGATAAACTATAGGCCGAGACACAAAGACTCAGACAACTGCCCTGTTGATCCATTCAGACAGGTGAGTCTGGCGTGATGGATCTTCACCTCACCTGTAAAAAGCTTGAGGTCTGTGGGTTCCATTTCTCCTCTGGTCTCCCATGCCATGTGTTGAGGATACTTAAACATACCTGATTAACACAGAGAAAAAACAAGTCAAGTTGATTTGAGTTCATTGTTTCATTCATTTTAAAGAATTCATCAGCGAGGATCTAAAAGATGAGTCCAACGTGCGACTCCATAGCAATCAAGCCATTTGTTTTTGTTCCTATTTAACTTCAATGAATACTCCTTTGTGTGTTAATGAGAACTGATCCCATTATTGATTGATTTGATTGATTGATATCTTTATTTCGATCATGTAAACGACAATGTACAAAAATAATAATAATAATATAATAAGGAAATAAGTAAACAGCAAAAATGTATACACAAAAAAAGTAACATCTCATAAGCAACGCAGTTTACATGAGCGAAAAGGAGTAGGAAGAAGTATAAACTTATCTAATCCTACCCCTATAATTTTAACTATATATTCTAATTAAAATCATAGCACAAAGACATACACTTATTATTTCATTCCTCCATTACACTATGTACCATTTCCTGCCACATTTTAATCCAAATAGTAAGTATGCAAACACCTTGTGTGAATTATTCAATGTACCTCTGGAGAATAATTTCTTTATGTCTCTTTTTCTATTGATTTGTCTGTTTAACAATTTACAGCTGCTTCAAATACTCATGGAATTTGAATTGGTTGTTGACGTCCAGTTGAATCTTAAGCCCACTCAGCAATAAGCTTCTTATAATGCATCTACTTTCTCACTTGTCCCTTTGAAAGGAGAACTAAAGCCCAGAGTCTTGGCTGAAAAATGCCTCTGGAGGGTAAATATCAAGATCTGGACAACACTACAGGAGAGCAGGTACATTGGTTTTCTGCTGAAAACAAGGTGGTTTGGGGTTTGGTGACTCTTAAACCATGTCTCATCAGACATGCTTGCTTCCTTCTAGCTGTACTGGGCCCCAGGTAGTATTCTAGCACCTGTCTGGGCCCTTTATTGAAACATGTGGACTGTCAGCAGATGCCTAATGAGGTACCACAGATGAGGTGAGCTGAGGCACCTTGACCCCCAACTCCTCAATGGAAAGAAGCCAGGACGGTCGGACCACAGAGGACGAGCTATCACATTCTACCATGTCTGGATGTCCACTTCCAAATGTCAACCTGGACGTCTGACAGGGAAGGTGTTCAGAAACACTGGCTCAGTTTGACACCACTCAACACCTATGGGTTCTTGATGGACACCCAGGCATGTTCTTTTTCTTAACCTACTCCCTATATAGTCAGTGGAGTTCAAGCCTCCAACCCTGGGCAGCATCATTGGAGATGTTCATTCCCTTTGTAGTCACTACGTGTCTTAGCTATGTACGTCATAGTTATATTCAGGAACTGAACTTCAGACCACGGAGTTCCAGTGAGAAGCTACAAAAGTCCTGAGAGCGGAACACAGAGACTTTTAGACGTCTTTGAAACTGAGACGTGATGAGTCTCTCTCAGAGGGGAGAAGGGGGTCTGTCCCGGGCTGAGACGCTTATAGAGTCGGTGTGGATTTAATGATCGCTTGTTAGCGCCGCTCACGTCTCACGTCCAAGATGTCTGTTATATTACTTATTAAATTCAGGCCAGCAGCGGGCCAGGCCAGCGGCGGGCCAGGCCAGTGGGAAACTTCCTGCCACCACTGGACTGGAGTGTGGGACAAGAGTTAATCTCCTCGTCCATCATGTTAACATGTACTTGATCCTTTACCAACTCACTTTGCCATCATTGTAGAGGTTAGGGTTAAAGCGCACACTGTGTCCGCCCGTGGTCTCCAGGTTGACCAGCGGAGGGGAGTTGGGGTAGTCTTGGGGAAAATACACATCGAACTCAAAGCAGCCGTTGGCGTACGGGGTGTCGGCTGGGCCTGTGATGAGAACCTGGAAACACAAACAGAGTTATTAATCACACACTGAGAGAGGGTTAATTGAAGAAAGGAGGACGCTCTGATAACAGCAAATATGGATCAAACAAAGGACAAGAGGCTGAATATTTCAGGCTTTTCCACAGTCACAACAAAGTAATTAACAACACGGCTCAAAGGTGAAATTAGCAGAGAGAAAGAGACCAGTTCTAACTACAGTCCACATTTTTATTTCTTTCTTTAATAAATTAGCTCATTAATCAAAGAAACACAAGCATGTAAGACTGTTATAAGGACCTGGATATAAACGTAAACAACTAATATAAATAGTAAATATATACTATAAATGATATAAACATAACATAAACTACTAAGTGCAGGCAGTGTCAAATTAAAACCCATAATCAATAGGCTTCAAGATGTAGCGCTCATGTTCTCAAACATCATGTTTACAGATGTGTGACTTTATTTCCTTCCAGCTGTGTAAACGGACACGCTGGTCACACGAGTTCAGACTCACATGGAGCAGCGTTCACAAACGCAGGCTGACGTTTTTAACAGCATTTTTAAACACCGGCTGGATGGAGGAGGAAGAGGGGAAAGAAGTTTGGTCTTGCTGTGGTGGTAAGAAGTTAGCAGTGAAAAACTGGATTTGAGGCTTTGCTGCGGTTCAGCTGAAAAGCGTCTCTCCTGCTGCATTGTGCTGGTTACGATACAGCGCCACCACATGGTAATACCACCGTTTGTAACGTCGCCCATTGGTTTTTGGAGCCTCCAGTTTGGCACTTTTGCCACAGTGCCATCTTGGATTTTTGCAACCAATGGAGGAAGTGACCATATTTGGACTGTGGAGGAGCAACAGGAAGGACTGGGTATCGTGAAACGGTACCATCAGGCGATTCCGTCGGTCCTACCGGGTATTGAAACACTTTGAGAAAAACGATTCCCAGTTTCAGTTCCTTTGAACGAAATGCATCCGCTGCGCTAATTAAGCATCATTAAATGCAAGTCATCGACCACGTCAAACACGATGAAGCATTTAATCCTGCATGGCGTGAGTTTAAGGCTGTAACACTGGATTCCTCAGTGTTACATTTGCATTTTTTTTAAAGGTGTTGAGCATCATTCATGCATTATGTTTTGAACCTTCAAACCCAAAACTTGTTGGGTAGAATGAATGCAACAATGCTTTTTGGGTGATGAACCCTAACAAATTATTGATTTCCATTTCATGAATGCCCCTCAGGAGGTGCCATTCTCAGGGGAAAACAGTCATTTTTGGTGGGTTTCTATCAACATATTTGCATGATAAAACCCGGCTGTGACAGAACTCTACCACACTCTGTGATCACAGCTAGTCTCAAATAAAGATTGGCTGTTCTGCTTTGTGGTGAAACTATTATTTGTGTGCTTCAAGATCTTAATCGATACTTGAAAATGCCTCATAATCATAATTGTCTCATAATTGCCAGTCAAACTGGGGAACAGAATTCTTGTTGCCTAGTTTGTCTTTTTTCTCCTTCATTTTTCATACATTTCATGGACGTCTTCTTCGTGCACCTAACACTACAAAATTATGAGACCGCTGTGATCACACTGATGTCTGTATGCAGTGATCTGCCTTTCTTCAGTGTTGTTTTTGCCTGAGCCGAGCTAAACAGATGAGGATTTTGACATTTGGCAAAGGAGACTTAGCCATTAATCAACTTGTGGGGTGAGAGCCATTTATTAAATGTCACTGGGGGAGCGAGTAAGAACTGTCATGACACGTCCTGTGGTAGAAACACCCGCCGCCGCAGTATCGCAGCATTCCATCAGCCCCACTCGTTCTCTATGAATCACAGCATACAATCCCGTGCACACCAAATAATACAATGACACTAACAATATCGTAACAGTACTTTACCTTCATGATGTCCAGTCTCTCTTCATCACAGCGGACAAAGACACTGGAAGAGGATGACAGGGGCAGAGAGGTGGACAGGGTGACGGCCTCCTGGGCCAGGCGACGGGATCGGGACGCGCTGTTTGTGTCGCTGGCGTTCTTCACCTGAGACATGTAGTGGTAGTTGACCTTGAACATCACTTTTCCATCCTCGTCTTCTGAGACCATTTCAAAGGTGTCTGCAGAGAGAGACCACCAGAGTGAGTGTCACTGTCCTGTACAGGAGTGGAACCATTCTCAACCCATTTACACCCAATAACACCAACAACTACTTATTTCTCATGTGTTCATGTCTCATTATTTATCCATTTAGCTTCAAATCGATGGGACTGTGGGAGGAAGCCGGAGAACCTGGAGAGAACCAATGCTGAAACGGGGAGAACTTCCAAACTGCACACAGCAGGAACCCAAACCCAAACTGGGAATCGAACCCGGGACTCCCATGTGAGAAGACCGTGCTACCCACTACACCACCAGGGTCTTGAAATATGTTTTCATATTGATTATTTACTTTGATTGTAAACTTCATATTCACAACCAATATCACATTACAACAGCATTTAATAACACTTTTTCTGTAAAACAGCTCCCCCACAAGTGCATCAGTAACCACTCAGGTGGAGAGTGGTACTGCAGCAGAGAGACAGACAGAGAGAGGCTTCCAGGACTAAATGATAATAAATTCAGATGAAGTTCTATAGAAGTGGATGAGGGAAAGCTGCTAAAAGCAGGAAGACCCACAGTAGGTGTAGAAAGCTCTGGTTGAGGTGAAGTGGTGTTTGTGAAGAGAACGTTACTAATAAGACTTCCAGACGGCTCTTTGGTGGATTATGTGTTGGATGAGTTACAGGAGACACTTGGACAGATTAAAACAAGATGCTAAGTCTCTTTTTATCAGAACATTTTTCATTAGAGCCACATTGTTATTTTGCTTGTTTATTGAATGGAGTTCTGCTAATACTGTTGATACTATCTCTTCTGTTAAAGGAAAACACCACCGCATTTCCATACTGAACTATGTTCTGCTCTGATGTTAGACGAGGTGATACATACCTCCCTCTCCTCTGTGCGTGCACTAAATGGCTCTTGAGCGCACTCCGCGCAGCGCTAATTTGCTAGCATGTAGCTTGTCCTTAGGATCCAAAGGGGGGTGAAGTTAGAAGCGACCAAGCACTTCCACGTTGTCCCTATTTAAATACGGTTACGTGAGTAGTTACACGACCCAAGTTTGGTTACACAAAATGAAACATGCTAATTTTTCTAAGCGGATAACAAGGGTAACTATATAGTATGGCGGAATAACAACTGGAAGCACTTCGACGTCGGCGCAGTAATATCATCACTCCGCTCCCCCTCTTACTTCCGTCAATAGAACCTACGTGACCTGCACGCCGTCGCCTGCACTACCTGTAGTAGTTTGTGCACAGTTCAGGAAGCATCAGGTTGTAGTAAGATAGTTTGTGAACAATCAAACATCATGGTTATAACGTGCATCGTACAGGGTTGTGAAAACAAGCAGAAGGTATATAGTCCCGTCATGTTTTGAGTGATGATATTACTGCGCCGACGTCGAAGTGCTTCCAGTTGTTATTCCGCCATACTATATAGTTATCCTTGTTATCCGCTTCGAAAAATTGGCATGTTTCATTTTGTGTAACCAAACTTGGGTCGTGTAACTACTCACGTAACCGTATTTAAATAGGGACAACGTGGAAGTGCTTGGTCGCTTCTAACTTCACCCCCCTTTGGATCCTAAGGACAAGCTACATGCTAGCAAATTAGCACTGCGCGGAGTGCGCTCAAGAGCCATTTAGTGCACGCACAGAGGAGAGGGAGGTATGTATCACCTCGTCTAACATCAGAGCAGAACATAGTTCAGTATGGAAATGCGGTGGTGTTTTCCTTTAATGCCACCACTACTGTTAATGCTACTACTACCATACTACCAACACCAAATGCAGTTGGAACCCAAGGGCCTGGGCTGCACCAGATTTCTGCCTAAAAGCCTATTAAGGCAGTTTTTTCTCACCACCGTCACTGTAACGGCCCTGGGTGATGCTGGGACTTTGGGACTGTAAATCTTGAGCATATTCTAGTCCTGCTCAATGTGTTAAGTGTCCTGAGATGACTTCTGTTGTGATATGATACTAAACATAAAATTGAATTGAATTGATACAGACACCAGCTGAGAGTGACGGGTCGCTGTCCTGCTTTAATATTTAAAATTCATTGTTGCCTCCATCCTTCTAGTTAGCTCTGCTCACTAAATCCTGGACTTGGATATTTTGACTGCTGCAAAGTTCAAACCGTATAAATGCTACAAAAAGTCTTGTGAGAGAGTTGTAGTCTTGCCTTCACTCCATCTTAAACGTTCTATTACTATTCTGCCTGCACACTGAAACAACTGTTTACAGTCACTTGCAATTAATTCAGACATCAGGCTACTTACAAAATCCATTGCAAAACTGGTGTAATTCAGTAAGTCATGACAGGCTGAATGGACAGTGATGGACAAGACAAAAGGGATGACCAGACCAGGGAGGTAGTCTGAGTCTGCTTCCCTCTCAGCATTATGGATTCTGTCAGACAGGAGACAGAGGCAGGACTGTGTGTGTGTGTGTGTGTGTGTGTGCGTGCATTTGTGGAAAGAAGGAAGTCTATTGAGGAATGCTGGTTCATGGCGTAGTTTGAGCTGACCTGTGTGTCCAAGTAAAACGCTACAAACCATTAGGGAGCAATGTGTATGTGTGTAACACAAGGTACCTAAACAGTCAATGTGCATGCAGACACATACTTAGCATTCCCAGGCAAACATGTTGACTCACCAAACTGCAGCTTCTTCATGGCGGCTACGTATTTTTCCTCCAGAGAGCGTAGGATGGACAGAGGTTTGGGCCGACTCGACACCTTCCTTGAAGACTCCACCAGCTTCCTCTCTGGTAAGGAGGTGGGAATAGAAATCATGTGGACAGGGTAAACAAGAGCAGGGTGGAGGTACTGTGAGAACAACCCATCTGACTGCGAGTGTTTCCTTCAGTGTTCTACTTGCAGGGATGTCGGCGTATTCCCGGATATTACATTTAAGGCACTTCAGCTTTGGCTTCACTTTTCAGAGGTTTCTGACTAGAGTCACTTGCAACTGACTAGAGTCTGTCTCTGTTGCTCTGCGTCAGATGTATGGAATGTGCAGAAAGTGTGAAACATGAGCAGAAATCTTTCTGAAACACAGATGAGCTATTAAAGCCAAGGTGTCTGGAAATTCACAAAAATACATTTTTTGGTTTATTTTTCTTTAAGTTTTAAAGTAAAAGCCCTCTAGCATCTTTCTGTGGACAGAAACTCTTCATTTGTTTAAACAAGGCCATCATTCAAAAACGTGACTTGCACACCAGTTTTTATTGTGGATTATTATTATGTACAGCACGCACTTCTTAACGTTTTACGGTCTGAAATAACTATAAATGACATACTAATCTTAACTAGAGGCCCACTAACTATGACATGGCATGGTGGGATGTGCCTCCAAAAAAATCTACGAAATGGACTTGAGTTAAGGTCATAGTGAAATGAATATTTCTACGGTCAAGAATGAACTTGAGCAATATTTCCCATAAAAGCACATTTACAGAACAGATGTGCTGTGAGCAAACACAAGAGATGCTTCCTCACTGATATCAGCACTTCTTTAGTACATCCATACTTGCTCTCCTCAGTCAATACTGTCCTGCTGCTGTCTGATGATGGCTCCTCTCACAGACATGTCTTACAGCCTCTCTACTAATTAAATGATTATACATCTGTCATGCTACACGCTGCACCACTTTGTGTGATTCCCGAGGCCTTTATCATATGGATTTCTTTATGAGAAGTGACATGATACTCATCTTTATCCATCCCCCCCATCTAATGGCATTCCTCCACCTAAGTGATCAGTTAGATGGCTGTTTATGTGGACTGGAGATAAAGAACCTCTGGGAGGGAGCTGCAAGTAATGGGTGGGCGGGTGATTAGTATTGTGTACTGTATAGCAACAAGCTAATGGGGGAGGTGTGATGTTTCATCATGCAGTGGAGAATTTATTGATGGTGCTGCTTTATTAAGGTTGGAGCGTTCAGTCAGAAAAATCAATCACTTTGTGACATCAACCCTCTCCATATCAACGTGTTTTTTCTCTACGTGTTAACTCAGAATGACCAACCATCCTTTTACCTTCAATTACATGCCTGAAAATGAGCAAAAAACACTTCTACTCTAAAGAAGATATACCTTATTACATAGTTTTGAATGCTATTTGGAAATTAAGATGAAAAGGCCAAAAAAACTCCTCCTCATTTGCATATTAATATATTTTGGACCAAAAGTATTGAAGCTGTGAATAACATGGCAATCAGAAAACAGAACTAAGATGTTTACTGTGGAAAAACATCTGTTTCTTTAGGAAGGGTGGTTTTCAATAAGGTTCAACTTTGAGGGCATTGGCTAAGTCCCGCCCCTTCCAGTGGACCACCACGAGACCTCACACTAACAACAGGTCTCTCTGTGTGTTGGGTACCAGGAGGTAACGTTACTATAACAACAGGTCTCTCTGTGTGTTGGGTACCAGGATGTAACGTTATACTAACAACAGGTCTCTCTGTGTGTTGGGTACCAGGATGTAACGTTATACTAACAACAGGTCTCTCTGTGTGTTGGGTACCAGGATGTAACGTTACTATAACAACAGGTCTCTCTGTGTGTTGGGTACCAGGATGTAACGTTACTATAACAACAGGTCTCTCTGTCTGTTGGGTACCAGGATGTAACATTACTATAACAACAGGTCTCTCTGTGTGTTGGGTACCAGGATGTTACGTTACTATAGCAACAGGTCTCTCTGTGTGTTGGGTACCAGGATGTAACGTTATACTAACAACAGGTCTCTCTGTGTGTTGGGTACCAGGATGTAACGTTATACTAACAACAGGTCTCTCTGTGTGTTGGGTACCAGGAGGTAACGTTACTATAACAACAGGTCTCTCTGTGTGTTGGGTACCAGGATGTAACGTTACTATAACAACAGGTCTCTCTGTGTGTTGGGTACCAGGATGTAACGTTACTATAACAACAGGTCTCTCTGTGTATTGGGTACCAGGATGTAACGTTACGTTACTATAACAACAGGTCTCTCTGTGTGTTGGGTACCAGGAGGTAACGTTACTATAACAACAGGTCTCTCTGTGTGTCGGGTACCAGGATGTAACGTTACTATAACAACAGGTCTCTCTGTGTGTCGGGTACCAGGATGTAACGTTACTATAACAACAGGTCTCTCTGTGTGTTGGGTACCAGGATGTAACGTTACTATAACAACAGGTCTCTGTGTGTTGGGTACCAGGAGGTAACGTTACTATAACAACAGGTCTCTCTGTGTGTCGGGTACCAGGATGTAACGTTACTATAACAACAGGTCTCTCTGTGTGTTGGGTACCAGGATGTAACGTTACTATAACAACAGGTCTCTCTGTGTGTCGGGTACCAGGATGTAACGTTACTATAACAACAGGTCTCTCTGTGTGTTGGGTACCAGGATGTAACGTTACGTTACTATAACAACAGGTCTCTCTGTGTGTTGGGTACCAGGATGTAACGTTACGTTACTATAACAACAGGTCTCTCTGTGTGTTGGGTACCAGGAGGTAACGTTACTATAACAACAGGTCTCTCTGTGTGTTGGGTACCAGGAGGTAACGTTACGTTACTATAACAACAGGTCTCTCTGTGTGTTGGGTACCAGGAGGTAACGTTACTATAACAACAGGTCTCTCTGTGTGTTGGGTACCAGGATGTAACGTTACTATAACAACAGGTCTCTCTGTGTGTTGGGTACCAGGATGTAACGTTACTATAACAACAGGTCTCTCTGTGTGTTGGGTACCAGGATGTAACGTTACGTTACTATAACAACAGGTCTCTCTGTGTGTTGGGTACCAGGAGGTAACGTTACTATAACAACAGGTCTCTCTGTGTGTCGGGTACCAGGATGTAACGTTACTATAACAACAGGTCTCTCTGTGTGTCGGGTACCAGGATGTAACGTTACTATAACAACAGGTCTCTCTGTGTGTTGGGTACCAGGATGTAACGTTACTATAACAACAGGTCTCTGTGTGTTGGGTACCAGGAGGTAACGTTACTATAACAACAGGTCTCTCTGTGTGTCGGGTACCAGGATGTAACGTTACTATAACAACAGGTCTCTCTGTGTGTTGGGTACCAGGATGTAACGTTACTATAACAACAGGTCTCTCTGTGTGTCGGGTACCAGGATGTAACGTTACTATAACAACAGGTCTCTCTGTGTGTTGGGTACCAGGATGTAACGTTACGTTACTATAACAACAGGTCTCTCTGTGTGTTGGGTACCAGGATGTAACGTTACGTTACTATAACAACAGGTCTCTCTGTGTGTTGGGTACCAGGAGGTAACGTTACTATAACAACAGGTCTCTCTGTGTGTTGGGTACCAGGAGGTAACGTTACTATAACAACAGGTCTCTCTGTGTGTTGGGTACCAGGATGTAAAGTTACTATAACAACAGGTCTCTCTGTGTGTTGGGTACCAGGATGTAACGTTACTATAACAACAGGTCTCTCTGTGTGTTGGGTACCAGGATGTAACGTTACGTTACTATAACAACACGTCTCTCTGTGTGTTGGGTACCAGGATGTAACGTTACTATAGCAACAGGTCTCTCTGTGTGCTGGGTACCAGGATGTAACGTTACTATAACAACAGGTCTCTCTGTGTGTTGGGTACCAGGATGTAACGTTATACTAACAACAGGTCTCTCTGTGTGTTGGGTACCAGGAGGTAACGTTACTATAACAACAGGTCTCTCTGTGTGTCGGTACCTGCTTTTCTCATTACATGTATCATTTATGTCATATGGACTGAATATTTTGTCGTCTGAGGCTTCCCTTTATTCTCCTGTTAAAAGGGTTTTCTCAGGGAGTTTTTCCTATCGAACGGAGGATCCTGGGCCAGAGGATGTCAAACTCTACAGATTGGAAAGCCCTCTGAGGCTAATTTGTAATTTGGCCATATATACTAAAACTGAAA
The DNA here is from genome assembly GCF_963514095.1 of Eutrigla gurnardus. NCBI lineage: Eukaryota > Metazoa > Chordata > Actinopteri > Perciformes > Triglidae > Eutrigla > Eutrigla gurnardus. The sequence goes on from NC_139925.1 coordinate 25,919,559, forward strand.
ATAAATAATGAATTAAGTTGAAAATATACAGTTGTAAATATGTATTGCTGTTAGCCAGGTGTTCTCAGATGAGAAGGTGAAATAATGTGTCACAGTGTCTGGCAATGAAGTGAGGTATGTGTTTCATACGTACCCTGGTTGGCCTGCCGTAGGCTGGTTGTAGCAGCGTAGACTATCTCAGCTGTCCTCTGGATGTCAGGCACCAGCAGAGTCAAACCCTCCGGCTCTGGATCAGAGCTATCTGCCTTCACCACACCTTTGCTCTTATCTTTCTTTGACCTGAAACACACAGCAAAATGGATTCAGCCACAATGTAACATTGGGGTGCGGTTTGATTTCAGGGATAACATTTTGTTTGAATTATTTAAAAAAGGTAATGCTAACTATTTTCCCCTGAAACACAATTTCCAGAGTATCTTCCGTATATTGATGTATCTCCAGTGAAACAGGATAGGAGGCGGGACATAATGTTGGGGAGAATTTGATTTGATGGTTGAAAAGATTAGCTTACCACCTTCTCTAGCTCTGATTGATTGATGGATGAATGATGTCAAGATATTATTGGTTGAAATTGCTTGGTACTAGCTGATGTAAGCATGCGGCATATTTTGTTTTAAAGGAAGAAAAAAAAATACAAAAAAATATTTTTTTCATTTTTTCTGCATATATTGTTAAATAAGTGCACATGACTGGGATGTGATCTAAAAGGTTTAAAAAGGTAAGACATTGTCGTATTCTTTGGTGATTACACAACACATTAGTTTGGTATAATGCTCCAGACACGAGGGCGAGAGTGAAAGTGGTCCCACAATTAATGATTCCAGGTGGGGGGAGAAGATATGACAGTATGACAAAATAACGGTAGCTGTCACTAAACGTCTCTAGACGTATCAGAAATTAAGTGTGGGTAAAGGACCAAATCAATGAGCAGGATAATTATCCCCCAATACTGGACTAGTATATGAGCTTTGTATACTGCGATACCTTGATTTGTCATTTTTCATTCATTCACTGGATGAACCAAAAACACATTCCTGTTGAGTTCCCATCTACTGTGATGTTATTTTGAACATTATTTTGACAATGAAACAAATATGAATCTCCTTCTCAGCTGGATACCTGTATTTCAGGTTCCCACTCGAACATGTCTGCTTGTTGCAATTTATATTTCCTACAGCAGCTCTTCTTTTTTTTATTAATGTTATTTCTTTGGCCTTTTATTGAGAGAGAGAGCGACAGTGAAAGGGGGAAAAAGATGGGGATGACATTGCAGAAAGGCAGCCAGTCGGGTTCCAACCCTGGGCCGCTGCATACAAAGGGCTCAACATGGCGACCACGTACCAAACTCTTGAGGGTGAGACAAACTAGCGGCTGGGCAGTTTTTATGCAAATGTAGTACTTGGTGACATCACCACTTAATAGAGGAAAATGCAAGAGTTCAATTGAAGCGTTTGAATGAGTTCAGGAGCAGAGTTTTTATGGGGGAGCGGAACTCTCATTGGACCTGGACTTCAGGCTTTAAAACCGAGATCTCTGGCATGCACAGGAACTATGAAACACTCTAAAGATAAGGAAAGAAGAACCATGCTGCCACCGGATGGCTGCTGCAACATTCATGACAGGCATTTTCTGAAAATACTATCGGATATGTCTTTCACTTTTGATATATATGCATATGTAAACCTGATAGAGCTGTGAGTGGAGGAGGTGAGCGAATTACCTGGAGATGGTCTGGTCACGTTATTTTTCGCTGGAATATATATTTTTTAATAATCACACTATAATAAAACAGCGCAACACATTTGCAGACATTCCCTGTCACCTCCAAAAGGAGCTGTGCCCTCGATACCTCACATTCCCAGCGTGTGATCATGGCTATAAATGGAAAGATTCCCACATCATTACAGAGCAGAGGAGAGTGAATGATTAGACTGTAGCCTAATCACTCACTTCTGGAGTGGTTGAGTTACGTCTGGATCAAAGCTTTCAATCAGACATCGATCCTTATCCTTGCCGTCAATTTGAGTTCAAAAGATAAGATAAATGGGAATGTAAAGACCTGAATATTTGAAATGTACAAATCGGAGAAACTAAAAAAAGAGGAGGAAGATTTAATCACCATTAGGTTACGTGGATTCTGAGCATCTCACCTGAGGCGATTGGTGTACGTGTCCACACATGTCTTCATCTTCGCCAGCAGCATCCCCACAGAGGTCTGTCCCTCAGAGTGTTCTTCATCCTCTTCCTCCTCGTCCTGTCCCAGGTCTCCAGAGAGAGGCAGCAGCAGAGGAACCAGGGCCGTGCAGGTGGAAATGGCCCTCAGCAGCTCCAGTAGCGCCCGGTATAAAGGCACATGACGCGCCATATCCAGAACTGCAGGCAGACAAGAGAGACACAGCGTGTTAGATGTATAAAGGATAGAGAAACAACTTTTCTAAAGCAGATTCCCATTGCACTTTTGATATTGGCTGGGTCATGGCTACGAACTGAAAATAATAGACCCTCCATGAAATTAATTATGACGAAAAGAAAATGACAAAAACTGACAGCGTTGCCCATGTTCCATATCATACATCAAATAAAAAAATAAACAAACTAACTGTTGCTATTGTTTTAGGCAGAAAAATGTTTGAAGTGTCATACAGTAGGAATGAATAAGTTAATGAAACAAAGGCAACATGTCCTTATAAGGAGACGAGGAGGTGCAAAAGGGACTGGATGGAAGGCAGAAATTAAAAACTGGTGATATGTCCTGTGTGTGTGTGTGTGTGTGTGTGTGTGTGTGTGAGAGAGAGAGAGAGACCGCCAACGATGTCCTCAGTCATTTCTGTATTTACAAAGCAAACCTGACAGTTCCTCCTTCTCGCCCACCACTGAGCCTGAAATAACATGGATGGCCCTGCAGCCTGAGTCAGCTGGAGACGTATGCTGAAGAGATCTTCATGCTTGGCAGCAAACACTTAAGTAATACTAAAAAACAACACCCTCTTCACAATTTCTAGTTTTCTTTATGATGATCATAAGACTTAAATGTGGAGCATTGTGGCCAAATCTGAAATGATGTATATACAGATGTGATGTCCAGGTAAAGGTCCAGTGACTAATAATAACAAGTGGCAGGCTTGAATTGTAGAGTGATCACAAATATTTAAGGACCAACTCCAAATGATCTCAATGGTTTGTTTTTGTTTTGGGTTTTTTTGATCACATTGGAAGAACCAATTCAGATAGTTATCATTTTAGTGCTACACACCGATTTTAACAATAGATATGAAACATCGATCACATTATGTGGGTGTTTGTCTGTGTTAAAGAAGATCTGGGTTCCTCATCCTGGTACAGTGGGTGCTGGGTTCCTCCTGGTACAGTGGGTGCTGGGTTCATCCTGGTACAGTGGGTCCTGGGTTCCTCATCCTGGTACAGTGGGTCCTGGGTTCCTCCTGTTACAGTGGGTCCTGGGTTCCTCCTGTTACAGTGGGTCCTGGGTTCCTCCTGGTACAGTGGGTCCTGGGTTCCTCCTGTTACAGTGGGTCCTGGGTTCCTCCTGTTACAGTGGGTCCTGGGTTCCTCCTGTTACAGTGGGTCCTGGGTTCCTCCTGGTACAGTGGGTCCTGGGTTCCTCCTGTTACAGTGGGTCCTGGGTTCCTCCTGTTACAGTGGGTCCTGGGTTCCTCCTCGTGCAGGACTAGCCTAGGCTCTGGTTGACTAGTCCTCATGTTCCCCTGACCTCCATCCAACTGAGCACCTATGGGACGTTGTGTATTGGTCCATCCGACAACGCCATGTACCACCACAGACTGTTCAGGAGCTCACTGATGCCCTGATCCAGGTCTGGGAGGAGATCCCCCAGGACACCATCCTCTGACTCATCAGGAGCCCAGACCTTGTCTGGTGTTCATACAGGGAGGCGGGGCCAAACATACTGCTGGGTCACATTATGACTAATGTCAGGACAGCTGAGTCATTTGCCATTTTTCGAAAAAGGCTCAAGACTCACCTGTTCAGACTTCACCTAGCATGTAAATTATGAGTTGCTTTGATGAAGTTTGATCAGTTAAGATTTTCAACTTGAATAATTGGTTAATCAAGATCTGATGTGTTTTAAGTGTTCCCTTTATGAGCAGTGTATTTACATATAACATAAAACATATATATATACATTATATTGGAAATGGCCCCAAAAAGCCACTATCTGTCGGGCTCCAGTTGGTTTGTGTGAATGCTCAAACAAAATGAGAAAAAACACGCTTGCAGACTCCCTGTTGGGTTAACTTTCAGCCCTTGTTTGACATTTGGCTCCCAGCAGCACTTAAACAGAAGCCAATCAAACACAAGGGTCTGTTGGGACAGTGAAGTAAGCATCAGCAGGCTGACCATGTAAGCCAGATCATCTTCTGAGAGGCTGTGTGCTGTGTGTGGAGGTACTTGTGAGTCAATGTGCTTGCCTTGAAGTGCCTCTAAATAAAACAGCTCTTGTTTTCAGCTCACAGACTGTTTAACATTTATATTGAAATTCCCAGCTCCCTACTGTCCTTATCCCAGCATCTGTAACAACACTGACCTCCCATGGCTTTAATCTGCTCTCAAATCCTGTAACCGGTGTGTCTGCTTGGCAGCAAGCAGGGAATCTCAATCCCTTCTACAGCTATATTGTTACTCGGAGCGTTTTTGAGCAATTCATCAGAATTCCTCCTCCTGCTTGGTGTCAATGTCACACTGTTTTCCCCCCTGTGTAAAATGCTTAACAGACTCTAATGAAAGAGAAAAGAATAAAATGTAAAAGGCTGCACATCAAAAAACTATTTTCAGATGCAGGCCTTTATTGAACAAATGGGTAATAAACAAGAACAAATAATATCTCCAATTTCCTAATTTTTCAGACATTGGAAAACTTCAGCTGTAGCAAAATGTATGAAGGAAAGAGAGGTGGGGCAACATGAAGTTCACTATGTGACTGATTGAAGGAGCATGGGGAGGAGACAGAGAGCACCCAGCCAGAGTGCTGGAGTCGGCTGCCACTCAAATACAGACTGGATGGACGATGTTTCCCTGATGCTCTGTCTTTAATGCAATGATGCAGGTCGTTTTGTTGCTAATGTTCACATTCCTTCTGATACAATGCCATGTTTGTCTTGTGTAGAATCAATGCACTAGGCTGCGGCTGCAGTTTGTTGTGCAGCTCTGTGTTGCAGAATGAGAATAAATGATCCTTGAATGTGAGCTGGCTTTCCCTGCCCTTTCCATGAGCTTCAACAAACGTGATCACCAGCTGGAAGCCTGAGCAGGGAAACATAGAGAGTGAGGAGGAGCCACAGGACAAGCAGCCCAGAGAGGCTGGACATCCATCACAGCTATGACCATCTTGGTAGCGCTGACCTGCAGTCAGCGCAGAGCGACGAGCCTCCGCTCCCTGTGATTTAGGGCCTTCTGGGGGCCGTACGGAGATGGGTGCTGCAAGTAGCCATGCTGATGCCCAGGCTGATTCATAGTTAAGGGAGGGCCCTACACCTGAACACGAGTGCCTGTGATGAGTTAGCGTGGCACATGGAAGGGCTGCTTGAAATAAAGGCACTACTGTCGGATTCTAATGTCTCCCTGTTCGCCCCTGTAGCTTCACCTTGGGGCCAATCAGCTGCCTCGGCAAACTAGTGTCAGGACGATGCGTTTAAATGAGAAATCATCCAGAAATACATACAACCACTCTATCTATAGAAAATAAAATATGTTTACACACACACACACACACACTCTTCTGCATCATGACAAATAAACACAATAAACTGAAGAAAACATTCTTACACCTAAATGTACAACTTGAGAATTGAAGTTTCTCTTCTACACACAGCTCTGAAAGTCTCCAGCAGTGGGTGTTTACTCTGGGCAGCTCAGGTTGGGAAGTATCCCTGGCAGCTATGTCCTCCCCACTGCAGCAGCAGCAGCAGCAGCAGAGCGACTTCATATCTGACAAAGCCATAACACTGTACAATGTACACTCATCAATAATATCCCTTGCATTCAGGCCATTTTCACTGGTGGAAACTAGAGATGTTCCGATACCATTTTCCCCCTCCCGATTCCGATTCAAACTGCCGACATGATGCGCTAACATTAGCTCCTTTTAACAGGTGTCACGTGATCAATTCTTCTTCGCCCCTCTAAAACAGCAGCTGCCGACGGCAGCACAGCGCAACTGTTTTATGAGCGGCGAAGAAGAACTGTGTCAAAGCTAATGGAGCTAACAAGTAAATAAATTCCTATTTCTAATCAATTATGTGGTATCGGATCGGTGCCTGGATTTTCGGCAGTATCGGAGGCATTTCCGATACTGGTATCGGAACAACTATGGTGGAAACATACATTTTCCTTTCAAAAAAATCTTTCTGTAAAACTGCTCTGTCTTTGATTATTCAATGTTGACAATGAGAGTATAAGCTGAGGAGAATACATCGTAGTTCAAACCTGCAAGTAGCATTAAAAAAATATCAACCACAGAAAATCCTGCACAGACATCAAACACCAAACAGAGACATTCTAATTAACACCCAAACCCTGTCATCTGCTCACAACTCCAGTCTGACTTTTCATCCAATTTAATGCCCATTCTGCCCTGCAGTGCCTCGTGAAGATGCAAAGATTCCTGTAATTACAGCTGACAGACTGACACTTGGTATTTTACTGGGGCTGGAAGAAGAGATCTTGTTTAGAAATAGACACCTCTGTGCTGTTAATTAAGAAGTGAGGGAACATTTGAAAACAAGTATGCATGTCTATGTTTGAGGGGAAAAAAATAAATAAATCGCAGCCAAATTTAGACGGCAGATTTTCAATTTATGTTCCAAAAGCCCACACTGAATGAGATTCCTTCAGCTGAATGGATACAATGTAAAACAGTCGGGCTCAGATGAAGCTTTTCTTCCTCCAAGTGGAACAACACTAATCATTTCAGAGTAGCTCATAACTCAGCTCCTGGGACCGCGGCCCATTTCTAATGAGGCTAGCAGAGATGCATGCAGCCGCGCTAGTGGAGAATGAGCACACTTGATAATCGCCCTTAATTGGCTGCTACGTTTGTGCGTGAGGTAGTCTACTGATAAAAAGTTGTTCATGGAGCATGTCAACGTTTCCTAATACACTGCTGAATGTACATGAGCTATTACATGTGTGAAGGAAATACCTATTTCATGTATTTCTGTGGGCAAACGGCTGTCCTCGGCCATAGGTGTGATGTAGGATACAACTAGGACCCTTTGATCAAACAACGTCTGGAGACACCTGGAGTGGGGGCTGCAGGATGCCAGACCTGGATGTTAATTCAAATGCATTATAACTGCCGTGAGAACCCGTGACTCTTCAGTCATTCCAGTGTCACGCTGTGGATGCCTCATGCATGCATTAAAGATCTTCAGAGGTTCGGATATTACGTCTACTGGTATTTCATTGCCAAACTCTCACCTACACTAGACTAAACTGATATGTCAGCTGCAACGACACATGCCAAATTATCATGTCAACATGGAAAACCGGTTCTGAAATGAGTGAGTGGTCAAAACAAATGAATAGAAAAATGATGAATGCAGGTTCAAGACAACAACCTAGTTCTCAGTATTTCTTATTAAATACTAATTGAAATGAAATATCCCAGTAATAACATAGCCAACCCAGTGCTGCCAGAACAAACCCAGTGAGAGAACACAGTCTTCCACATGCTCACTTGTTTACAGCAACGGTCAGTGAAAGCAACGGTAGAGAACATCCAGCGAGGCACCGCCGGGTCTCAACTCCTGGTGGACAGGAGAGCGGGTGTGCGTGGGCCGGTGCTGCTACAAGGCATGGGTGTGTGTTGCCTCCCCAGAGGGAAGAAGGCGCTGAGCGTGCGGGTCACACCGAGTGGGTGGCTAACACTCTGACTCAAGCTCATGGCCGGACAGTGTCAGGTCTTCCTGACCCCTCCAGGGCAACGGAGCCGAGGAGAGGGGAGCTGAAATAGGAAGACTGTGACATGTCTCCGCCAACACACAGCCTGCCTCAGTGGACGCTGGAGATAATGCGCATCAAAGCCAGACTATGTGGAACAACCAGAAAAAAGTGGCCTGAAGCTCTGTGTCATTTCAAAGGACCGAAGGAACAGTGCATTTGCTGCATTTTGGAGCACAAAGAATCCCTCTATAAACCAAGCTACTCGTGTAATTTAGTTTGGAGTTGACATATTCTGTGTGGACATCTTAACTGGGTAAGGATAAGCAGAAAAATCTGGCTCACTTCTTTTTGAAAGTAGTAACTGTGACCCAGAAAAACCAGACTCCTGTCATTTGAGGTTTTAATTATCATCTGCAGAAAATGTTTCTGTGAAAGGCTCTGGGTTCTCGTGTTTTGATGAGAAACATTTCTATTTTAACCATCAACCATAACATTTGAGTTGAGTAGAAGCAGATTTCTCTTTAAGATGAGGAGAAAGAATTCTTACTTTACTGGGAATCATAATTTAGTTGGAAAAGTTGGGCTGTCAACTCGTTGCCCATATTGGAGGCGTTACTCAGCTTTGCAGACTAGCAGAGAATATCGGCAATTTGTTGGTTGGACTCTCATGGTGAAAACACTAGTGATTCAGCAGATAGTGGTGCACGGTACACACTAGATATGTATGGTAATACACTGCCCTTAAAAACAGGACGATATGTTGTATTAGCAGCGGTACTTTAAGTGTGACGTGTTTTAATCAGAGTTGATGTGTGAGCAGCTCTGCTGGAGGACTGAATGGATCCACAAGAGGACAGTTTGAACATCAAGTCCAGGTCCAGGATTTAGTGAGCAGAGCTAACTAGAAGGATGGAGGCAACAAAGGAAGTTCAAATATTAAAGCAGGACACCGACCGGTCGCTCTGAGTGTCTGGATCAGCAGAACTCTATTCAATAAACAAGCAAAATTACAATGTGGCTCTAATTACTGACCAAATGTTCTGATAAAATGAGACTCAGCATCTTGTTTTAATCTCTCCATGCGTCTCCTGTAACTCATCCAACACATAATCCACCAAAGAGCCGTGTTGAAGTCTTATTTTACTGTGTTCCTCGGTAACGCTCACTTCACAAACACCACTTCAACTCAACCAGAGCTTTCTACACCTACTGTGGGGTCTTCCTGCTTTTAGCAGCTTTCCCTCATCAACTTCTACAGAACTTCATCTGAATTTATTATCATTTTGTCCTGGAAGCCTCTCTGTCTCCCTGCTGAAGCTGTAGTGCTGTTACTGATACACCAAGAACAGTGTGTGTGATCAGAGTGTACACATCAACAGGTGAGCAGCTTAACATGAGCGTTCAGTCCAAATGGCAGCGGGGGTGGGGTGTAAATGCAGCCAGGAGGAGATTTATCAAACATCCAGCTGCTGAAGGCTCATCACTTCTTCACCTGGTCTCCACCCTCAACGAGCACGTACTGAAAGATGATGGAGTAGTGAGGATGGGAGTGCGGGGGAAAGATGATCATTGCAACATCATTGTCTGACCTCCTACAATTCAGCTGCATCGCTCCATGACCCCGAGGTCAAGGTAACGACAACACTGAACATTGAACTATTGATCTGCCGGCTGATATTGAAAGGCAGAGGTAGGCCTGAAGGTGTTAAGCTGACGGAGTCAGATGAACGGTGCCAACCGATGTTTAACTGATGGTACCAGCTCAAGGTCATCCAATCCATTTCTGATCTATTCATGGTTGATTCCCGAGCCACAAGCACAGACCATCTCTTACATGGCCGCTCCAAAACCATCAGGAAAATAATGGTCCAGGTCCTATGGTTAGGCATGGGACAAAATGTTCATTTTATATACCGAATATACTGGCTTATATAATTGGGATTCATGATATTATCCTGATAATCATGAAAACGATATAATAAAACATGTTTTACTGCATCACAGAAAGGATTTTAAAGTTAACTTTCTTCTCAGTGAATAACAAACAATCTTAAATAAGGCAATCATAAATCAAAACTAAAGGAAATGGATCTATCATGATCCTGAGCTTGGCCACTCTTTCAATTCACGATTATCTCGATAATAGAAAAATTAACCCCATCAACTTTGGTTTTCTTCACCTTTTCTGATCCAATCTGAAGGTCTTAAATTTCCTCATGCTTGAAGGAAGCATTGCACCTTCACCTTCATGGTACAACACCCACTTATTATTTTCACTTTCATTTGTTGCCTCCATCCTTCTAGTTAGTTCTGCTCACTAAATCCTGGACCTGGACTTGATGTTCTGACTGCTGCAATGCTAAAACCTGTGGATCCATTCAGTCCTCCAGCAGAGCTGCTCACACATCAACTCTGATTAAAACACTGTCACACTTAAAGTACCGCTGCTAATACAACAGAGCATCCTACCGAGTTTGATAGCAGGGTATCACCACACTTATCTGGTATCTGTGTACCTTGCAACACTAATGGAGATTAAGACATAAAGGGTATTAAAGCAAATCAAGCATGAACAGATGGTTTCGCTGGCTCAGTTAATTCATTCTTAACCCCGCTTAAGTCAGTAGGAATTTTAAGGTCTGTTTATTAAGCTCTTATGAAGTCAACATCCAAACAATAGTTGTGATACCTGCCAGCAGGCAGCTTTTGGCTGATGGAGAACATCTGATGTCCACCTGAACAGAACTAAAACAGGATGATGTGAGGGAGCAAGACAGGAGGAGTGAGTCATGCTCGGAGAGATGAGCTGACTGGATCAGAAGCCTGATGACATACTTTTAAGAGTCCAGCTGCACAGACCTGTGTCCCAGTACAGACAGGGGGAGACATGGGGAAGGAACGGGCCGTCTTATTCCTCCCTGTCCTATCCACGTCTTAAAGAAAATGACGGCCAGTCTCTACTAAAAATAACGGCTGTGGGGTTTTTAGGAATCAAGCACACAATGAACCAGTCCCCTTTTAAAGAAATGAACAAGACAAAAAAGATCATCATCATTCATAACAATAACATCAAAATTGAAACTATGAAATAACCCGGTACGACATGGAGGCTCATTTCATTTCATTTTCAGCATGGAGCAGGTAGAAGTAAGTACGTATACTCGGTGGTGACGTAGATAGCGGTAGCTTTCACAAAGCAGAGAAGCAGAAGGTTGTATGATTAGGAAATAAACGGGGAAGTGTGTTTGTGGAGACTAAAGGCAAAAGAAGTGCAGAGACAAACCAGCAGGTCTGCTTCAGAAGCCACTCTATGGAGATACATATCTAACTGCGCACACAGACCCCCACATCTTTCCACTGCCTCTCTCTTTGTCTTCCACCAAACCTCAACCATCCTTTATTTTCCTGCCGCCTATTGTTGCCCCCCCCCCCCCCCCATCCTCCCCCTCCCCTCTCCACAGGTCTTCCAGAATAACAGCAGCTGATGATGGGCTCGACTGAACTCAGAGCAGAGTGAGGGCTGATTTCGCCTCCTTTCTTTTGGCTTTTTCCCTCTGGTTGTTTTTGTGTTGCTGAGGTGGTAGCAGCATGTGTGTGCGCTCCACCAGCCCCCACAGCAGTGGGAGAGGAGGAGACAACAGTAAGCGTGAGCAATGTCCTTTCCCCCTCCCTTCTCCTCCCTCCCATTCTCATTCTCATGCTCCTTCTCCTTCATTGCCACAGCCATCAGAATCCGTCCTCCCTCTCTCGCCATCATTCTGCTTGGTTATGCAATGCACATTCCTCCCACGGAGACTAACTGGTGCTGGAGACCTACCGTAACACTGCTGTCACTGGCAGTAGATGCACTTCCATATTGCCATAGCGACTGTCTGGCGCTCCGGCTGCCTCTGCCTCTCTACAGACGACTGCTCCGTGGGATTTTACCGCCTTTCCTCCTCTTCTGGAATATCACCTGCCAGACTCCTCTAATTCAGGGACGTGCCCATTCCTACCTAGCTCAGCAGAGGCTGGGTGTCACCGAGACCATCAGCTGATCCTACATGCACAGCGTTGGCATGGTTGGAACGGGCGCTTCAGTGATGGGGAGGAGGCGTTTTTGAAAGGCATTAATTGCACTGTTTCCCCAGAGGAGTCAGGAGCAACGGAAAGGGACGCCACAGACCGAGGGGGTGTGTAGACTTACTGATAAGCTGGGGAAGGAGGTGGAGGAGGCGTGTGGAGGAGTTGAGGCAAAGCTGTGACGGGGAACTCAAGAGAGGGAGAGCAGACAGAGGATGAGAGGAACGGTGGGGAGACGGGAGGGGGCAAACGGGGAGAGGGTATCTCCTCGCCCCCACAAACCAGGCTGCTAGCGTTTTAGCAGCCGATCAAAAAAAAAAAAAAAAACAGACCGCAAAGATATTGTGAGGGGGAACTTAATTAAGAGGGAAGTTGGGGGGTGGGGGGGTTGCTGAGGAGAAGTGACACGAGAAGGTTTTCACTGGAAGCGCTGCTGAGCACGGCAAAGTCATCACGCCACTACTACCTTCTATCCCTCCCCGTCACTTTGTCCGTCGCTGGCAGGCTCTGGGACTGTGGCTCCAGAGACAGTCTCCCCCGTCTCTCCACATGTAGCATGCCTTTCAAGCCACGGTTCTCCAGTAAGGATCCAAGCAGAATGCTGGATGATGTTGTCTTACACCTTAGACGCCTTAGGGTAAGCCACCTTTCCTCTATACACTTGTTTTTTTATTTGTCTGTCATTTCCTTATCCCTTGAATGGCTTTAGTGACACACTTTATGCTGCATGTTGACATGAGAGTTGAAAGCAGCGTTTGTAGTTCTGTTCACCTATGAGCCAAGAATGATGCTGTTTACCTTTTCTTTCACACATTTCTCTCGGCGACGCCACCGTCTCCAGCTCCTTGCCCTCACCTTTCAAGACTCCTCTGTAGGGATGGTGGGATTATACTCCCAATAATAACAACTTACAAGGACCTGGGGGTGCTTAATCATTAACGGCATGTGAAAAGACGTGGGCGGGGGCGAGGGGGCTTTAAATGGCAGCATTAAATCATGCTTATTTTGACATGGGAAACGGCATTGGGCGTTACTGGTGGCAATTTCACAGTTTCATTGCAGATAATCCAAGGATGAGGCTGAGCATGAGGTCGTTGTTGTCAGAGAGCTCGGCTTCAAGCTGTGGCAGGTCATAAACACCGATGTTCACAACTAATCTCCTCTTCGCCCTGCATGGCCATTGTTTTGTTCGATTAACGATTGCTTTGTCCTGCTGGGAGGATTATGTTGGCAGGGCTGCCTCAACCCAGAGCTGTTTGGGACTGGTGTTTGTGCAAACAATGGTAGATTAGCAGAAGGAGGAGGACTAAAGAAGCAATGCTAAGCCTTGAAAGCAGCAAGCTAATTCAGACCAAGTTCTGTTGTTGCTTTCTTTGCATGTGCTACAACTTTTGACCCTGTCTCCATACTTCCCTTCTATTCCAGATAAGTGTCCCCTTGCCAGGCTAGGTGAGCATCAGGATCATGGGCACCACAGTCATCACCCTCGAGGATGTGCAGGCACTGGAGGTCAAGGAGGAGCAGGAGGAGTCCATCTTGGCCATGTTGGGCATCATTGGCACGTTCCTTAACCTCTTTGTAATTGTTTTTGTTTACGTCTACACCACACTGTGAAGTGCTGAAGCAAAAGATAGAGGACTTAAAAAAACCTACCATTCAATAAACAACAACAAAACTTTAACAAGAAGGGAGGGGTGAGCAGTCGGCAAGGAAAGTGAAACGTTTGACATGAACGTCTCCCCCGGAGAGAGGAGGAGGAAAGTGGGCAGACTGGATAAGCCTGGAGAGCAAGAAGCCATATTACCAAGCCACAGCCATGAGCCAGGGAGATAACAGCGGGCTGGAAGACATGGGAGGAGCGGGGCTAAGCAGAGCCAGATGGACACCAGCGAGCCCCAGCCATGACTGACCCCCCTGTGGCCTGATAGGAAATACAAACGTCCACTTGATCTCATGACTTCACTGCTGGACTCATGAGCCGAACAAGACAGCGCTGATGCTAGTGAGCAACATGTCTAAAAGCAGAGAGAGAACCAAGAACAATGGTTGTAAGTTTCTCTGGAGACACCGCCGGCCACCGTATCCCATCAGTCTTCAGGGCCCCTTCCCCAGAAAGCCCACTGGCTGAGTTCTGCTGCGCTGTCATCTCCTGAATCACTCGCCGTCTCAGCCCACAAATAATAACCACCAACAGTAAACACATTACACTGAGGAAAAACACATGCAAGAACTTTAACATCATGCTGAGGATCAACTTCTAAAAATGTTACTGGCTTGAAAAATGAAAAGGGGAATATTTATATATATATATATATATATATATATATATATATAGAAAGCAGGTCTGTTCCATCAACCAGAAATGAAAGATCACCTTCTCATTAAACCATGTAGCTGATTTACATGTTAAATGGAACTGGGCCTATCTTCTTTCTTTCCCTGTATCTCTGTCCACATTTTAAAGTTGGTGAGTGGGAAGGGGTTGATTTGTTTGTTCATGTTGATTTCAGAGTAGCATCAACAATCCTTTTCCTCTGTCAAAAAGCCTTTTTATAACTATTTGCATTAAGTCCAGATGTATTGTGCAATAGGGGACATTTGAACAATAAACATCGGAGCATATCAATAAAGTTAGCCTCAAGCCTTATCTGTGAGGAACCCAGCAGTGTGTGTGTGTGTGAGAGAGAGAGAGAGAGAGAGAGAGAGAGTGTGTGAGAATAATCACAGGGGTTATTTAACTAAGAGCTTTCATGTGACTGGGATATAAATACTTTGGTTTCTCAAAAACCAACTGGGAATCAAAGGGCATCTTTACGGTTGCATGTTTGTTATCTCATAAAAAACATTTATTTTTATAATTGGTAGGACTGAGTATAGTTTCAAAGTTTTTAATACCACAATGCTACTTTTTCCCCCCAATGCTTTGAATGAAAATCTCCTAGCCTAATTAGTAGACCAACTAGGGGTCTACATGACTACAGCTAATTTATCAACTATAAGTAAATTGTTTACAATGTAAACAGTCTGTCATTGTCATTGATACGAGGTATTAGTTCGGAGTTTAACAACATGTTGGCAACATGTAAAGAAATTAATTCAACACTCTTTCTACCACCCCACCAAACTCTCTTCTCACATGTAACACTTTACACTTTCTTTAAATATTAAGCAGTTTACTTTCCAAATATGTAATATCATCTCTTCCTAAATCCTCATGAACATCTCTTCACATCAGCATAAATTAAATCCACCACACATTAAAAAAGAAAATACGTCACTGTTAAAGCTGGTTGATGACCGTTTGCTGACAAGCGATCTAGCATAGAAAAGGCTATTTCTAAATGGAGTCTGGTGCCGTGCCCACTCCACATGAAATGCAGCGGGGCGACATGACATCACTTCCTGTAAACTTCCCATCTGTTTTATGTGAATTCTCTGGTCTACTTCAGGTAAAAGCAGTGAATGTGTTGATCCCTTCACGTCACCCGTCTGTCCTCTGCTCACCTCTGAGTGTGAAACATGACAACGGATCATATTCATGATTGTGTGAATCCATAGCAGCGGTGCATGACTATAGAGGAAACACGTTGAAACGTTTCTGATGTTGCTTGCAGGTGAATGTTTCTCTTGTTTTCTCTGCGTCCAAGGCAACGCAGTAACTACTGAAAATCTGACCAGTTTCCAAGTGTTTTGATACAGTATGCGTCTTCGTTTGTATAGAACTTCTTTTCTGTGCATGAGGTCAAGCACATGTGTCTCTTTTCTTAGTGACAGAAGAGCTAGGCTGGGAAAACTACAAATGAAAACAATTGAACCAAAACAATCTGGAGCCTATACTAATGAAATCCCACATTTCACACAGACACACGCTTACTCAATGCTAGGGAAACATTCACAAGGCAATCCCAGCAATGCAGGGATTGCCTTGTCCCACATGGTCTTTATTGGATCCGGAGTGATGAATCATTACCAACCACCCATCCAACAGGCCAGTCGTGTTCAGATTAGCCTCTGACATCATGAGCACACCCACTCAACAAGAATGATGGCCCAAAATAGCTTAAGTGGCATCGCCCGCTGCAACTGAGATCAACTTTAAATCGTGTCTGTGTAGAACATAAGGGATGCAATGCTAACAAGAACACAGACATTTTAAATCCACATCAAATCTGGGAACCATGAAGCAAAACAAAACGTGCAAGAAATTCTTTCTTCAATTAAGTGCAATTAGTATTGTGGTGACATTCAAAGGTATTACCCCTCACTAATGGCTGAGCTTCATGTGATGGAGTGCCAGGCGACGGTGGGAAACTGTAATGCATCCCAAAAGGCTTTGCCAAGACACAGATGATTAATGTGGAGCAACGCGCTACACTGATGGGCCGAGGAGCTCTGGAGCAGTGGGAGAACGAGCAGCTGCAAATAAAGGCCTGCGTGCTGGTGAGCAAGGTAAGAGTAAGGGGCAAATAAAAGGTGTTGGGAGAAATGAGCCTCCATTTGGAGGGGATTTATTTCTCTAGGGGAGGTTGTGATTTTGATGTTGCATTGGATTTTAATCCCATCCAGGGAGCCCAAGTGTTTGATCCTCCCACACCTGGACCAGTGTTGATTACTGGCCAGAGTGCTGCTAACCGTCAACCTTCTTGGGTGTGCAAACAGCTCTGCTTCCTGAATTTTAGCAGCTCTGTCTGCTGCTTGAGAGGTGCTGAGACTAATGGAACAATTTCAGAAAGCTTTTCGCTCACCTGATCGATATGAACCCACTTACACCAATGTACACCTCTACTTCCAGAGCCATGGCAAAAACATTAGGAGAGCCGGACGTCGTCACATGGGCCGTCACAACATCAGCTACAGGATACATTTCTCATACATTAATTGTCCGATTGAAATTCAGATGTTTTTCTTTTAAACCAGTTTGAGCTCTAATGTGTAGTCGGCAGTTGCCGCTTTGTACTGCCTTTTCATTGCTGGAATATCGCTGCTTTTTTTCCTGCACTGTCATTATTGTAAAAGGTACCAAGAACCGTTCGGCCTCTGAGCCGGGAAGCCGGAACAGAAGCAGAAGTCTTGAAGCCGGGATGCTTTTGTAAAAGGAGACCGGGTTACGATCAAAGTTCTTTATAAAGGGTGCAATCCAACATATCGAGGGCTCTCCATTACCGTGGACTCTGGTGTAAAAACGCTTATAGAAAGTCTTTCCTAACCCCTTTTGAAATACTATTTAAATAAATGTGTCTTGTGACAACAAAAATAAATGAAAAAATGTAATGATTAGGGCTGTAACGATACACCAAACTCACGATTCGGTTTGTATCACGATTTTTTACCCACGGTTCGATACAAATTTCGATATTATTGATTTTTTTAAATTAAACATTTGATTTATGTAAGATGCAGATTTGGCGTGGAGGGCGTGTCTATCTGATGGTCTGTTAACTGCACAGGTCCCTCACTCAACTTACTACAGAGAAATGTCCCACAAAGCAACGTTGCAGAACCAAACTAAGGTAACGTAGTAACTGTAACGGTCTTTGGCAACGGGGAAACAAATACCGCAGCTGTACGTGGAGAAGCGTCCTTCCTCCCGCCCGTCCTACCGACTCCTCCTCACATTTCTGCCCGATAAACAGCGTCTGTCACCGGCAAAAAAAACTTTAACTCACCGAGTGTTTATGATGAAAAAAAATCTCCGCGACGGTCAGCCCTCCGGACCGAGACTTCAGTGAACTTTAGCCTCCGTCGGGTTTTGAGTGACAGGGAGACTCCAGGGAACCCCCTTGAAAACGCACACACGTCATCATCATGACGTGTACCGGGACGTCTCTTTGCGCTGCTTTCTGTGAATTACACAGCGGTTTGTCTTTACTCCAGCGGTGCTTCGCTCCGTGTGAACGAACAACGGCGGAGAATTGGCGAACGACCGCTGCGGTGTTAATGTGGTGTTACTTACAGCTCATAGTGCTGATCTGGACCAGAAGTTGTGTCGCGATTCTGCCTTCTCGTGGCGCGAGACAGGTTCGTGGATCTGAGTGTCGCGATTTCAGCTTCGATACGTGTATCGTTACAGCCCTAGTAATGATTGATTTTTTGATTGATAATTTTTTGATTGATAATTTGATTTTACGAGTATTATCATTATTGTTTTATCAGTATTAATAATAACTAAGTATATTTTGGCACGGTGATCGCTCCTCCACTAAACTACACATGTGATCATAAGGAAGAAAAGCAGTCTGTATGATAACAGCCTTAGTGGAGTTAACTGGATATAAAGGTGAGTAAAGAAGAGCAGGTGGCTTTAGTCCTGATCTCCACAGATTCGAAGGGGGAGTGTTAAGGTACACGAGCAAGAATGAAGAGTGGAATGAAGAGGAATGGGTGGCTCTTTAATGATCCCAGTGCTTAAATGGACACTGTAGAATATGGCTAATGATGCTTGGTTTAAATATATTCGTAGCGCAATTCCTTTTAAAAGAGGTTTATGACACAATTCATCATTACTAATTCAATTTATTCTATTCTATTATTATAAATCATTAAAGCTGCATGATTCATTTTTTTCTGGCCACCAGGGGTCAAAAGATCTCAATAACAAGCAGATACAAATTTGTACAGAGCAAAATAAGCATTCATTTGGAGTGGTGTTTGTGTGCACCTGATTAATGCAAATCAAATGTTCACTCTCTTGTAACTCTTTGTTGGTCACCACCAACTCCTGAAGAACAAATATCTGACTCTTTAGCTGCAAAATGCTCCACTGTGTTCACCAGTTAGTCACTAACTTTAACAGCCTGCTGCTGAACAGATGGTACACAGTGTAGAGAAAATAGTGCCCTGCTGCTGCTGGAAATAAGCGGTGAGAACGTTGAGAGTGAATGGAACCGTCTCTGTGCCCTAAAACCAATCAATGAGCTGAGCGAGCCTGAAAATCACTACAGAGCTGTTGCGTTGCTGAGAACTTGCTGTGGGTATTTCACGTAGGGTAGCCTCCCACAGTACATGTAAGCATCTGATTCATTGATTAGTGGAGCATTAAATAGACTGTAGTTTGAGTTACTCTCCATATTAAGTTTACATGGGTACCCAGTGATACCTTTAAAGAATTTTAGAGCATATGTATAACATCTCATCCATTGATTGTGGATTACAGTTCTTATAATGTGGCTTCAAGAGATTACATGTTGGCATATTTCTCCCACAATGAAACGTTTACCCCACAGGCATGGACAGATCCTTCAGTAGCAGCTTGAATCATGAAAGGAAGTGTTCAATACAGAGGCTGAGTTCCATGTACGATTACTACACAATAGAGAGAGAGCAGCATGGTGGCTAGTATATCTGACTGTGTGTAGTACTAGTCAATGTGCTTGATCGCAGATAAGCTAAGATTCTCAACCTCAACCATTATTTTGTTAAACACCACACAATATAAAATCCATCAATCTCTGGACTCGGACGTCTCTGCAACCACGGCAACACCAGTGTTGATGATACGAACGTGATTCCCTTCCTGCAACACTAGCTACGGCTGCTGTGCTAACACTAGCTACGTCTGCTCTGCAAACGCTAGCTACGCCTGCTGTGCTAACGCCAGCTACACCTGTTGTGCTAATGCTAGCTACACCTGCTCCGCTAATGCTGGCTACGCCTGCTGTGCTAATGCTAGCTACACCTGCTGCGCTAATGCTGGCTACGCCTGCTGTGCTAATGCTAGCTACGCCTGCTGTGCTTACGCCAGCTACACCTGCTGTGCTAATGCTAGCTACACCTGCTGCGCTAATGCTGGCTGCACCTGCTGTGCTAATGGTGGCTACGCCTGCTATGCTAATGCTGGCTACACCTGCTGTGCTAATGCTAGCTACACCTGCTGTGCTAATGCTGGCTGCAGGCATGCTAATGATAGCTACGCCTGCTTTGCTAGCTAGCTACGCCTGCTATGCTAATACTGGCTACGCCTGCTGTGCTAACACTAGCTACACCTGCTGTGCTAATGCTAGCTGCAGGCATGCTAATGCTAGCTACACCTGCTGTGCTAATGCTGGCTGCAGGCCTGCTTATGCTGGCTACGCCTTCTGTGCTAGCGCTAGCTGTGGCTGCTGTGGGGGATTTAACTCTCAGGCTCTGATAAATGGTGAAATCTTTAGCTTGTAGATCAGGCGTATTCTGTGTGTTCTAGATGTGTTGATTGCTCCAGCCTTGCAGTTCACATTACAAACACTGCAGCAGTGATATCTGTGTGTCCGTGTCGAGTCTTGAATGCAACTGTTTCTGCTGCTCTGACGACCGTGAACGCAGCTTCATGAGGTTTTGAAACTGTAGTCCACAAACAATATACAACATAACATGTTGTTACTCTTTTCTGAGCAGACATGCATGCTGCAACAAACGCAGGTGATCACATACACACTCAACCAAACACCAGCTCCATCAGTTACACAAGGCCTTCTCTAATTATATCCTTTCTTCTTGCTGTGTATTTCCAAAGCATAGACATCACGTATTCGGCCACCAGCAGCTCTTCTGCCTGGAGAGCAGCAGGCAGACTGTGGGGTCAAGCCTCTTCTTCATAACAGCCCAAGCTCTTCTTCAAATGTATTGACAGTTCAGAGCTTCTGGGCAACTAGCTCATGTACAGACGGTGGTCTGAGAGCCTATCATTTGCCTGGATGCACCATGACTTGAATGAGCTACATGCAATGGGCTGGTTATCACGTGATTATGCCATTTGTTATTGAATTAAGTGGCAAATTTGTTAGATTTTTAAAGGAAATCGTGTCACCATTAAGGCTATGGTTCAATAGAGCATGTGGCGATACATAACCAAACAATGGGTTATAAACTTCATATTGCACGCACAAACATACACACACACATACACAGAAGTGTGTGTCAGAGGCATTTACCAGATAATGAGGAGCAATTACAACACTCACAATGCTTTTTATCAGCTGTTATTTAATTATGAGACCAGGGGCTCATTAGCAAACGCCAGCATGCACACACAGAGATACTCCTGCAAAGTGAAACACCCAGCAGCATTATGCACAAAGAGGTGGCAAACATTCAGCTGTGACTGGCTCCGGGCTGATAAGCAACAGCACACAATGGTAATGGGATGGTAGAAACACTGATGCTAAAATCTCTTACGGCATGAAATCAGTTCCATCCAAACGCAATGCAAAAAGGGAGCTGATCAAACTCAATTCAAACTGCTGGGAATAGACTGTCTGCTTCCCTGGATAATGACTGCATTAGGGATTTTATGTTCAAGTTTATGGTACAAGTAAGGGGGATGTTCCAGGTTTTTTGAACAACTGTCTGAAAGAAACTTCAAATGACAGATTTTATGGCTCGGCCAACTGGAGCATGAAAAATTCCAGTAGTTTCATGAACGCAGACATAAAACAACGGAGGCAATTTGCACATCACAATATGATGCAATCCAATATTACATTCCCTCAAACTACAGTTTCAAAAGTTATCTTTTTGCATGCTTGATCTTCTCTGGAAAAAGTAAAAATACTACCGTGGCAAAGAAAACCAGAATGAAATGATTGTGTATAAAAATGTATGTAATTACTATTTGTAAGACAGTGAGTTCAGTGTTGAGTTAGTCTTAAAGGTGGCATGGATATCTCTTGTTTCAGTATGTTCTAGGGCTGCCCCCAGCCAAAGATTTTGCTAGTCGACTAGTTGCTAGTACATTAGTCAACGCACGTAATGAGCCTTTAAAATAATACATTTCAAAGCGCAGTAGCGCATGTACAAAGTGAGCCGCCTGGTAACGGAATACTTCAACCATTTGCATTAAGCTTTGTATGGTTAGAAACCCGGTAGTAATTTTGAATGGTCATGCATCATTCCCTCATTTCCCAGAGACAGGAGATCTCAATTTCTATTCTGAAAAAGAGTCTCAGGTGATGCAGCTGCTTTGGTTAGGAACTGGCCCGGTCCTTTGATTAAAAGAATGCTGCTCTGCGATCTGTCCACAATGGTGCCGCCGGTTGGTCCCGAGACTCTTCTCGTCGACTAACGTTGGGTCGACTATTAGGGGGCAGCCCTAGTATGTTCCATATGGTGCCGTTTACGCCACTGTTGTAAATCTACATAGCTGGTTACTGTTGTACATGGAAGCAATTAGGGGTGGGACGATACGGGTAACTCTCGATTCGATACTGTGACGATATTTGGCCCACGGTAACGATAATATCACGATACACGATATCTGCGATATTCGATATATTGCAAGAAATTTCATCAACGATATATCACGATATGTGACTGAAAAAAAAAAATATGCATAAAAAATAAATTCCAAAACTTCGTACAATGTACAAATGAATAAACACTGTCCAGCTGGACACATTAAAGTGCATGAACATTAATAACATGTCTTATGTAAACCAGGACAGTGCTTTCTGATACTGAAAAGTTAGTAGCAACTTGTTTTATGTAAACTTGGGCCCGTTTTAGTTTAACAATAGCTAACAAGATAAGAATAACATCAGAATTAAATGAAATATTGGGCACATTTCAGTATGCAACCAATTATGTGCAGAGTTATGTTCACCCATCCAGTACCTGGGAAGTCGGGCCTCATGCCCACACGGCTCCGCAGATCCACACATGCGGACCCTCCGGCGGACGGTAAACACGCGCCGCCCGGAATCCTGCCCGTAAATAGGCAATCGAGCCCGGCCGAAAAGTGGGTCCGCATGCCCTCAATGCTGTGTGAAAAGCGCTTGAAGCTCACAACAGCACCGGCCAGCACACGGCCACGCTTACAATTACGCACCGCAAACCCGCAGTTCTGCTCCGTCCGGAGAACCGTAAACTCTAGCGCGCCGCTCGGAATCCTGCCCGTAAATAGGCAATCAAACCCGGCCGAAAAGTCGGCACTCATGCCCTCAAGGCTGTGTGAAACCCGCTTGGAGCTCAGACCGACCCCCGGGCAGCGGGCGGCCCCCGCGGATCCGCTCCGGAGAACCGTAAACTCTTAGACGCACCGACGGGAGTCTAAAAAAACCCGTAGACCCACAATATATCGATATTTGCCGTCAGTGTATCGATTTATTTATTGCGACAGAGAGCACAACAATATATTGCAATATCGATTTTTTTTCCCACCCCTAGAAGCAATCGTGCGAGAGAAAAAGTGAAGGAAATAGTAATTTGACAAAGTTGGAAAATTGGATATAGTAGTTAAGGTCCACTTACTAGGTTGTTTGAAAAGATTTCAACCACATGTCACTGTCCTCCATTGGTGTATGGAGCTAATGATATGAGATGTGGTTGAACGCTTCAGATAGGTTATTTTTAATTTTATTTTTTGTTTCCTTTGCGTTAGTGGAAGAAACTGCCTATGCCTATGAGCTTGAAAACACTGAAACATTGCATTTGCCATACTGCACTCCCCCTGTGAACGGTCTGAAGTACTGTCTGTGGTTTGTTACTTTGCTCACTCTGTGGATTAAATGTGAAAACCCTCATAAAGTGCAGCACAAGAGAAGAGAGTGGTTTTAAGCGCCACTGCAACCAGACTACAAAGGGTCAGCCCAGCACTAATAACCAGCCAGTCCCCAAGGAAGCAAGGCAGGAAATAAGCAATGGACTGACCTGACCTGAACAGTGCTGAAGCCCTGTGTGCACTGAGAGCTCTGCTGGAAGCTCATTGCTCAGCCAGAGTTCTAACTGACTGAGGAACAAGGAATTACCTCAGCATGTGCAAAAGAAGATGGCTACAGCTGCACCACACCACTCACACCTATGCAGCATGTAACCCAGAGTGTACCATAACTTGTGTTGTCACCAGACCAAAGCTGTGACTTTGAGACGATACCTGCATTAATGTATCGATACCGGAAATAAAACAACACCATAGCAAGGGAACGGAATAATTCATGACAGAATATGGAACTTTCAGTTTGCTATTGAGCATAAGATAAGATAAACTTCATTGATCCTGCGATGGGGAAATTCTAATAGACTTCATGCTGCTCACACATTGCTGCCCCGCTGTCACACATCAACTCTTATTAAACAGACTTCAAGGAGCGCTACTAATACAACGAGGTATTGGACTCCTTTAACGGCAGCATATCATAATGCTTTACTGGTACTGTTATACTGTGCAACCCTAACCATAACGGTATCATATTATACGGCACTAAAGAAAACGAGCTCTTACATCACCCTGAAAAATCATTTGAATGCACTGTGATGAGTTTGCTGAAAATTAATTACAAGAAGACTATGGCATGAGAAATACTAATCAAAGTGTTAGAACTAGCGTTTTCATTCTTGATCATAAAAACTAAATTATGTTTGCATGGTGTCTCTGACAAGCCTGGACTCATAAAATGTATACTACTGGGACTTCAGGATGATTTCACAGTGAGACATGTACAACCTGCCTGTCTAAGATGCTGCAGCTCCATCTGCTGTTTCATCAGCAACAATCCACCATCTCCGCACACACACACACACGTGCGCATACACACACGCGCACACACACACACACACACACACACACACACACACACACACACACACACACACACACACACACACACACACACACACACACACACACACACACACACACACACACACACACACATAAAGCAAACTTACACACAGACATCATCTTCAACTATACTCAGTAACTCAAAGACCAAAGAGAGATCAAAGACCAGAGTCATCCAAATCATGAGCCGACAATAAGAACATTCCAGCAACAGACGAATATCAGGGTTAGATCATTTGATGGGATGAATGAAATGAGACCCCATGAAATAGTGCACCAACATGCTGCTGCTATTCATGAACAGGACTTCAAGCCGGAGCATTCCAGCTTCTTTGTTCCACCCGGCCTCGCGTACATTTACTGAACTTGAAGCTCTTTTTTCCAACCCACCCAATAATGCAGCCTAATTAGTATTCCTTGGCATCTGACACAGATGCTCATTTGAGTCTGTTTTTTGACACACCCACCTTCTGCATTATGGGTAGGGAAACACAGGACTTTAGCCCAGGACACTGCTATTAGTGTCCTTGTTAGTCTATAAGAGTGAGAATGAGGTGTTTTCGGCCTGTTTTTTTTACTAAACCATTAGGGGTGTAACGGTACATGTATTTGTATTGAACCGTTTCGGTTGGGGTGCTCGGTTCGGAACGGAGGCGTACCGAACAAGTTTCCATACGGACATATTAAGTAGAGGACCGCATGTGTGGAGCATGCTGCAGCCGCACACAATAAACAGCAGTAGTAGCGGACGTCATGGCTAATGCCGCTAGCGTTGGCAACAAGCCAGAGTTGGAGGACCCTCCCGCGACATTAAGGTCTCCCGTTTGGGAACACTTCGGCTTCCCGGTGAGATACAAACAGGGACAAAGGGAGGTTGATAAAACCAAAGCGGTTTGCCGACATTGTTCATGTGAGGTCGGGTATGTTTCTGGCAAAACGTCAAACCTGTTGACGCATTTGAAACGGCACCACCCCCACGTGAACATCGCTACAACGAGGAGAAAGACGAGCGTAACGTTAGTGCAAACACAGCTCCCCACCGCATTTAAACAGCCTCTCCCTGCCCTGTTCAATTTTGCACATCAGATGGAGAAAAGATTTGTTTTTAAAAAAACAGTCTGAGCCTTATTCATGTTATTTAATCTGAGCAACAACTTGAAACTGTTTAGTGTTGCAACTGTTCAATTTTGCACATCAGATGGAGAAAATATTTTTTTTTAAAGAAACAGTCTGTTATTTTTATTTATTTTTATTTTTTAAATAAATATTTTAAATACTAATTTTTTTAATAAATATTTATATTTTTGAGCAGCATTCTAGCTCCAGTGCATGTTCCTACTGTTAAAAGCACAAAAGTAATAAACAACTAGCACATTTATATTTAGCATTTTGTTTTCTTACTGTACCGAAAATGAACCGAACCGTGACCTCAAAACCGAGGTACGTACCGAACCGAGATTTTTGTGTACCGTTACACCCCTATAAACCATACATTACATTACATACCATTATATTTCAGAGCAAAGGTGACAACTTCATAGCCAACCAAAAAAAAAACAGCCTAAATCCTCAATCAATGTTGCCAGAAAGCTGTGTAAACCTGTGAAACCAGCCTACATGTGCACCAGAAAACACATCATAGGGATAGAAAGCTTCATATCTGAATCAAATAAAGACATTGTTTAATAAATATTGACAATGAGGATGACATCAAGGCTTTAAGTGTCTCCTCAGTTAGCCCCAAAGACGACTCAATTCATATAATTGAATGAGTCAATAACATGAGGTGGTGAACACAATACGTCTGTGTGTTTTGACCATAAAATTACAGCTTTTCCTTTAGTAATATTGTTTTCACAATATTTTCAAACCCAGACGGTTCAGATTGCTGATTAGTCCAACCAGTAACAACACACCCAAAAATGACAGTCATGGGGTTATAATGTGCACTTGATAAATCGCTTAAATACTCAATTATACAGGCTGTTTTTGTTATTCCACAGCTGGAAAATCCAATACTGAAACAGAACATAAGAAAATAACTGTCTGTCTCACTTTCAATTACAAGGGACCATATGAGAATTTCTTGCCCACATACTCCTGCTAAAATAATTACAATTTATGAAAATATCCTGATAATTATCTAAATATACTTCAACCTATAAAAATGACACTAATATATATACTGGTATCAATTGACGTTCTCTTGCTTGAAGTGAAGCCCTTGAGAAGTAAAGGAGGTGGGAGCCTACCTGAGTCGTTGCGTAGGTAGGAGGACATGGCCGGGATGAGGCAGGACTGGCTCAGCAGCTCCTGCAGCACCGCTGGCAGCGCTGAGCTGTTGTGGGCTCTGCTGTCGGCTGAAGAGGCATCGGCACCGTGGCAGCTGCTGGAGCCTGCTGGGTTGATGTAACTGGCCAAGACCTGGTGAGCAAAACAATGTAGACATACAGTGAGACCACTTAAGAATGAAACCACCTGTCCACACGGTTTAGACTGACACATGTACAACATGCTCAAAGCCTGAGAGGAAGCCCTGCCAGAGAGGCAGGAGAAGGGCGAGATAAACGGGAAACAATAAAGAAAAAAAAAATCTGCATCATAATATTTACAACTCTGACAGTCCTTGGTGAAGTCATCTCTTTAAACTAGATGTGGGACTGATGGGTAGACTTACCTGCAGCAGACAGGTGACGTGTTCCTCTTCTAGCCGTTGTTTGGTGAGAGCCTGCTCCACGTCCCAGCCTGAGGCTGTGGATCCAGTGCCAAAACCAGTTCCTTTAGCCCAGTACAGTTGCTGCTCTTCACTGGTCCCAGCACCGTGACAACTGGATATCTGCGGCTGTCAACACAGGGTTAGGAAGAGGGTTTGGGAATTCTTATCTCTTTATCTCATAATATTCTTTAGATTTACTGATTATGTGTATGAGCAAAGTGGGTGCCAACTATTGGAGTGGAAAAGATTGGTAAATATTCTCTGTTCATGACTAACATTCATTTGCAAATTGAGCCGAAAATATCCACATTGTCCTTCAAAATAAAGGTTCAAGTCCTCTGACATGCTGATGAAGCAGTCATGGGATTGTTATTGATGGTAACATGGACTAATGGATTCAAGTAGCCTACAACATGGATGAAAACCAGCAATGTCATTTAAGTCGAGAGTTTTCTGGGACGGGCACGGCTTGTATTTAAAACTACGGCTGTCTGTTCTCAAGTCTGTGCTCTGATTGCAGCACATGGAGGAGGGGGCTCAAGGACAGCCACCGCCACAGTGACAAGTCTTTGGCTCACATTCAAGTCATCGGCCACATGATCCATCCTCAGCTTTGACAACTCCATAAATCCACACATAGAGGGGGGGGGGGGGGGGGGGGGGGGGGGCAGAGAGCGAGCGGCAGACTGGATATGGCTCCACAACAGCAAAACAACACGGCAGGTCTGGTTCAGAACCTAGAGACTTTCATGCAGGTTCCACAAAAGGGCTTGCAACTGAGCCAGCAGAGGTCCGTCTGTTCTTGAAACTAAACAACACAGACGGCTGGGGTTTGTGTCTCCTCTGTCTGTCTGTCTGTCCCACCTCTCAACAGATTTAAATAAAAGCTATTTCATCATCTTCAAGATTTCTAGGGATACGCCCCAGTAGGCTCTCCTACGGTGGTGTTTCCTAACATTTTTGCTTGGTGAACCCTGAAAACAAAGCCGTGTCTACCTGACTTCTAACAGGGTGACTATGTCTAAGCAGTTCAATCCAACAAGATCAAGATCAATGTGAAGCCTCCTTATATGTTCTCAATTGCAAAGTTCATTTGTACACGGACAACAGGTGTATTTTAGGTTACAAGTTATACTTTTGATTATCCTAAAACCTCTATTTATATAGATATTTATTGATGCTATAAAATCAGCATAATTGTCCAGTGAAATTACATCTGCTATGTTTGTCAATAAATTACTATTAGAGCAGGTTATCAATTTTAAACTTGATTTTGTTTCCTAAAGTTAACCTGTTCAGATCTGGAATGAAACACTTCCACAGTCACATTATTTATCTCTATATTTGTTAGTTTATGTTCCATATTGTTTTGCCAGTTGAGGCCCTGCAGATAGCTCACTAGCAATCTTCTCCTCAGTATAAGAGCAGGTGTCAGTAATACAAATGACGTATCTCTGACATCTCCAAAGCTCCATTTGCCTCTTATCATTTGGGCTGAACAATTAAGCTGTTTGTCAGGAGCTCGATGAGAGATGCAAAGAAGGCCTTGAGTAAAGGCCAGCAAGGCAGTTAGCCATTAATAATGGCAATGTTTTTTTTGCCCTTGTTATTCTATCAGCGTGAACAACAAAACAATCCTTCAGCCAAAGTCAAAGAGTAGCCTGTGGAGTGTTGGACAGCAATGGGGCAGCGCTTCCATTTGTTTTCTTGAATGGAAAGTTCAACACCCTATATTCAAACAATGTCATCCTTCTTTACTTTTCTCTTTGTGTTTTCTTTTTCTCCTTTTCAAAACAACTCATTTTGGAATTAAAGACCAAATCAAACACTGAGAAGTTCTGCATTGTGAGGCTATTCTGGCGACACAGCTAAAGGTTAGGGAACTCCTGTGGCCAACTGGAAGTCTTCATGAATGTCATAACTGTGTGTGTGTGTGTGTGTGTGTGTGTGTGTCGTGGGCCACACCTCAGACACACTGCTGCTGGCGTTGGGGTTGCGGGGAGCGTGGTGGCTGAGCGCCGACAGACAGGCCAGGATGAGGTGGATGGCCCCGATCTCCAGAGCCATGCGGCGCAGCAGGACGCCGTCATCCGTGGTGAGAGGAGTGCTGCTGAACAACGCTCGCAGCACGTGGAACGGCAGCGTGGGCAACACGTTGGCTGATGGAGACTGCAGGATATGACCTGAGAGGATGCCAGAGCACACATCTGCATCAGGAGACTAGGACTTACTGGTCATCTTGTGAAGATGTGATTCTGCAATGTCATCATTTTGCTATTTGTAGTTAACCTTTGACCCAGCAAGTTAAGTGTTGTGCTTTACAGGACTAACATTTGTAAAATTAGAAATAAGACATGCTTTTCTCATAACGTATGTATAATTAAACATGGAAAGAATTGTACAATTGTAACAGTGCATCGTTTTTAGGAATCATTAAACAAATAGAATAATAACACAATTATCAATAATAACAATTATTATTCTATTCTTTGGTGACCTGTATTATTTAACAGGACAGAAAAGAGACTCCTGTTAGTTGTTATGGTGACAACACACATCAGTGTGCCGTCACAGCTCACCAGGAGGAAGCAGCTCTGGGACGGATGTCTGGTTTGTTCACTAGGTAGGTTAACTATAGAAATAGAGAAGTGCCCCGCTACAACAGCTACATGTACAAATGACCCGGACCATCCTGCTACACTGATTTGAATGGGAATGTTCCCTCTACTCCCATGTTATCCTTATGGCTGAAATGTAAAGACATGATTACTATTCAGGAGGATTCCAGTGTGAAACCTCAGTGTGATCTTAGTGAGTGCCAGCATCAGCAGCGGTGTTCACACTTACTGCCCTCTCCATCGTCTGTGACCCCCAGCACCAGGCGCAGCAGACACTGGGCGTGCTTCCTCTCCTTCAGCAGCACCTCTGCGTACCCTGGCAGGCGCAGGAACAGGCCGAACGCCGCCAGCGAGTGGGCAGGGATGGGTGACATGGTCTGCACGGAGGAGGAGGACGACGAGGACGACTGGGACTGCTGCTTGTTGATGGGCGGCGGCTCCGTGGCTATGGACTCTGGCGCCTCGTACACCAGCTCGCCCGACTGCTCGATGGTTACCCACTCGAATTGGTCGCTGTCCTTGGGTTTCTCCTGTGTAGCGGAAGGCACCACCGGGGCGCTGACCTGTGACCGGCCATCCGGGAGAATAGAGGGTCACATTAGCGAAGGTGAGAGTGAATATGAGACGATGCTGACCGGTGAATTTAGGAGCGCAGGAACTTTGCAGTGTCATGATAATCCAATGCAAGCCTGAGAGAGAGGAGGCTGGCTTCTCCTCAAACGGTGAACGGTACATACAAAACATGGCACTTATGTAACCGATGTCACGGTCGCATTTTTTTTCTCCATAATTACTCCTTTTCTCTAAAGATTTCAGAAAAGAGTGATCATATTTTCAAGTTGAAACATTTTCTTTTTTTCTACTAAACCTAAAGAAATTTGGTTTACTATCACAGATGACTGAGGAAACCAGAAAATAGTCCCACTTCAGGAGCTACTGAGCTAACTTGGCACACTTTGGGACCCTAAGTACAATTGAGTATTGTTTAAACACCTCCCTGAGTATTGTTACTGATCTCGTATATCGCTTTTTCGCCGATCATGTCCATATGGACCAAAAGGGGGTTCAAACCAAGTACTAGTAAGGTGTACCTAATTAAGTGCATTACAGTAATTACTGTGGGTCCATACAATTTAATACACAATAAATGGAAATGCACTGTTCGTCCTTTGTTTCTATGATTGTTGGGACTAGCTTGAACTTATCTTGGGTACTTCATGCATTGTGTGTCAGACTATGGCTCACCTGCTGAATGACATCGGGGTAGAGCATGGGCAGCCTCTCAGCGATGAGGGCCAGGCCCCCCATGCCTGCAAACACCTGCAGCGGTGACTGGATAGGGTTGGTCTCCAGCAAGGACTCGTCCGTGGAGGCGTCCAGACAGTCTTCACTGGGTGTCATCGGCTCGTCCTCAGGACAGCTGTTCAGTATGTCACAGTGATCCACTGCAAGGAGAGCAAAGAGAGGACCTGTTGTATGTTCACGCACTGTCTTGCATTTTCTCAGCACTGGATTTGTTTGTAAGCTGAAGTCTTCTATGAGGAGAGTCCCATCACAGAAATTAAATATTTATCATCTACTACTGGGATTTGGATCAGGTGGACACGGGACTATGCTTTAGTTGATGTTAATTGACTCCCTGGAAAGAAGAACTGGGAGCTGTATCGAGCTCAAGCTGTAATAAATGTTTACTTGTAACAAACATTTTAACAGCTTATAAGTTATTTATCAATTTAAATGTAATGTGTGGAGAGTTATCATTATACAGGTCATTGCAACAATCTGGCTTTAATTCACAATCTGTGTCACCAATTTCTATATGTGCAATCATGATACCAAATTATCACAATATTGAAGAGATATAATCAAGTGATTTTAAACATCTTGCAATATGTTGAGTATTGAAATCACATATATTGTGATGTATCACCGTTTTTTTTTTTTTTTTTGGTTTTACCTGCTTGTCCACATCTCTTTTATCCAATAACATTTAGTGTCAGTTTCATCAAACTTCAGTCATTTCTTACTTCCTGCCAAGCCCACTGACTTCATCCATGACCACACTAAGAAACAACTCAGCACCATCTAGTGGACTGAAAAAGCAATTGTTACCAAAAGGTTTCATTTGTATTTACAATATTAATATAAGTTTTTATTTGATTTAAGATTTCCTAAGATAGACACGCAAAATAGTGCAATACTATGCTGTGCCGAGTTCGCCCCATCCCTACCAATTTCTACCGTCAAGTTTGTTTTTATAGATTGCATGAAACTGTAGATTGTACTGTTACAGGACTTTTGTGTGCAAAGTGGTCTACACCTCTTTCAGGCCCTGTTTTGTGTACTGTGTGAATGAATTATGAATGAGATCTGTTCTGCTATTTTACACAATGCCTTTATTTTATGGTAATAAGTGTATATATTTGTGTGTGTTTAGCATTTGAGCCATCATTATTCTCTTCCATTTCTCAAAGAAGCAAACAGACGGTAGTCACTACCAAATGGGGAGGGGAATTCCATACAGCATACTAAACCAATATCGTATCGATACTCGAACGCCAAGTGTGCATTTATCATTATAAAACCTTTTAATATTGCAGATACTCATTCAATTGGTGACAACTGCTTCTTCAGTCCACTAGATGGTGCTGAGTTGTTCCTGTGATCACGGGTAAAGTCAGCTGAGGAAGCTGGTTTTGGTCAGTCTTGACTAATAAAGACATTTTGCTGCAATAAAAATGATTGAAGTGAGATGAACCGAGTGAAAACTATGTGATTAGATGAAATCAAACAGATCTCAATCCTCACAAAATGATTGTATCGTGACATCAGTACCGTGATCATAATGTATTGTGGGCCCTCTAGTGCTTCCCTGCTCTCATCACTGGCTCGTTATTCATCAACAGGCATTAATGTTTGCTGTTGGGTGTGTCCCCCTGAGATGAGCTGATCAGAAAGGAGGAAATTAACTACTGATGTTACACCGTCCTAATGTCCTTGTTTAAACAATAATATGGCACTGAAGACAATGTCAGACAGCCAAAATGACATAAAGGGTAAAAGGACAAACACACCAATGGTAACACACCAGTATTTTATTGTGTTGGCACGGCTTTGCCGTTTTATGATTCTATGAAGCTTCGGATCGATTAATAGGTCATCTCCTAAAAGCCACTCATCATCTCTTAGAAAGGAGAAAGTCAGGCAGATTAGTCATTGCTCTCCACATCCCTCTCAGGGGATTCGGTTCTCTAGACCACACTGTGCTGGAGCTTCAGCGTCCTGGGAGCTCTTTAGGTCTCTCCTCTGGCTGTCCCTCCTCATCCACGTGTTCAGATCCTCATCTCTCTCTGCATCTGTGTGTTTCATCTGTCTATCTGTTTGAGTAGAGGTGGAGAGGAGGTTGTGTGGGTGGGTCCTTTCTGTTTGGCATCACCAGAAGTTGTTCAATGTCCTCCTGAATCCACTGTTCATATACGTCTGCTATCTATCTATAATGTAGTCACACTGATGGTTTATACTGTCAGTTTATGATATCAGTCTATTCTGTAGGCACGATGCAGTGAAATGCGTGTCGTCACAGAGAAGGGCAAGACGGGCAGAGACGCAATGAATCCCGAATACGGGATAACAGCGCACACTGATAATCTCTCCTTAAAAGGTATTCATAGAGGTATGAAGGTCCTCATTAGGGATGCAAACAATTAATCGATTATCGATTAATTGTCGATAAGAAATTACTCGATTAAATTAAATGAATTGCAATTAATTGCGTTTTGAACCCGTAATTCCCCGCCAGTCCACGTGAGGGCGCGCTTGATGCCAGACGTACTTGACCTACATGCGCGAACACAAGCGAGGCAGGGCTCTGACGACAACAACAAGGCGTAAGGGAAGCGGGACGCTGGCAGCAGTGTTTCACACACATGACCATAGTCTCGATGTTCGCCCAAAATTATTTATCAAGGCAAATGGACTTAACTAGCGGCTCTAATGATAGGCCTACACAGGAGGGCAGCAGCGCGTATTATAAGGGGGAATCCTCGCAGCTGGTTTGGCTCATCAACGTTCTGTTTTCCCCCGTCGCCATAGCCCCGTTCACATACGTCGCTACTCGCCCGTCACCCCTCGCTTTCTCGCTGAATTCTACTCGCTGGCAAAAAAATGTAACTGCCGCCGGCGGCGAGTTCAAGCGACAATTCTCTGTAGACGTCATCTGTCAATCATCTCTATTCTACATTCCGATTGGTACTCGCTTCACTCGCGTTGCAGAAAGTTACAGTTATTTAATTTTCTCTCCGTACCCGCCCACATCCCGCTAGAACACATTCAAATTCATTGACAGCTGTCACTCAGAGATGGGCGAGTGGAGACGTATGTGAACGAGGCTTCAGTCAAAACCAAAACACCAAGGAAGGCTGAGGAATATTCACCCACTTATTAATAATAATAATAGTCATAATAAACTAATAGTATAGGCTCAGCACTGTGTTTTAGTCATTTTTGTTTTCATCTTTTCTTGAATGTTTAAACTCCTCAACCCCATTTAGTATGTCAACATTTGGATCAGAACCAGCAGTTTGGAAGAAATTGGTCAGTAATTGATATGTCATATTTTGGTTCTCAAAATTCACCAAATTGATGCATTAAAATGAAATTATTCAAAATATGATTTGCATTTTTCTTTATATCATAAGGAAGACAGCATTTTATGTTACGTATACAGTAGATAGAACCTATTCAGAGGGAAATTCAGCTCCTCAGAAGAATTGCCGCTTATCAATTAATCGATCATCGATCGATAAGATGAAACAACTATCGATTAATGAATTACTCGATAATTTGCATCCCTAGTCCTCATACATTCACACATCCAACACTGTGCTTCCTCATCAATGCACCTTACATGAGGTAGCGGCGTCACAGCTGCTGCCAGTCAGAAACACCAGTGACATACACTGTCAGACACCAGGGGCAGACTTACTGTGCTATGTAACCTGGACCTGGGGGCTCGGGGTGGGCCATATCATACGGTTCACGATAATACCGGGATATTGTTTTACATGATAAAAAATCATATTGTGATATTCTGATTGGCTGAGATAATAATGTCACACCGTTATGCTGCGGCCATTTGGATGTTCTCTCTCTGACAGGCAGCATTTTTAGGCAGCATTCGCTGCATTAACTGCACATTAGATTTTGTGGTTGATTTGATTATGTACTGTTTATATTCATACAGAATCTGAAGAGATACTGTTGTTGTTGTTTTCAAACCAAAGATCGGGCGATCACTTTTTGTTAGCTTTTACTTAATAATTGAAGGCAAAGTGACCATTACTTGCATTTATGCACTGAAGATTTAAATTGGTTATGTATTTGCAAACTGTAGCAAACACTGAGTTAATGCTGTTAACTTTAGGATAACACTTATTTTGTTGCAATTGTATGTTCTTGAAATGAATAACCACTTATTTTTCTGTATTTTGTTATATCGTCAAATATATCCTTATCGCCTAAATACCCTGAAATATCATGATATTCATTTAGGGCCATATTGCCCACCCCTATTGGGAAACCCAAATAATAGGGCCCAAAAGCAAATTGAGTATAAGAATTCTTAATCCTTGTACCCCGAAATAACTTACAAAAGGCCCCAAAGTACTTAAAAATATACCACTCCACTGTATACTACTACTACCCCCACCACCACTACTACTACTACTGCAGTTCTACATTCACCTGATGGAGAAATGTTACTGGTTACGTTCCCAACTTCACAAAAGTTACAATTGAAAAATTATTCATTATTATTCATTAAACTATCAAGCATCATGTTGGAATGTATAGCTCCTTCTTGAACAGATGCATTTAAGTACAGTGTGCTGATAATTCCTCTCTTTCACTCTGCACTTAAAGCAAAGAGTTGAATGCAGGACTTTCGCTACGTGGTATTAATAGATTTAGTATTAATAATGAATAGTTTTACTTGAGAAACAAAGTTTTAAGTAGGCCTAGTTCTTCCACCGCTGCCGATACAATCCCATTTATAGAACGTGTTCGAAAGTAAAGCAAGACAGGTTTTGCCTGGGGGCCTCTGTCACTGAAAACACATCCAGGTCGGGTTATTCACGGTCAGAAAATCTGTAAAATACACTTAGTGTAGCCGTTATTAGTTGCCTAATGACATAACCACTGCAGTATTATGACAATCACCTCCACATTAGTGTTCTGTGTTAGTTTCAAGCCGGGGAAAAGTCTCACTAATGGGGGAAAACAAATCCAAGTCATGCCTTAGTCAACTGAGATACACTCTGGTTCAACTCTGCTTCCAGTTGGCCACCAGTTTATGTTGATTCAAATGTAGTATATCTATAGCAGGGTCGTGGGTCTGTCCAGGACCACTACAGATGACATGCTCGAGTCAGTCCCAGAGCCCTGAAGCCCCGCCCCCGCTGCTACACAGAGCGCCGTTCCCTAATTTCTTCAAAGTTCATTCATATTCAATGTCTCACCAGTGTAAATTTCACCAAACTGGACACCCAAAACTGTGAAGCAGAGCAGATAAGTGGTTCTCCAGATATGGGAAAGACATCACAGACGGACAGACAGAATCCAGTGCCCGGTGGTGATGCTGATTGCTTGGACCACCTCAGTTCCAAAGCCCAAACTAGTGCCAGAAGAACTGAACAATGGCCCTTCACTACGGTGCAGGTTAGCAAGCAAGATTACCCATTATCCATTGTGCCTTGTTGGAGCACTAGCATAGGGCAGTGTCAGCCAAACCTGTATTGACGTTTGTTGTTGTTGTTACACGAAGGTGTAATTTCAAAGTCAGTTGTCAGTGTCAATGTTGGCTGCCGTAGTTAGAAAAATGTCTCATTTTCAGGAAACATCTTAATCCCGAGCAGACAGCAGTCTTTCAGAGGCAAAACTGGAACCGCTTTACTGAACACATTCAGCTGACAATGAACTCACTGAGACAATTAGATCTCTGATGCAATGTCTGGATCAGAGCCTCCGCAGGGCCACTAATCCATGCTGTTTGTTAGTCTCTCTGTGCTGCTGGGTGTCTGATCCCAGTAGCTCCTGTAATGAGGCTATCTGAATTCAGCAGCCACACAGAGGAAGGACGTATTGGTTAAATAAAGAAAATGACTGATCACATCAAGTGGTCAGTGTCTGGGTAGTGGGCACATTCAACAATGCTGCAGTGTATTCACATTCATTGGAAGAGAAGGGGCAAGTCATTGGGAATCTGAGATTGAAGAATCACATGGGATTGCCAGGCTGCTTCTTGCATTCTGTAAGAAGGGAATCTATATAACCGAACCTAACCACCACATGAAGTGTCTACACCCTCTACACTCATGAACATAACCACACTTAAAGGTGCAATCTATGCAAACAGCATGTCCATGTAAGGCCCATGGAAGCACCATATATTGGCTCCAGCTCCCGGCTGTGCCACTGCTCAACGATGACTGCTAATTGGTCTACGGAGAATGGCTACTACTGTTACTACTACTACTACTATTACTGTTAATACTACTATTATTACTACTGCTAATATTACTACTGTTACTATTATTACTACTGTTACCATTACTACTACTGCCACTATTACTACCAGTGTTACTATTACTACTCCTGTTACTATTACTACTACTGCTAAAATTACTACTACTGCTACTATTATTACTACTGTTACTATTACTACTAGTGTTACTATTATTACTACTGCCACTATTACTACAAGTGTTACTATTACTACTCCTGTTACTATTACTACTACTGCTAAAATTACTACTACTGCTACTATTATTACTACTGTTACTATTACTACTAGTGTTACTATTACTACTACTGCTACTATTACTACCACTGCTAATATTACTACTAGTGTTACTAGTACTACTACTGTGATTATTCATTATCATTCAACACCAAATGCAGATGGAATCTGGCCTGGTCTGCTGAATCTCTGTTAAGGCAGTTTTTTCCAGCTCCTGTAACGATGGGTACTGTGATGTTGGGACTCATTGAAAATCATGGAGGTGCCCTATTTGTAGTGTCCCGAGATAACGTTTGTTTTATGTGTATAAATAAATACAATTTTGAAAAAAGTGGAATTAAAGATATAGAGGAGTGATGTCTAACTGAGCAAAGAGAAGTCACTCTCCCTCTGTGTGTGTTGTTATTGGAGTGTCTCCTTGCTTTGTTGACATAAATGGCTGCTGTTTGTGCACGTTAGTGATTGTGGGTGCAGCGAGCCGCCAGCTCAGCCATCGGCATGTTGAGAGGTGCTGAGAGAAATTCCCCTCAGCTCATATGAAGCACCTTTCACTGCTCTGACCTTTAAAACAACCTTTTTAATGACATATGTGAAACGTCCAACTCCAAGTTCCTGCAGGAACCCTGCCTGCTGATGAACTTTAAGAGCGTTACAAAGAATCCAGACTCACTTTTCATTAAGAGTTTCATTGACAGATGATTCATTCAATCACTT
Source organism: Eutrigla gurnardus (assembly GCF_963514095.1). Lineage (NCBI taxonomy): Eukaryota > Metazoa > Chordata > Actinopteri > Perciformes > Triglidae > Eutrigla > Eutrigla gurnardus. Next base: position 25,957,910 of record NC_139925.1, read on the forward strand.
GCCAAATATATTTGTAACGTGCCCGCCCTTTTGCTAGCAGTTTCCAGTTATGGCTTCTCAGATGGTTCTGTATAACAAACCGTAATTAAACGTCAGGTTAGTAATACTCTCCAACACCTGTCAACAGTGTTGGAGCTCCCTTTTAGAGGGTCCTAGGAACAGCAGAAATATGGATTATGTTATGGTGATATGAAATGCTCAGACAACACCCTTCAGGTTCACAAGGTTCAGGTACACTCTTTGAAATAAGTCTTGATAATGATGATACTGCTTGAATTTGGTTGCTGGCTCACTGGCACACTCATAAGTACAATAGAGCCATCATTGTCATTACCTCCGCCTGTGCACCCGAGGGAAAAAAAACATGCTGAAGATATATTACATTTTGTCCTTCAGAGCAGGACATCTATGATAGTGAACTACCCGACCGTCACACAACTCATCCAAACAAATGAGACTACAGTTTGAAAATGGAGACTATGGATCGTGAACAGGTCATGGCCAATGAAAAAAAAGGTATCTGAGCAGTTCTGCAGACGCACCAATGCTGACATCATCAAAACAAGACATCGATGTTAAAAATTAATGTGACCTACTACTGACCCTCGAGCCCACAGGATCAAATAGCTAAATAAAACCAGTCCGAGTGTCACTGACAGAGTTGCCTTCTGGCTCAGCAGTTTGATGCTAACAACTATGGAATCATAGGGGTGCCATGATAAAGAATACATCTGTAAAAGAATATGAAAATAAGTATGTAAATATAAAGAGAAATAACTGAAAGAGTAAATAAGATAAAATGTGGATGTATGAAGTGAAAGTAAAGAATACCCTACTCATAATCATTTTCTAAATGATAATGCTGGATTGAAGAAGACTTGAAACCAGAGATTGAGACCATAAACTCATATTTATGTTGTGAAACATTGTAAACACTGAGATAATACATCAAGTGAGAGAAGTAGGCTCATTTCCTCAAAGACTTCTATAAAATCACTTCTTTTTGCAACCAGAAGAGTCGCCCCCTGATGGCCAGTAGAGAGAATACAAGGCACTCCTGGAGGTTGCTGCCTGGTATAAATGTATGTGTGTAAACCAGAGACTGTCTATGGTACAAACAACCAGGTCACTGCCATATTTATGTCTCCATGATGGCATTTTGAGGACGGAGCATCTAAAATGACACAAAAACGGTCCAATCAATGTGTTCCCCATCGGTTCATATGACTTCAAGTTGACTCCTCTTGGTTCACTTGTAATAAGTTAATGAAATAAAATGCAACAATGAAGTATAGGGACTGTGGGACCATATGATAACCTTTGAGACCTTTGTTAGATGATGTCAATACTTGGACTATTATATGAACAAGAACAGGTAGTGTAGAGCTCTTTGTTGGTACCTTTCTCAGTGCGTAGCCTCTTGAAAGAATCCGTCTTTGAAAGGCCAGGGTCAGAGATGACCTTGGAGCCCAGTTTCACTGTCAGGTTGATAGACTGGTAGCCCTGGGGCAGCTTGCGGTCATACAGGAGTGTCAGTAGCTGAGCCAGGGTCATCTCAGATGGGAGGGGCTGACCTGAGGGGGGGAATTAACAAAATTAACTTTCTTCATACATGATATTTGGCAGCTTAGTTCTGCATCTTAACGCTGTCGTACCTGGAAGCAGCTTGTGGTAGAGGTGGAATACAGGCACACTGATGGTTTTGGCTGAAGGGTCCACACCAGATGTTGCAGTCAACTTGTCACTCATCACCCGACCCCTCCTTGATGGAGGTCTGGGAGGGGTTGAAAGAGCTCGCTTGGACTGGGACTTCAAGCCTGATGACAGACATGGAAACATCGAGGTCTTTTTCTCGTCGATCGAAATACAGGTTCATATTGATTTTTGATCAACAGACTACTTCTAGCAACATCTTATTTTCTGGGCCAGTATTACATACAGTGCTGCAGGAACAGTAATAATATTCTAGTATTAATCCACGTCATGTAGTGTCACTGTGTTATCAGAACACAGTTTGTCGGTATGCATCTTTGTATCGCCTCGAGTTGAACTTTCAGGAAAATATCTCCTCAGGTGTCCTGAGGGAGGGGAGGACACAGGCCCGGTTCCTATGAGGTACAAAAGCATGTATTGCCACCCCAAATTTTATATTGTGCACCCTCAGTTGAAATTTGAATGATAAAAACCAAGGTGGTAGATGCCTGCCTGTGTTTAGGCGTCTTCCATTTCGGTTCATGGATGTGCAGCACTACATGCAACATGTCAGAGTGGAGGTTAACATCTGGGTATATGAAGTAGTGAATGTAATATAACGAGTAACGTAACCAAATACTTTTGATACAGACTAATAATTCATGTAGTATTATTACTTATTAGAGGAGTAATTAGTAAAAAGTAAAGTTTCCTGTCAATGGCTCGTTTATAATCCTCCTCACTTTTGTTCCGCTGTACTACGTCACAGTACACAAGCTAAAGAGGCTTGGACTTGTGTCACTGGGACATAAGCACACAAACTCACCTGACATTTTGAAAGGTGGGCATCAGGTGAACAATGTGGATGAATTTATAAAGAAATAAAAGTAAAATACTGTTTTCAGCTAAGAATTAACATCCGTTTCTCTCACTTCAGACTAAAAGCTTAGAAGATTTCAACTCAATGAAAGAAGATCCTTTCATGCAGAAACAACATGAGGTTCTGATGAACTGGGCCAGGGAAATGATGCTTCCCCATTTAGCTGTCAGGAGTGTGGCTTCATCTGAAATCCCTCATTCACAACTCCCTGTATAATAACCCCAACGGTTAATGAACATTGAGAAGGGAATTGGAGATTTCAGACACTTATGTAACAACATATTTCATCCTTAACATACACTTGTTTTCATATGTATCACATGGCAACCACACTGTTTACCCACAAATAGGAAGCACCAACTTTACAATCTACACAATTTGTACCCCTTTTCAGTTCGGTATTCAGTTGGCGCGACAAGATACTGCGGCCAGCAGAGGTGGGCTAATTTGCTGACGGCTGATTGGGCGAGAGGTGTGTATGGACCGGAGTCAAGTACCTGAGGCCACAACAACACTGTAGTTGTCCTGGAAGCCGCTGTCTGCTTTCATTTTTTCCTTCTCCTCGTGATTCTTCTTCTCCTTGTCCTCCTTCTGCTCATTGATCAGCTTGGCTGTAATGCTGGGTGTGTCTGTGTGGATAAACAGAAGAGCATGGAATTAAATGAGAACTATAATATCCTGTTCTTGTTTGTATTTATTTATTTTGAAAATATAAAGCGGTGAGCCATTCATCATGTCAGGTAATAATGCAGCTCACATCATCCGTGCTGCACTGATGACCTTAATGATGACCAGAGGACGTCCAGAGAATTAAACAGTAAGGCTTGATGTCAGGGATAGATTTTCTTCATCATTTAGGCTCTAATTAAAAGTGCTGCCGTTACGGTTTAAAAGCTAGTTCTTAATCTTATAACCTTTGAGTAAAGTAATATTACGAAACAAATCTGGTCCCCGTGTCCTTCATGCCGTTACGAAGCAAGTTAAAACTCATAGCCGTCCATTTAGAACAGCATATCATATAAAATGTTTGTGTTGCTTATTAAAGCGGGCCAATAATAATATGGAGTGCAGCCTTTAGTGCCATGTATAACCGTACTTTAAAATGGATGTATACAATGCTAAGCTGTTTATAAAATATTATTATAAGTATAATTGTTGACAGATTCATATATTTACAGAACATATTTTAATTCTATATTGACATTTCTGCATCACAATTTCACCTCATAACACCGAATAAAGAGGAAGATTTATATTTGCTTCATATAGGTTCTATTCATGTTAATGTGTATTTTTATAAATAAATATGTAAAAAAAATCAAAATAAATGTTATGTTTGGCCTCTCCACCTTCCACTCAGTGACTGCGTTGGTCCGTTTCTCTTCCAAGTGAGTGCTTACATGACGTTCATACAGGGGACGGTTTGGAGTACTGCTCTTCATCTCCGACATACAGCGGACCGTCACAGTGAGATAACTGTTAGAGCTCCAACTATCCGGGTCAGTATTAGACTCTGTGCTTTAGCCAGTTCCATGTCAATGCCTTTCTGTTGTTTTATAGACGTCGGGAATTACGTTAGTGCTGGAAAGTGTAGCGCCGATCGAAGTGTACAGTTTTGAGCTACCGACAATGAAACTAAAAATCCACAAAAGGGAGGGATTATGTTGTTTGATGAAGGAATGTATCATAGTACTATGACTGTGTTGATGATAATACCGACCCTTCACTACGTCTGCCCTTTGAACACAGACAGACCAAATAGCTTCTGACAACTATGTGGCTCTGCTCCATGTGATCGTGCTGGTTTTGTGGATTTGGAGTTCGTTCTGGTCGTGTAGTAATAGTGATACTCGTTAGCCTGAGATGCTGGATATAAAACGTTACGTTTCTACATAAAAGCCGTGAAGCTAACATTAGCAGAGCACTAATGTGTGTTTGCTATGTGTTTTGATGTGTGGCAGCTTGTTCCTCTGAAAGGTTAAAGTTTTCTGTATTGAAACATACCAGAGACCCGGTCCAGGACTTCAGCCAGCGTGGTGGAGATGGGCAGATGGAGGGTGCGGTACTTGTGGCCAGCTCCATACATGGGATGCTGGATCATGTGGCTGGTGGCATTGATGCGTCCTTTGTATAACTGAGGGGACAAACATGGTTAAATGTTAACATGTTATACAAATCTAGTGACTTTGGTCGCCAAAAAGTAGTGAGGATATTGTGACTTTTACAATACAGGGCTGACAGCAGAACCATCAAATGGCCTCATTTATATAGCCTATATATATATATAGACTGACATTCACCCATTCACACACACATTCAAACCCCGACGGCAGAGTCAACCACGCAGAGCGACAATTAGGGTGAGGTGTCTTGCTCAGGGACACCAGGCACTCAGCTAGGATGAGCCTGGGATCGAACCGGCAATCTGGCGGTTGCCAGCCATCTGCTTTACCTCCTGAGCTAAACAACTCTACCACTGAACAATAACAGTAACATCATGAGCAATATCACTACTGTGTTGCCCCTCGTGGCCTCAGTCTACAGCTGAAGGTGCTCCTGTATGACTCCAGTGTGCAGGGGGAGACGTGTTGTCTCTCTTTCCTCAGTATTTTTACTTAACCCTTTATTTATTTATTTTTTTATTCTTTGCTATTGTATATTTGGGCACAATCTGGCACATGAATTTCCTTTGGGATTAATAAAGTTCTATCTTATCTTATAACTTTTGTCTCGGAAGGTTGTCAGTCATCCGAGTCATTTTTACCAGTGGAAGGACAAAATCATCTTTGCTGTGTAAACTACATTTCATGACAATGCAACCTTGCCAACCAAAGTCCCCCAAAGTCTGTAACTGAGACGACTAGGATGTTAGAATGGCTAGCTTCGGTAATTAAAACAAATGTTTTGACATCCAGTCCTCAGAAATACACACATGCGCTCACGCACACACTCATGCACCTTGAGCTTTTCTGTCAACCCATCATTGAGCTGTGTAAAATATGGACCATTGAGGTGTCATTCAGGACATTTTAATGCTCCATAGCAGGCATGCATCAGTCTGAGGTGATCACTCTGATAAGACAGGAGTCATCAGCGTCATACTGCTGTGCTGTCCCCTTGTGGTCACAGCTCAGTTCTACTTCACTTATGTTTACTTGGTGCCACACCATCACTTTGCCCCAGAGCGCTATACAATCTGTACAGCATACAATACCCAGGACGCTCTCATCGGATGAGGAAAAACTCCTAAAAACCTTTTAACAGGGAAACAAAAAACTCCCTGTACATGCACTCTGATCACATATATGTTTATATAATATATATCTTGAACTTTTCAGCATTATTATTTACACCTCATTTACATAAATCTTATTCTATTCTATGTATTGTTTTTATTGTAGTATAATGCAATGTGTGTGCTCACATAGTTATGACGTATTTCTATTAACCATTTTCACTACATTTTCCCCCAGGGGATCAATAAAGCATTTCTGATTCTGACTTACAGGGACTGTTGCAAAACATCATCATCCGAGGTGCTCGGTGAATCTCAACCAGCTGTAGTGTGTGTTCATTGTATCTAGCAAGACACATGTCTGCTGGTTACCACAGCTGGATGACCCCAAAATAAACCTTTTAGCTGTGATTTACTTGCAATAAACAGATAAAAGGATGATGGTGATCAGTAAAAAGTCGTATGTTGTTCGGTCTTTGTGCAAGACCACAAGCTATCTACTTTTAAAATGCTTGTTTTCTGAATGGATCATCATTTGGACCAACTGGCGTGAATCTGTGTTCGTCTGTCTTTGCATTGACTTTGTATGCAATCTTGCCACGGGGGAATAAAAAACGTCATGTTTGATGTGAAAACATTACACTGGTCCAGTTTACCCTCTCACCACAAAGGTGAATGGATATGGAAAGTTAAATAACAATTGCAATATCATATCTACCATACCATTATTTATCTCTCAAGTCAAAGTGTCTCATTCACATTACCTTTAAAAACAAGAAAATGCTACTAAAGTGAGTTTTGTTTTAGGTTGCTGCTTGAAGATTGCTGATAAAACCAGGCTTATGACAAATTCAGAGTAGGAGGGTGTAGGGCTGTACGTAGTCAGAAGGGATTAGAGACTCGGTTCTCTCCGACCTGGAAAGGTCAGGGAATAGATATTCAACAACAGAGAGCGTTACCCACCGGACAGGGAGACTGTAGGAAGACTGTGACCTTCTCATCCTCCAGCATCAGCTGCAGGAAAAGCCTTCGAATGAAGCCTGAGATGTTTCCAGAGATCGGCACGTTGCCTCGCTGGGGTGCAGACTGGAAGAGCTCGCAGAGAACCTGCAGCCACAAAACATCATGGAATCAATAGAACTCAATGAATAACTCCAAGGAGAAGAGTTTGTTATTGATACAACCAAGGCCTGAACAGGGCTCTTCTTTCTTCAAGAAGTACATATTTAAAAACATGACTCTTGCCCCTTTTCCACTGAGGCATTTTGAGGGCCGGAGCCGGTGCCTGATCGCGAACCAGTTCTTCCCAATTCCACAAACAAAGAAAACTGGCTCCAAAGCGGCACCAACTATTTGCTGGGCTAGAACCGTTCGCAAACCTACGTCAGGGGCTAGGGGCGGGGTTAACGCTCAAGGCAACGGGGGAAAATACACTGCTGCTGAGTTTTACTAACGTTACTGTCCTGAAAACTTTTAAAATGTGTTACCTCGTTGCAAACCAACGACACATTTCTGTTTAGTAAACAAACATACTGATTACGTTTGTAACAGCAGCAACTAGTGGCTGTGCTTCCTTGGGTAATGTAAGCTGACCGGCTAGCTAGCCAGCTAGCCTGGTATTGCTAACAATAATGTTAGTATGCTACTTTCTGACTGCCGTTGGCTCACTAAACGTTACCAACTAGCAACGTAACTTAACATCTGTCTTCACAGCGTCTTCTCTTTCTGTGATTAAACCGCTGTTCGTCTGTTCGTGTTTGTCTGTCGAACATAGACGATATTGAACGGAGGTCCAACCTGCAGATGACTAAACATCAAACACTCTGATCATCCATATTGATCACACACTGCTCTACACTTTAAAACATGTTGCGATTTTAGTATTTTGTGTAGTTTATTGTTATTGTATTATTTGCCCAAATACACTGAAGAGACGCGTTGGTGGAAAAGGGGTATAACAGTATCATTAAAAGTAGCCGTCTCTATGGCTTTGTAGGGTTGAAAAACAAGTCTACAAACATTTGACGAATCCAATCAGCAACCCTTTGTCAGAGATTTTAAACCTCAAATCCTGATGTCTCAAAGAAAAGGAAACATTGCCATTATCCCAAAACAGTGGTGTATCAGAGCTGACCTGAGCCATGAGCCGCTGGTTGTTAGGGTGGCAGGAGATACACTGGAGAAAGAAGGCCACAGTAGCATTCTCCAGAGCCGTCCTCTGCTGGGTGGTGAGGCCTCCTGCCTGCCCACTAGATGCTAGGGAGAAGCGTGACCCTGAAGCCTGAGGCTGGGATGGAGCGGGACCTGCCGCGGATCTGGAGCCCAGAGGCTGAAAGCTTGCACTGGCTCCAGCACTGGCACTGGAATGGCACAGCAGGAAGAGCAGCGCTGTCCAGAGCGGGTTGACTTCTGGTCCTCCTAGCCAGTCTTTCATGGCGTGACTGTTGCCCACTTCAGTCAGGAAACGCAGCACTGGAGCCACCAGCTCTGCAGCCAGAGGTGGCCTACTGTGTGAGGATGAGGAGGACGAGTGGTAGTGGTGATGGTGATGTCGTCTCTCAGCCTGAGCGGCAGGTAGAGGCAGGTCGGCACTAGCCAGAAGGCCGACACAGAACTGGGCCAGGCTGCGGACCAGCAGTGAGGGTAAGCCTGAGCCCAGCAGCTGCTCTATGGCTCCTGGAGACTGGGACGCAGCTGCCAGCGTAGTTAACTGGGACTCTGACAGGTTGATGGGGGGTCTGGCATGCTTGGAGTCATCTGTCAGTCCCGCCGTGTTGGTGTTGGCGTCGTGCTGCTTTTTGCTGTCGTCGGTCATGGCGAGGCGGTGGTGCTGGGCTTGAGTGTGACTGGCGCTGGGCACCGAGACAATCCCCATCCAGGACATGAGGAGGGAGAAGTAGCTGGGGTGGATGTGACACATGGAGCACAGCAGGCTGTCCACGGCCTTCTTCAGCACTATGTTACATGGCAACGACATCGACCAGTTATACAGCAGCCTGGGGGGGTGGGAGAAGAGGAATTAATCATCAGTTATGAATGTTGTTAGTCTTCAAATGTTTTCATTTTGTCAACATTTCATGTGTTCAAATGTTTCAATCAATATTAAGCGAAATACATTCATTAAGGTAATGGTAATAGGGATGTCCCGATCCAGCTTTTTGCACTTCCGATCCGATACCGATATTGTAGCTTTTAGTATCGGCCGATACCGATACCGGCTGATCCAAGCATGTATTAAAGATTAAAGATATTTACTTATTTTGTTGTCAGACTCATGTTAAAAAGGGTTTTACCCTTAAGAACAACTAGCCAACTTAATTATGTTAGTTTGAATAATCCACAATGGTTGGTAATGAGAAGCTGACCTGTTTATTCTTAACAGGGTTAAATAAACACAAAATAGACTAAATAATAAATAATCAATCTTACCGCTTTACCATTTCGAATACTTGTAACTGTCGAGTAACAACGTTATTCATTTCGATCATAGAAACAAACGTTAGCAGCATAGACGTCGGAACTAAGGGTGCAGGGGGTGCGGCCGTCCCATCAGCCTCCCCGCGGCATCCAAGCGCTCTTTCCCAGCCTTGCGCAGGTTGAAAACCTGGCTGCGCAACACTAGGAAGCAGGAGAGACTTACGCATTACGCTAATCATAACTCTACACTATGTTAATTAATGGCTGTTGTTAGCAGGCTCCATGAGCTGGACACCGACTCACGGAGCGGCTCCCGGTCGGTCAGAGCGCAGCCGACCCGGCAGTCACCGAGGATCAACAGCTGAGGGGCGGCGGCGAAGAGGCGGAGGCTCCGCTTTTATGTCCGCGTCATAACGCTTTTGGTGCGAGTTTAAAACAGTGAGTTTACTTCAAAACGTGAGCGCCAGAAGCTGTCAGAGCGTTTATGAACAGTGTTTTAGAGCTCCCCCTAAATGTCTCAAAGCTTGACTTTATTGTGGCAAGTATTGCACTCCGCCTCTTCGTCTTTTTCGTCTTTTAGAATAAAATAATCCCACACAGCTGACATTTTTATCAATAACTTTAAATTCTTAGTGGGACATGCACAGACAAGTCCGTCTTGTTGTTGTTTAGGGGATGCTGGACAGGTCGCGAGGTGTGCGCTAGGTGTGCTGGAAAACGCGGACCGGATTTTGAAAAAAAAAAAAAAAAAAAAAAACTGGAATGGATTACCTACATCGGTGCGCTGGAAAACACGGACCGGAGTTGAAAAATCGGGAGTCCGGATCGGGATTTTCCCGTTCAGGCCGATCCGATATCGATATGCATTTTTTTTGCTAATATCGGCAGCCTATCGGTTACTAATATCGGATCGGGACATCCCTAAATGGTAATGGACATCCATTTCTATAGTGATTTTCTGGTCTTTGACTACACAAGTTGCTTTACACTACTTTGAGTCTATTTACCCATTCAGACTGGATTCCAACCACAACCACAACCATCTCCTGAATCGGGGAAGACTCGCTCTCCCTCTGAGCCACTAAGGGTGCCCAATAGAAAAATTCAGTTCCTCCACATGGCTCTCTACATGTTGACGGTTAAGCTGGCGGCTCGCAGCTAACAGCGCAGACAACAGCAGCCGTACCGACAGAGCTAACAGCGTTTACCTGAGTGGTGAGGGTGGACACTGTGCTAGCCAATAAGACAAACTCACTAACACTAATGGCCATATGAACAAAGCACAGGCTAACAACACTCAGAGGGAGAGTGACATTCTCTGCTCAGGTTCTTCTTTAAATAACTAACAGTGAAGTGTTGGCTGCTATATTAATCTCTGAATATCATATAGAGTACCTTAACCATTCAATATTCACCAAATAATATCAATACCCAGCTCCTCAGATCCATTACCTCCTGATGAGCAGGTTGGCACCTTGTATGGTAGCTGTGGCAGTGTGTGTGTGTGTGTGTGTTTGAGTGGTTGGTAAACTAGAAAGCACTATATAAATGCAGGAGCATTCCTGCCAGTGAGTAGGTAATACAACACCTGAGCATATTACCATGGATTTTTTAGAGCATGTGGCAATCTGCTTCACCTTCTAAACAACTTAAAGTGAGCTTGTTCAATGTTACCGTTTTACAGATCCTTTCTTAGTGCATTATGAGATGACTAATAATAATATGTATTTATTATCTCCCTGTGTGTATTTAACTTTGTGCTGCTGCAGCTTTTATGTTAATCCGACAGCATCCTTGAAGTGGTGCAGAATTGTAACATACCTTGGAATATTGCAATCATGACTTTTATGTAAATAATGCTTATTCAGACATGAGAACAACAGGTTAAATTACCATCCATTCACTTCTTTTTCAACTGATGAGAGGCTGAGCAAACATATGATGACTAAATCTCCTTTGATTGCATGCATGTACATATGGATTTCATGAAAATGAAAAAGACTTGGACTGACTCAAAGAGCTCTCTGTTGAGCAGAGCAGGCAGGTCGTAGTCGACGGGCAGCTCGTAGCTGTGCCAAAGGATGGCTGCCACACAGTGGAGGTGGGAGGGCGAAGGCATGAGGAGGCCGTACTCTCTCAGCGAAGCAGAGGAAGAGCAGGCACCGGCTCCAGTGTATCCCAGGGGACCACTCATCTTGTGGGCCGCCACCCGTGAAGAGTCGTGGACCCACTGGAGAAGAGCCTGGATCCTGAAGGGGGAAGATTCAGAGCAAAGCTTTGCTAAATACCTCGCCTCAGTGTGAGGTGAGTCACAGTGGAATTGATATGCAACAAACACAACCACATGACAGTAAAAAGTCTCCTTCCACTCTCCTTGTTATCTTTTACTATCGGCTTATGAGTCTGTCTGGAATATCACCTTGACAGAAAGCTGTTTCTCATTGGTTGTTGTTCTTATAAAAGGGAGCTTAAGGACAGTTAGAGTCAAGGCTGTATGACAACATACCTGTCTTTGGTTCCAGAGTCTTGTGTGGTGCCCAGCTGGTACAGAATGTCGATGGTGGAGTCCGAGGAGAGGCCATTCAGCCTCCCGAACAGTAGAGGGCTGTTCAAATCTACAAAGACAGAAGCACACATGAAAATAAGGATGTCATGTTCCACAGTTAACAAGAGACAGTGTGGCCAATACTAGATTAAGGACTCAAATTTGTCAGTATCAGTCAGGTTTGGAAGGGTCAGGTGTAACAGATGCAGGGACAGGACCAGATCCATTTCCAGTTTAAGGCAGAACTCTAACAGAGATGTCGCTCTTTCAGGTGGCAAGACTGCTTTCATAATTCTGCTTCACATAGTATCTACAAATTACTGAACAACCAGTCATTTGACCTTGCTGTGCACCGACTCAAGTTCAGGCTGTCAAATCAATGTCAATACCATATTTATTAAAACATGACTACAACATTGGAACATAAAGACCTGAAAAGCGTTACCAAATATACTACATTTGAAATATACCCTTGTCTTGGTGTTTACAACTGCAAGCTCATTCAAGAAGCTCTCAAGGCAATTCATTTGAATATGTTCAGACTACTTGCTATTGAAGGTCCTGTGGATCTCCTTCCTGTGATTAACACTCGAGCAGCGATGCGGTGGTGTGTGACTCACTGGCAGGGTCGGTGCCAGAGGCGGCACAGTTCCTCAGCAGAATATCGATGAGTTTGAGTCCAATGCGAGTGGACTGCAGGCCAATCTTGACCAGCACGGCCTCGATGTTGGGCGAGTGCATGCCGCAGTAAGGCGACATGAGCAACGCCGCGCAGGTCTGCAGCAGGTTGGCGGTGGGTGCTGCAGCGCTGGCCATCATGGCCTCCAGGTCACTGACATGGGTCAGGCAATGGTGGAGAAGACGCAGCCACCCGATGCTGTACGGGAGAAAGGAAAAGGTTACAGCAACGCCCACAGCAAGGACAACGCACATGCTCTCAGTCCAATATCACTCTTTGGTACCTGGTTTTGGAGACCTGGTCCTCAGAGGGCAGGAAGGGGTTGTTGACCGTTGCAGAGGAGGTGTTACCAAACGCCGTCAGGCCCAAGAGTTTGATCTGAGACAGACCCAGGGTGCTGGCATCACGAGGCCGGTGCAGCCTAAGGCAAACAGCCGACGCAACCTCCGCCTTCACAAGCTGGATCTTTATGTATGTCAGGCCACTGGTGATGACCGGCGTGGAGAGCGGCAACATATTGACTCCATCAGCACTGATCTCCACAGAGACCGAGGACGGGCAGGCTGGTTGGTCAAAGGAACGGACACAGCAAAACAAAATGGAATGAAATGAGTTTCCATCCAAGTTAGAGGAAAAGTATTTCATGGAAGGTGAGGGAAAGGGACCCTTTTACAGTTACGTTAGTGCAGTGGTTCCCAAACTTTTTCTGCAGAGCCCCCCATTTGTAGATAATAATGTCTACTAACATTTCCTGATGGCTGGGGCTAAATGACACAAACGTTGCATGTTTTTGATGACGTCGTCGGCTGATAAAGTGTCTATCCACTTTTAAAAATAAACTTAAGTCACTTTTCTAAATGACTTTCATGAATAAATTGGGTGCTACTCACTGGCTAGAGAGGCAAGGTGTGGCTGGATGTGGAGCTCTTTGAGCAGCACAGCAGCTGGAAGGTGGATGGTGAGGTCGCACCAGGCCTCCTCCGGCAGGAAGATGTAGGACCAGGCTGCGGAGCGGGCCCGGCGGTGGGGCGGCGTGGCCTGGAGGAGGACCTCTGCTGGCTGCGCTGTGGGGCTGCTGGATGTTATGGTGCCTGTCAAGGGACAAGTTCATCCATTAGACTCAGAAAAAAGTTCAGGTATCATGTTTCTACATCTTTTACTGTAAAGATATTGTCCCACAAATTGTATGAGACTGAGAACGTGACAAAAACTGAAAGCACCTAAGGGAGCAAAGTTGTGGAGTCCCTCAGCGTTGTCTGGCTCTGAGGTCATCACTCGGGCCTTGAGGCTGCCGTCCGCCGTCTTTCCAGGACCTGAATCTAAGAACTTCATGATGGTGGACACCATGCTGCGTGCTGTGTTCACAATGGCCCGGGTGCTGGTCACCATGTTGTTACAGATCAACTGCACACCACCTGGGAAAACACAAGAAATGCACGGTTTCTTAGTGATCAGATTAGCTAAGCTTGAGAGAATCCATGTTTTCATTTGTGTAGCTGTGTGTTAATTTACATAGACACTAAAGCTCTGGAACATTTTAACAACTTTACAAAAGGTAACATATCGGGTAGGGTCATTTTCTCATAGACTTCCATGTAATCAGACTTATTTTTGCAACCAGTGGGGTCGCCCCCTGATGGCCAGTAGAGAGAATGCAAGTTCAAGGCACTTTAGCTATGGCTTCACATTTCAGAACCGGAGGTCGGCGACTGGTACCAACCCATGTCATGGAAGGCCTTGAGAGCCTCGCTGGTATCAAGCACTCGGAGGATGAACCACAAAAGTGGCTCTGACAGCTGACAGGTGGAAAGAGACCCCTACAAAATGGAGAATTAAAAACGGGTATCAAAGTGTTTGTTCAAAGATGTAGTTTAATATTGAATCTTGAAATATCCCAACACCAATGGCTAATGCTCACCTGTCTGCCCATGTACCCACAGGCCATGTATGTGAGGATGGGCTGGAGCATGACCTGGACTGACGTGGCCCTCTTGCTGAGGGTGGTGAGGATGGTGAAGAGCCCGTCACCCACTGAGATGGCATCGAGACCCCCGTGGAAGTTCTCATGTTTGGTCAGGTGGAGGCCGCTGGCTCCTGAGGAACAAAACCAAGTGTCAGCCTGCAGCAGGAGAGGATATATGACACCCTGTTCACCCACAAGTCAAATGTCATTGTTTATCCTCTATTTAACCACACAACACATTCTTTCTCTAAAAAGTTGAATCCAATGCAATGAAACACACCGTTGTTCAATTTAGTCCACTCAGGGTTTTTGAGGCTACAGCGTTGGTCTGGTACGACCAGCAGCTTATGGTGGACAATGTTAGGTGATGCTTTAGGAAATATAACATCACAGTCAGTTTACTGACTTCATGACTCTTCTCATCTTGTGTTACAGTTACATTAGATTTAAACACACGTCTTCAAAACCTCACCTTCTGTTCAGGCTTCCCGGCTCTCTACATTTACAATGAGTTCGTCTCTCCTCTATGACGACCTTTATTTTTAATATTTATAAAAACCACAAAGTCGTGGAAAGAAACATAAAAACTACAAGGTGAAAGATGCTGTTACTGTTAAGGTGACAAGAACTGCAGTGATAACTGATCATTTTCTGTGCTAAGTCTTACCTATGATCATGGCCATGGCACTGCTGTTGCATTGGCCCAGTGCCGATAAGATCTGGCTCATAATCTGCTGATTGGCTAGGACCAGGTCAGCCACACCAGCAGGGGGACCCTGACTGAACGCCGATCCACCAGCCACGCTTTCTTTGCTTCCACAGACCTTCTCCTCGTCGGACACGCTGCAGTCAGCCGCGCTGCTACCGGCCGGCGGCAGCCGCCCGCTGAACTCTCGGTCCCCGGACAGAGGCAGCTGCACCAGCACGTTGACCAGCTTGAGGAGGTCGAACATCAGCTGGTCTCGTGTTGTCTCTCCACAGACTGCCTTGGCGTCTCCTGGCCGGATGATGTTGGCAAACAAACCACCAAAACAAGCCCGAGCGCCCACAGAGCTGTCTGAGCCGCTGCGGGAAACCACTTTGTCGGAGCAGGTGATGTAGTGGTGGACCAAGAAGGTGATGGACTCGATGACGGAGGAGATGGTCGCCACCGACACCACCTCGAAGTTTTGCTCTAGCGTAAACTCCAGTAGCTTCACCTGGGCGTCCAGCGGACCCTGGCCTGACTGGAATGGACCCCTGGAAGGTCAGGATGAACCATTAGTTCCCAAAGAGCATCTATAGAGCATCTGCTGACATCTCTCATCAGTGCACTGATAAGTGAGCTGCAACATGCAAACATTGATTGGAAATGCATTTCTGAAGTGACTACATACCTTTCAGTAGACAAGATGTGCATGAGTTTGAGCAAGAACTCGCTGAACATCTGTGGACACGTGGAGGACAGGTGGACCTGCAGGCGGCTCAGAAACTCATGCATGGCCTGGGTGGCTGTGGGGCCCACCTGAGAGCTGTGCTGGCTCGTCCCGTTGGTGCTGCTGCCCGACAGGAAGCGCACCAGGACGTGAACCAGGGTGGGATCAGACACCATCTGCTGTGCTGTACTTTCCTGAGAGCTCATCCCGTTGCTGGAGGCTGGAAGTTCAAACTCACATTATATATAAATCATCACCACACAATGGATAACTATCAACTATAGAATTAAAAAGGAATAACAAAACTATTTAAAATCTAAGGTAATACATTTGTAGACTGCTGAGCATATTTAAAAGACGAGTTTACCACACTGCCTTTGGTTTAACTATTTCAGGTCCCAATGTAAACCCGCATGCAGAGACTCAGAACGTGTCCTTTTTGGTTCTTGTTCCCTGGTAATGGATTTTATAGTACCCTGATGTTACATTCTAGGATGCACTTCCAAAAATCTAAAGGGTGAATGCAAAAAAAAACAACAAAAAAAACATTTCATTCATGATTTATGTTCTAGGAAAATCTAACATTTAAACAAGCAATAAGCAAAAATGGATGTTTCAAAAAATGATGCAAACTTGGGTGTATTTATGATACATCTTTACTAAAAGTAATTCCTGCTGGATGTGTTTGGAGAAATTAGTTTGGGCTGTCTGAGTTTTTAGTGAAGAATAACTCACAAAGCATTTTAGCTCTAACTCATCAGTGAACATGCACACAGTGTTCGAATTAAGTTAAAATCTAAGTCATGTGGGTCATGAATGAAATCAGTGCCTATTCCCTTTATTGAGCCAGGAAGGAAGTGGAACACCCAGAGCACCAGGGGCCTGTACTACGAAGCAGGATTTGGGCTTAGCGAGGTAACTTAAGCGTTAACCCTGGGTTTTCCGTCCTACGATGCTGGTAAATGGCGCGATGACACGCGATTCAGGCGGAGGCGGCGCGAATGGAGCGTCTGGCGCGATGAGACGCGGCGCGAATGGCGCGTCTGACGCGAATGAAGCGAATAGTCCAAAATGATCAAGCGGCGCGATACATGCGTCTCACGCGATTGTATTCGCATCTATCGCGTCCGGTGTGAACGCCGCATAAGCGTGGCCGTGTGCTGGCCGGTGTTGCTGTGAGCTTCAAGCGCTTTTCACACAGCATTGAGGGCATGAGGCCCGACTTCCCAGGTACTGGATGGGTGAACATAACTCTGCACATAATTGGTTGCATACTGAAATGTGCCCAATATTTCATTTAATTCTGATGTTATTCTTATCTTGTTTAGCTATTGTTAAACTAAAACGGGCCCAAGTTTACATAAAACAAGTTTCTACTGACTTTTCAGTATCAGAAAGCACTGTCCTGGTTTACATAAGACATGTTATTAATGTTCATGCACTTTAATGTGTCCAGCTGGACAGTGTTTATTCATTTGTACATTGTACGAAGTTTTGGAATTTATTTTTTATGCATATTTTTTCTTTTTCAGTCACATATCGTGATATATCGTTGATGAAATTCTTGCAATATATCGAATATCGCAGATATCGTGTATCATCGATATTATATATAATATCATCGTGTATCGTGATATTATCGTTATCGTGGGCCAAATATCGTCACAGTATCGAATCGTGAGTTACCCGTATCGTCCCACCCCTACTGTTAATACGACTTCCGCATTCACACAGTCGGCGAGTTTTTGCCAGCTGTCCTTCCTGCATTTGGCAGATGAAACTGTTGCCTTTTGCCTGCATTATATGTTTCACTTCTTCATATTTCTGTAAGATTATGGTTCGCTCCTCATACGTGAAATACGCCGCTCCGCTGCCGTAGACTGATCATGTATGTGATTGGTCAAATGCTGCAAACGCCGCCTCTTTCATGTGCACGCGCTCATAGCTGGACAGGGAAACCCTGGGTTGAGTTAACGAGTTGATAACCAGCTTCGTGTGACCGCTTATCTCTGATTGCCTTTGTTAGGGTTATTTAAGCTGGCTCTCTGAAAGATACCCTGGGTATGTTGAACTCGCTGAGTAGTACAGGCCCCTGGTCAATATTCTAAATAAACAAACACCCCTTGCAGACTCCTGATTGCGTCACATCCAGCCACAAATCTTTGATCCGTTCATAACTGGACAACAACTCAATCAAAGCCTCAGATCCCCCAGTGTTGATGACACACAGAAGGTAATAAGAGTGAGTGGAGTACTGACCACAGGCTGGCATGTTGGTCATCAGGGTGAGAGAGTGCAGCACCAGACACCACGTTCTCAGGGAGGTGTTGGGGTACCACGCCAGCACGGTGAGGAAACTGCTGATGGATGCTGGACACACAATATGATAGAAATGTAGCGAGAATACAACATGTGTAGGATGTACAGACGTGTCCAGCTCTATCAGAGGGGTGGAGAGAGTCCTCACCTTGGTTGAGTGGGATGGTGGGCACTCGGCTGGCGTTGAACATGAAGATGTCTGATCCGCTCTCTTCAGTGCCGCTAGAACACGTGTTGAGACTGAGGGTCAACCACAGCTGCAGCAGAGACTCCAGCTGGGAGACAAGAAAAGCTGCTTTTACACTGAGAATGGCAGAGTTGACTTTACAAGTGACTACAGAACGTATTCAACCTCGATACTCCAGCATGAAATATGTTATAGGCATATGAAAATGTCATATCACCATTATACTGGCCAAAATAATTGAGATTCACAATATTCTCACAACTCTTAAAAAAGGCAACATAACATGATGGAATCCATGAAATATTATTTGTATTGTATCACAGATAAGACACTAGTGACTGACAAACAAATCAAACAATCTCAAATAAGGTCATCATAAATCACAACTCCTGCAGAAATCAATGATAAACAAATACATTTTAAAAAGGGAACATTTTGTGACACTGGTTTTCAATTACATGATTCTTCCTCCGCGTGATGATATTTTCGATTATCTCAAAAATGAAAGTGTTTTTTTCCTTTTTATCCCGATCCACAATCCAATCCAATACCATCTCATCCCTAATTGGTTGTGACCCAGACTTTGGGAGCAAATAACATTATTGGACAACTAGGGCTGCAACGATTCATCGAGTTACTCGATTAACTCGATTATGAAAATTCCTCGAGGCAAAACATCTGCCTCGAAGCCTCGTTAAATTCCTATGACGCGCCTATGTGCAGGGATCCGATTGTTCCACACGGACCGTTGTTCAGGAAGCACCAGCGCGTCATACACGGTCATTCATTCTGAATTTAGTTGGCGCGATGGCGGAAAGTCAAACTCAGAATGTCCGTAAACGACAGAGAGTATCGGGGCTAAACAACGGTATCCTGCTTGTCCATGTGAGCGATTTATTTCTGACAACAAAACGAATGCGTAAAGTAGTAAAATGTGTGACTAGATGTCTCCTCGTCTCCGTGGTGCATTTCTCCGTTTTGTTGTATATCGATCACTTCTCATCCGCCATCTTGCGAGTGACGTATAGAGTTACGTTTATGCATCGGACGCTCGTATTGGCTCCCGTAGCAGCTTTTACAGCCAATCGGAAAGCCTGATTTACGCTTGGCTGTGAGTTGTTGTGTTTGCCCAAACGGACGGAGGAGTTCAAAGCAGAGAAAAGAATGGTCAAACAGTTACTGTAGTGATAGAGAAAGCTAAATACATAAATGGCACAGAAGAAGTAAACTTTATACACACATATTTAGGGCAGGGAGAGGAAAGGGCCATTGCTGGCAAAACAAAACGTAAATTAAATGTTATCCATGTTTTATCCAAGTTGATTTAACTGTATTGTTGTTAAATTCTCACTGGCACTTAATAAATGGGCTTAGTTTTGGAGCCAAATTTTGTAGTTGGAATGAATACCTCTGTTTATTTTTTTTAGAAATGCTTGATCATTTTACAGCCACATCATTTTCGTTATGCATTATTTGTTTTGTTTGTTTAAAAACGCAATTTTTTTTTTATCCGATTCCTCGATTAATCGATCGATAAAGTGCTAAATTAATCGATTACAAAAAGAATCGATAGCTGCAGCCCTATGGACAACGCTATGCCCCCTACACAGGTGAGTTTTAGAATGATGAAATACATAATTTCATGAAAATCTGAAACATAATTTCGTCCAGCAAACATACAGTGAATGTGAATAAAATTGATAGAATGAGATGAGAGTGATTGTTTGAAGATTTGGGATGAGTTGTTGCTGGTTATGGAGCAGCTGATAACAGCCTGAGGTGGTTTTGTTGCTTTTCAGGTGGAAAGACATACAGTCTTCTGTAGAATAGGGTAAAAAGAAGTTCCTTTACATGAAGTACAGTGTTATTTATTGCTACGGTTGACACGCCTACAACCTGGAATATTCAATACTATTGCTACAAGCACTGTTTTCAGTTGCAGGACAGCCTGCAGGAGATCTGAGAGCAAACAAAGCCAAAACTACAGCAGCAGCTTCAAAGCAACAGTGTAAACGTCCTGGAATGACTGAATCAGAGGCAAGACGTCAATACACAACACTTTCACTAAAGGCTCCCATAGAACTTGGGACAGAGTGTAAGTCCCAGTCAAACCGACGTCAGGAAGTCTGTATCTTCTCTACTCTGAGTATCTACCCAGTGAAAGTGAATATTGAGGGATGTACAGTTACAAGAGCAATTTACATCAAATCCTTCATTTATTGGGCAACTAAAAAAAGGTGAATGTAACGGCACACAACCTCCCCTATCGCTAAAAGATGCAGATTGATTGGTTGGTTGGGTTCTAGTTTATGGGAGTACACGTCAAGATTGTCTTTGACAGGAAGAAAACATTTTGATATGAAAATATTGTATTATGTTGTCAAAAAGGAGCCCAGTATGACAGAGGGGTGGTGATCTAAAGGGTCAAAAAGGTATTTTTCATAGAGCAGCCCTATCCACTCAGACTGATCGGGCTTTTGGAGAAGCAGCTCCTACACGTTGGAACGAGTTACCTTTGAACATCAGTCAGGCCCCCTCACTACCCGTTTTTAAGTCTTTCCATGAGAGGTTTATTGTTTTTGTATTGCTTTTATTGCACCGTGTGAGTGGCTTTTATCTGTGTGTTGTCTCTATAATTTGATGTTGTTTCTTATATGTTCTGTTTTGACTTTTCTTTACAGCACTTTGGTCAACTGTGTGTTTTTAAAGTGCTTTATAAATAAAGCTGGATTGGACAGACTGCAGGCTGTCTAGCCTCCAGTGAAGACTGCAATCAGTCAGGGGTTTGTGTTTTTACATTTGTACTGTTCTTAACTATAGCACTGTTGTTTTTAAGGTATGTTTTAGGGTTGCACGGTATACCGGTACTAATTTGGTACCGGGGTACTGAGGCATTTAAAACGGTACCATATTGCATTTGGACGGGACCGGTACTTGCAGCGCCGCCGGCAGCGCGGCGAACTCGCCGCCTGACGTCACTGCGTTGTAACTACAGCTGAGAGGATGAGGAGCGAGCCGCAGCTTGGAGAGATAAAAAGAAAAAGCAAGCAAGCCGGAGGAAACCGCTAGCAAGTTAGCGAGCAGCGTGGACGGTAGCAACAAACGGAGCAGGAGGAAAGCTTGGAGAGAGAGAGAGAGAGAGAGAGAGAGAGAGAGAGGAGAGAGAGAGATAGAGGGGGGAGAGGAGCACGGAGGAGAGACTGGCTGCTTAAACCGTCATCACGCCGCAACTTGTGGACAAACTAGCGCCGCGAAGTGCGATATGGCCGTACTTTAGCTTAAAAACAAATGCGCAAGGCGAGGCAGTTAACGCCGACGCACCACTGTGTAAACGGTGTTTAAAACATGAATGGCTAACGGCGGAAACACCTCCGACTAGCCAAACACTTAAAGGACCAGCACCCAGACCTGCACACTGAACTCAGGGAACGACAGGTCATTTACTCAGGAAAAAAAGACACATTCAGTGCTAAAAGCAAGCGCCACCGCCCTTCACTCTTAACAAAAGTAGCTCTGGAAGAAAACAAAAAGAGCTGGTTTATTTATATGATTATATTTTATATTATATTATTGTATTTATATTTTAACATTTTTAAAATTGTGTGCATTAGAAAAGCTTGTCTTTGTGGTATTTTATTGTATTTGCTGATTGATATGTTATTGTTCTAAGATTTTCTATTAAAATAAAGTCAGTAATGACATTTTTTGCTTTCACTTTTTATTTGAAAAAGTATCGAAAAGTATCAAAAAGTACCGAAACACATTTTGGTACCGGTACCAACATGTTGGTATCGTGACAACACTAGTATGTTTGATGAACAGCTACTACTTTACTCAGAGTAGTACTACTACTTTTCTATTTTTAGCTCTTACTTTATCAGCAATGATATGTTGTGGTTTCTCTCTTTTGACAAATGTACTTCTTGTAAGTCTTTGGACAATAGCGTCTGCTAAATGCCCTAAATGTAAATGTAGTGGTGTGTGCTGACCTGTACGTGGTGGACCTGCAGCATGGAGAAGAGCTTGTTGAAGCAGGCACTCAACATGGGGATGGACGAGGGCTGGACCATTAGGCTGCTGGCTGGAGGAGAGCCTCCTCCATGAAGAGCCCTCAGCAGGGAGTCATCAGTCCCATTGGAGGGCTGGCTCACTGAAAGCCAGACGACAAGAAGAGCTTACAGCCACGATACATGTGGAAACAGAAAAGAAGATCTGGCCCTGCTCTCTTCGGTCTGGTGTGTTCACCTGTGGATGAGCTTGAAGTGAGGGCCTGGAGAATGGAGTCGGCCTGCAGAGTTGCCATCATTTTGAGCATCAGTTCAGCCTGCTGCTCCAGGCCCACTTCTAACCGGGCATCCAGTGCTGTGAGACACAGATTCAAAAGGTCAAAGACGTCAGAAGGGCTATTTGCATACGTCCATACGAACACCAAAACCCAGCCTCCACTCACCCTGTGACACGGAGACCGACAGACTCTGAGACCCGGGCTTTTCAGCAACAACCGGAGGTTTGGACACTGGGATCCCAACCCCTCCGATGTATGGGTTGTACCCGTACGTGCCGTAGTCAGCGCCCCAGTAGTCATACCAGGTGCTGCTTATAGGCTGAGGACGGACATGAGAAGGTGGGAGAAGGATTACAGTCACTCTCCTGTCAACACATCACATTTGTTTTCAAACCTCAAAATACTCATATATATGCTGCTCAAACCTGATTACATCAAGCTACCAATAGCAGGAAGAAAGCAGAGAACTTACACCGGGTTCTCTTCTCCTCTTATCACAGACTCATGGAGTAATACAATATAGTACGTCATTTCAAAAACACAATCACAAACAGTGACACTAGGCTATTTCGGAGCAGAAGTCTGCTGCTGGCTCGCCATTTTCAAGGATGTTCTTTTTTCCTCCACATGCTGCCAGTAAATCTGGCATGAAAACAGACGCCAAAACTATCTTTGAACATGGCGAGCCAGCAGCAGACTTCAGCGCTGCGGGTCGTTCTGTGTGAACGGTCCAGTTGGTTTGGAAATACACTGCCAGTGTTTCTACAAATACTGTGACGCTTCCAGGTCCAATGTAAACCCGTCGTTACTCCGTCCATGTTGTACACAGAACCTTCAACGAGTTCATTTCTCTGATCCTTCGGTTCATTTAAACCATTTAGTAACATGGAGATTAAGCTCCTTGTGTACTTTTAGGGGATAAACGGTTCTGTTGACTCGAGGCCTTGTAATGGTTCAAGTACATGATTGTATTTAAAAACTGATCAGGAAACTGTGGGCTGCTTTGCTGTCTCATTAGCTTAGTAATTTTGGACTAGTTAAAACATTTTCAGAAAACAATAGCAAACACATAAAACATGTAAATGTCAAACTGTTTGCTTTTAGTAAACGAATGAATAAAACTATTCAGAATATTGTGGTTATTGTTGGAGGGAACAAAAAACTGATGATTGAGAATAAAGTAGGATTAGTTCAATTTAACGATAATCCTAAATTGTGACTTGTGACTTAAATTGTGTGTGTAAGTCAGAATAAATAAAAATGGTGACAATTTGTGATATTTTCAACTAATAATAACTTCCAACTGTAGAACACACCTACACATTAATTTGGGTACATTCTGTCTAAGTTTATAAAAAAATAAAAAATAAAACATTTGTTGATATTTTCCTGTGTTGTTGTTACTTTATCTCAGAAGTTAACCGTCATTAAATCAACATATAAGCCAGAGCCACATAATGGAGAGAAGAAGAAGAAGAAGAGTGTCACAATCAACGTACCTTAAACACTTTGGCTGCGAGGGGATCCTTTTCCAAATCAATATCTAAAGGATCAATATCAACATCCATCAGGTCTTGTAGCAAGTCAAAGTCTATGTCTTTATCTTTTTCCAAAGATGACAGAGGTGGAGCACCTTTGGATAATGAAAACAGTCTTAATATTGCCGAGCAAGCACACTAGGAAAACATACAAGCAAGAGAAACTCTGTCTTTAGCACGTTACTGGGCAATTTTAATGCCGACAAGCCATTAGCTCATCTACTCCTCTACTGGAGTCCAGACACAAGTCACACTCATGACCACATTCTCCAGTGGAAACTCGAAAGTAGAAAAAAGATTTTCCAGTTCAAATCGTTCTACAAATGAAAGATCTGAAATCAATTCATAAAGTCCTTCCAGGTTTTTTTCCTGTATCCTCTGTTCTACTCTCACATGACAGAAGCTGCTCCGCTGAAAGCAGGAGGAGCAGCAAATGACAAATTAGCTCTGAATCTACATGTTTGAACTCCCGATCCAAAAAGCAGAACTAATACAATAATCATACACATAAATCCAAACTGTGGAGAAAAACATGCATCTATGAAAAGAAGAAGAGAACTTTAGAGAATGTTACCACACAAAGACGCTGTATTGAAATGATAAAAAGTGTGTGTTCATGTCTATGTTTGTGTGGTGTTGTGGGAAGTGTGGAGAATGGACAGGGCTACCCACGCACTTTGGAATAATGAGGAGGTCCCCGTAGTACCTGCAATGATATCAGGCACCAGGGCCTCATCAATGCTCTCTACCAGGGGGATGGGTGCCGGCTGGGGAAGGGAGTCGTCCGAGTCGGCCCCTGCTGAGGAGGACGACGCCCCGGCCTCCTCACCCACCGCCACCTCATCCATGACGTCCAGAGAGCCTGGAGACAGCAGTTCACCTGGGAGGACAATAGAGTTCACACTGAGTTACACACAGCAGACAACTTATTCTAAATGAACCTTAAGATCCCCAGAATTATCTCATGGTATCTATTTCATAAGGGCTCCTGGTCAAGAGGACAGCGTTTTTAACAACAGACATTTTAACAATGTTTTAAAACAATGGCCTTTTTCACTGATCACCATCATTATGGAGTTATTTCAGGATCCTTTTTATTTGTTGCTATTAAATCACAGCTAAATGGTTTATTCTGGTTCATCCAGCTGTAGTAAACCAGCTGAAGTGTATCTAACTAGATCCAGTGGATCCAGCTTGGTGAAATCCAGGGAGCACCTCTGGATGATGTCATGAACTCATACAGGACGTTTGGACAGGTTTCTGGTTTCCTGGTGGATCTGGGACTTCGACATGTACAAAGCAGCACTACTCAGGTCATTTTTCTGTGCTCTCAGAATTTGGTCAATGATGTCAGACATTTAGAACGAGTCGGACCAACAGTGGCTGGTGGACCATCCATAATAAACAGCAACATATTTGTTGTAATAAATACATATTGTAAGCTAACTTGTTGTAGGGCTTTTATTGTAAAGGTATGAACTAATGGCCTGCCGCTCTGTATTTTCCAGCATTAACAAATAAACTCTACTTTGTGACCAGCTGTGTTGTGATGACTGCGTCTCTACTCACATAAAAAAATATATATATTTTCATGGATTTGTCTCAATCACTCTGCTCTCTCAACTCTCGTCCATTTGTTTTTTTTTTTACTTCAGCACAATGCATGATGGGATATAATGCTCGGTAAGTGACCATCGGTTGTACGCTACATTTCAGGATGAATTGAGGGATATTTTGAGGCCACTACATAGGTTCTACTTATTCCCAGAACTACAACATGGAGAACTCGCCATGTAGTGTGTAGTGAGGATTTCAGACAGTTAAACAGCAGCAAACTGAACACACCTGCTAGGATGTCCTGCAGCATACATGTGAGGGAATACTGAGCCCATGCGCCTCCCCAGGAGATGTCTCCCCGGTTAAAGTCGGTCCCCACAAGCAGGAGCAGCAGACGCTCCAGCTGCTGCTCCGACACCACCTCACACAGGTGGATTGTGGGTCTCGTGGCGTTGGCTATCCTAGCGAGGACCTGAGGGTGTTACAAAAGTACTTAGTTCTGGTATTCAGATGAATGGAGTTTAACAGATCCATAGAGCAGTGTTGGATGGATACCTTGCAGACGAAGAGGAGCAGGTCAGCGTGACATGTGAAGTCCATGGAGAGGAGGAAGAGGGCCAGCTTCTGCACCACAGAGATGCAGCGTTCATGGGACAGTGTGAAGGGCAGAGGTTCTACCTCTGGGGCTTCTTTGGCTGTTGTAGACTCTGTGTCCAACGTGGAGCGGGGCCATTCAGCCGTCCGCCGCAGACGGATCAGATCTTTAAAGTGCTGCAAAAGAGAGCCAGGTCAAACGTGTCGTTACGAGACATTCATATGGCGTGTTAGAGGAGCTACATGGATTTTATTTTCACAACTGACCCCAGTGGATTAAGTTATCCAAGCATTAATACTGGAAGACTCCATGCTGTTGCTACATAGCTAATGGAGAGAAGACTGAGGGTTCTCCTCAGAAAACAAATCTATTTCCTAAAACTGTTTCTTTAACATACTCAAAATACCAGTTGTAGACATCCATTGCATTGTAAACATTGTTCAGTAAGGTAAGGTAGATCAACATTAAACCAGCAACTAGGTCTGTAAAATGGAAGAAGAGTGTCCCACAGATGGTTATACATTTAAATATATATATATATATGGAGTGGTGTTTGTACTTTCTTTTAGCTCCATTTTCGTCTCGGCCAACTACCAATTAAATGCTCCATTGTGTTGACTGCTAGTGTCTGTGTCTGTCTGGTGCTGAGCAGGTCAAAACAAGGTTGACAAGAGCAGTGAGAATAAACCACACCAGTATAGAGGCAGGGTCACAACCCTTCCCCCGCGGTGCTATATTTTGGAAAAGATATGTATGGTAGTCAATGGCGAGAAGCTCAGTTTGTCATAATTCTGATGTATTACCAATAGTCTTTACAATTACGTATTTTCACAGTCTGATACTTCAGCCACATTACGACAATATTATATTATGAGCAAAATTATCTTTTAAAATTGATAAACATATGTTTAATTCAAGGTACAATTCAAATGGGATGAAAAAATGATTTGTCATTGATCTCTAAATTTGGGGGCTGTAAAACCAAAACAATTAGTTGGGAGACCATGATCAGCTCTCTGGAGTATATTTAACTGCAGAGCTGACTGATCATTCTCACGTAGTTGACATCACACATAGTATAGTACATTTAGTGATGATTCAAGTTATTAAGTTTTAATCTCCCACTACATTTACACTTCAAATATGTGGTTGTGACATTTTGATGCATCTCACCTCTCTTTCCCCTCTTTTAAAACTGTGTTAGCATGAAACTCACAAAACAAGGAGAAGCTGTTTGGGGGCAGACGCTGGCTGGAGCTGCTTACTGCATGATGAAGGGCTTACCTTAGACGTGGCTTGTTTGAGCTTGGCCTGTTCCACTAGCAGTTTGTAGGAGGAGCCTTTGTTGCTCTGGATCTTTTCCTTCTCAATCTGCTCCACCAAAGCTTTCTGTTTTGCTTTCAATAGATTTAACTGCTACAATAAAAAGGGCATGGTAAATAAAAGCACGGCAGAGGCATTAAGTGTAGACAACTCATTTCATGCTGCAGCTTCATGAGAACAGCCAATTAGTCACACAGATTTCATAGAACACACTGAGTGTGGGTTTGAAGGTGCTGGAGTGAGACACGTTTACCTGCTTGTGGTGGACGAGCTGCTTGCGGATCTTGCGCGAGTAGAGTCGATCCAGGCTGCTGCTGCCTTTAGCTGACCTGCTGGAGTTCTGAGACTGAAGGCTGTTGTTGATGAAACTCCACTGAATACCTGACGGACAGACCAACATCTAAACTCAGCACTTCAATGATGTGGGAGTTAAATCACACGCAGTTGTTGGAAGCAGCGAAGAAGTGTAAACGTCATGAAAGTAGGTGTATTTCACCAAGCTGGATCCACTGGATCTAGTTTAAAACGCTTGTTTTCTGAATGGAGTCTGGTTGATGGGTGCTAGGCTATGCTAACATTGCTGCTGCTCCATCAACACTCCAAATAAGGTCATCTAGACAGAAAAATACAGCAGAGACCTTGTTGTTTGGACCACAGACAGTCTCTGGTTTCTCCACATAGTCTGGTCTGGTCTCTGGACTAATGTGAGCTACTATCTAGACCTCTGGGGGACCACAGACAGTCTCTGGTTCTGGACTAATGTGGACCACGGACAAAGGAGACAACATTTGTTTCCTCTATTTCTGATTCAGTGAGGATAGGAGTATCTGTAAGGCTTTAAGGACAAAACGTCACAAATGTCTACGGATGCGTATTTCGTGTATTCCTGTTAGTCCTCATCAATTGTGCTGCACTTCCCAGTTGGTGTGAACGTGGCATTAAAATAGGTTTCAACCAGCTTCCGCTTGTGTAAGAGAAAGTTATTTTTCAAGATGATTCTTCTGCTTTCAAAAGTTCACAATTTTTTTAAATCTACCAACAACCTCAATAAGATCTGAGCAGCATAAGATACAAAATGTTGTCCGATAATTTGTTAATGACATGATTAAGTCCTGATGTAAAATGCATATTTTAAATGTTTGGGTCCTGAAGTGGAATTAAAATGGTAAACTGCAGGTCTCACATGAATTCATCAGATGTGAAGGACAGTAATGCAGTTCATGTACCTGTAAAACTTCTCTCTCGCTCTTTGCCTCCAAGGTGCTTCTTCCCACCTGAGGCCTCATCTTCGATGCTGGCTACATAGTCCAACAGTCTGGAAACCAACATCACCACCCAGCTGATCATGGGGATATCCAAAACACCTGGAAAACACACATAGGCACACTCATCTTTAAAATCAATTATCTGCAGTTAAGAAATTTAACTGTACACATTCACAATGATCCAGAAAATATAAACTTTACAAATGTGAGGTATTCTGGAGAGCTTGGATATGCATGTGTTGCCCTGCCACAGCGATGGTTGCTCTACCTTCAGTCCTGCGCTGGGTGGCAGCTTGTGGCTGCTGCAGTGGACACAGCAGGCTGTCCAGCAGGTTCAGCAGACCCTCCAACACACCACTGTTACTCAGGGATCTTTGGCCAATGCAGGACAGGAGCATGAACACCCTAGGAGGAAACAAGACCCAAAATACTGACGGTCAGCGTCCACCACCGCCTTGAAACACAACTTCCATCAGAATAAGTGCACTGGGTTACAGAATCTGTGCTCATGTAGCTCCTAAATTTACATTGGTGCCGAAAGCACAGAAACAGAAGATGTTTCCCCGTCCAGTGAGAACTAGGGCTGCACATCTCTTTGTGATAAACGGTTCGATATGCATCTAGATACACAGGTTACGATTCCATTCAAAAACGATATCCTTTTATTACAGACCGATTCGATTCCATACAGTGTAACGATACGATCCGATTCTACGGTTAATATTTGTTGTAGATATTTTATAAAATAAAGAAGCCGATTCTATGAAAGTGACAGTACAATAGTTTCTTTTCAAATATGTAAAATACCACATATCCCTAAACATTGTGGCTGTATGGCACTGGCAAAAAAATGTTTTATTTATTTTTAGACATGGAGCAAAAAAAAGTCTGTCGTGGACGCTACCCGTGCTGCGGCGCCTCTTGTGGTGCAAGTTGAGACATAAGCGATCGACATTCAAAGCCGTCCGTCTCTCACGTGCGGTCGTGGAGTGCCTGCGGTCACACGGCAGCGTCGCAGCCGCCTACCTGTGCTGCGCCCGCCTCTCCACCTCCACCTCCTCCATGTTCCGTGTTGTCCTTTGTTTATCACTCATACCAGCTAGGAAGCTACGGCGTTTCGCCGGCAGCTTCAGTTCTCGCGTTGTTTTATGCCGCCCATAGATATAATGCCACCGACCGCTTCAAAGTCTCGCGATACCCGATCCATGACTCTGTAACCGATTCATCTAGGAATCCATTGATAATTCGTATCGATTGAGGAGGCTGCTACCGATGCAGCCGTATCTCTCACTTGTTGAACCGAATATCCGGTCGCATCGGTTTATCGTTCACAACCCTAGTGAGAACCGGTGTAAACATCCAAGTGGAGGAACAATAAGCAAAAACATTTTCAGTGGAAGGGAAATTATTGCTATCACTTAATGTAGAGTTGCTCTGACATTTAATGTTTTCACCTCTGCATTATTGACACCTTTAGTTTCATTTAAATGCTTTGGTTTAAAAGCACAGACTGGCGTCCTGTGCAGGGTGTACCCTGCCTTCGCCCAATAACAGCTGGGATCAGCTCCAGCCCCCCCGCAACCCTGAGTGCAGGATAAGCGGTAGACAATGGATGGATGGATGGATGGATGGATGGTTTAAAAGCACTGGGAAACATTTATATAGACTTGTGGGAACTGTGAGGAATCTGATGGCCAACCTGTCCTGAGGGAAGATGAGCAGCTGTTCAGAGTTGTAGAGCTCCTGCAGCACATTGGAGAGGAACTGACCCCACCAACGCTCGCCCCCACAGAGCTGCACCAACAGCAGGCCGGCGTGAAGACGGATCTTAGGCGTCCCGCTGATGCAAAGGTGTTTGAAGAGCTCCTCACAAGCCTGGGCATGGAAGGTACTCTGAAGCACCGTGGGCACAGAGTGGCCTGAAAATATATGAATGAAGTGTGATTCAACATTGTTACGCTTGGACAGAGGCTTCCAGGACAAAAATAAATAAATAAATTCAGATGAAGTTCTGTAGAAGTTGATGAGGGAAAGCTGCTGAAAGCAGGAAGACCCCACAGTAAGTGTGAGGAACACGGTAAAATAAGACACGGCTCTTTGGTGGATTATGTGTTGGATGAGTTACAGGAGACACATGGACAGATTCAGGGACTCATTTCATCAGAACATTTGGTCACTGTTATTGTACTTGTTCATTAGGCACAATTAGTATTACGATTCTTATTTAGTATCAGAATACTAGTCAACACTATTTGTAACCCTGTCATGTCCAAAACATAACACTGCCCACCATTGTTGGAGTGCAGCAGGCTGAGCAGTGTGTCCAGCAGGTAGCGGATGATGGTCCTCAGCTGCTCTGTGGATGAGTTGTGCACCAGCTCCTGGGCCTCCGGAGCCCCAGCCGTGGGGAGCGACTTGCGGCTGGCCCCCAGTGATACGCGTAGCCGCTGGACGGCGTGGTGAGCCAGGTTGAGTTGCAGCTGCAGCTGGATGCAGTCCTGGTAGGCTGAGAACACACGCTGGTCCTCCTCCACCACCTTGTCTGGCTTTCGTAAGAAGTACTGGGCGTTGTTAGCGCTGTTGAGAGGCGGCAGGTCGATGTTCTGCAGAAGGGTCTCCAGTCGATGGCAGGCTAGATTGTATCTGGGAAACAAGAAGATGAGAGTAATGTGCTGCTGAAAATAGCCCAGCAAATGTTCTATGTTAGAATCAGATTTATTTAAAATGACAATTTCCACTTCAACTTCATATTAGTGAGTGGTTTTTAAAGATGTATGTCTTCAGGAAGTAAGATAACCTATAGTACTAGGTACTGTAGAAGAAAACTCTTCAGGTCCAATTCTGTAGCTGGTTCAAATGAGGTTTAATCACTGACAGTGGAGAAAAGAAATTCACAGTGTATCCATGAAGATCCAGTCTGTTGAATGGCCTGGCCGAGTTGGATTTATACAGAACATTCGGGAGAACAAAAGGGAAGGTGTCATGAGTGGATTTGCATTGAATCAACACATGTCTCTCTGCAGAGGAAGAGACATCTGTGGATGTCTACAAGGTGTGACCGTTCTCGGGAGAGCTAGACGATGTCACTACAGGGGTCACTCATCGGGCCTTGATCAATGTATGAAAGACAAATGTTACGGAGACAGTTCAGGAAGAGGGGAAAGATCAAAGAGTCTTTTCATCAAGACTGCAAGGGTTAAATTCAATAGAAACAGCTCAGCAGGACATTTGATGTTCCCGAGAGAAAGGAACATTATAAAGAAACAAATAAGAAATGTAAGGTAACACATTTTCTTCTACAGTACTAAGTGGAGAAGGGGTTGGAATTAATAAGCTAAATGCTTCTTCCTACTCCTTTTCAAACATACAAAGGCTTTTATCGACTAGTGCTTCAACTGTAATGTATTATTCACATGTTTGAAATAAAGCATTCATTCAGTAAGAACATAAGGGCAAGACAGGAAGTCATGGAAAAAGTAATGGTTTTCATAACTAATCTAATGAACAGATTTGGGGTAAATTAACAGAAGTCAGTCTAACTCAACAAACTGGGAATATTACTTTAGTCTTGCAGTCTTACCTGCACTGGATGTCCTCCTGCAGTGCCACCATCATGGTCAAGTGCTGATCCACATCCGGCTGACTGGCTGCCTCGCCCTCTCCCCGCAGAGGATCATGCATCAACTTGAGCTCACTCTCCCATGGCAGGATGTAAGTGTGCCCATAGTAGAAGCCCAGTGGGATCTTTGCCCGAGCATTGGTGCTGCCATATCGCCCAATCACAGTGATCTAAGAGTTGGAGGACACAAACAAGAATTATGGTGAACTCATAAAAACACAGGGTTGGTCATCCTGCAACTAGCCAAAGCAAAATCCAGACCTTCATGAACCTGCAGACAGGTGGAGGCAGCAGGTCGTGCAGGATGAGGGAGTGGGTGCTGATGTCGGTGGCCACCACCAGCCTGCGACCGTCCACCTCCTCACCCAGAGTCCAGATGTCTATGGACAGAGAGGCCAGGTCCCCACAGGTCGGGATCAGAGCGTCAGTCAGCAGGACGGGACGGCCAAAGTCCAGTGTGACAAAGCGACGAGCTCCTAGGCAGAACGGATAGAGGAAAAAGGAAGTTCACTTTGTTTTTGAACATTTGTAATTGAACTTTTCATACTATGTATTTCCTAATGGATAACTTCGTTTGAACTTTACAGAAGTTACAGGACATTTTGAGCATGTATTTCAGTCGGTACATTCCTAAATAAATATATTACAGCTAGAATACATGACATACCAGAATGCATCCGCTCTATGATGATGGACTGGTGCGGAGGAGGCTGCAGGAAGTGAGACGCCTGGGAAATGGCCAAAGCCAGACCACTACCCATGGGGCTCTGCAGCAAAAAGGAAAACATTCCACAATTAAAAAAGAACCTTTTAATATTTTCTTATTTTAGTAAACTGACTTGTTTGAAAATGTATCCCCCAAACCACCATCGTCTTGATACCTTACATCATGTTTAAGGGTTTTGGAAAGTTAAGTTGTTGCTTTCTGTGCCGATACTGTCATCTGGCTTTTGATGCCAAAAATAACTCAACCAACCCTGCTGCGCCCGGGACGTTCATTCCTGAAATAGTGTTGGTACATTGCCAAGCAATGAATCCTACTGTCATGACTGGAGCGCCGTATCACAGAACATTACAGTAGGCCTAGGCTGCAGTGCCTAGCCTACTATTTTACAATCAGTGTTTCCCACAGAAAATGTGTTTGTTAAGGTGGTGATTGTCTGGGGAGATGAGGGTTTAGAATGAAAAATCCAGCACAACAAGATGACCAACATCAGTCCTTTGCAACCTGTTTGTTTTGTTTTGTGTGCAAATGACAGCCTTTTCAATGCAATTGAGGAAGGTGGTAGCATGCAGGTAAAGATCTCAAATTGACACTCGTCTGAGAAAGACAAAAAACGTTCAGCTTGCATGTCGATTGCAGGGTCGTGTATAAATAAAATTATATTGCCGGGGGGGGTTACGCATAAAGTGATCACAGGTCCAAAAATCTCTCTGGTGGGTCTTAAAATAAATAATGAACACTCCTTTATG
This sequence comes from Eutrigla gurnardus, assembly GCF_963514095.1. Lineage (NCBI taxonomy): Eukaryota > Metazoa > Chordata > Actinopteri > Perciformes > Triglidae > Eutrigla > Eutrigla gurnardus. Next base: position 25,991,897 of record NC_139925.1, read on the forward strand.
GAGGAAATGTTTTGGTTGCTGTAGGTGTTAACGTTTATCTTGCCAAGCCCTGAATGCAGCGCTTTCTCCAATTAATAAGACGAAGCCCTTTTAGATCATCTCTCCGGTCATGTTGTGCAGCTATGTCACAATATATGCCCCAATAAAATCTATTTCTTTATATTTTTATACCAGATCCAAAATAGTTTTCTTCCCATAAAATAAAATGATGCATGCTTATATCAGCTAGTACCAACCAATAATATCATGACATCTATCTTCTGAGTGATCAAATGAAATTCCCCCCAACGTTATGTCCTGCCTGCCTATCCCGTTTCACTGGGAAATACGTCACCACACAGAAGATGGAAAAGATAATAATAAATACACAGTCCTATAAGTGCAAAATATAAAAGTCTTTATATGGATATGAATCAGAAAGGAAGTGAATGAATCTGACCAGACATTTGGGTAAGTGACATTAATAAAAACCCAGAACCAGCTGTCATCACATGCAACTAACCGGTTTGGCTTTGTGTGCGTTCTTGTGTGCGGCCAGGTTGACGGGTCCAGGGTCCATCATGGAGCCAGGGAACAGGTGAGCCAGCTCAGCACTAAAGGCCGCCGACACCGCCTCGTTGGGCGGCGTGAGAGGAGGGGTCATGAAGAGGGGCGTGGTCTTGGGTGTCGGGGGGATGACATCAGAGGGGTGAATGAAGAAACCTGGAGCAGAGGAGGCGTTGGAAGGCACAGAGTTGTGGATGGGTCCCACCCCGGAGACAGTGGCCGCTGCTGCAGAGGTGGTCTGATGCAGCTTGGCCTCAAGCTTGGCCTTCTATTTGCAGCAAAGAGACGTTTTACAAACCACACAATAACAACACTTCACCAGTATTATTAAAGCATAATAACTTACAGACACACATTCTACACCTGCACAGTCATCGAGCCATATATAAGATGTCACTGAAGTAAACCTCACTAGGATTGCTATGTTAGAAAATATGACATGGTACAGATTGTTCTCACGCCCTTTCCAGCTGCAGGAACTTCAGTAATGTCACCTGGTTCCTCTGATACCTGAACCCCCAGAACCAGTCAGCCCAGATAAACATATGCATCCTTTATTTGTTGTTGACTGAATCCAGGAGACATGTCAGACAACCTCAAACTGTTATAGTTTTCTCCACTAGGTACATTGTGATCCATTCTTGTTTTGTTTTTTCACTGCACTGGCTGCATGTTGAATCACCATGTCTACTAAATCCTGAGAATTCTCCTGGTACAACTTTTCTTTTGTTTCCTCCTTCGTCTTGGATCTGTTTCAACAGAAGACTTTCCATTTGGTCATTCCACTGTGCAACCAAGTGAGTGAGTGTGTGGTCTTTCACCTGCTGCTGCAGCTTCAGCAGCTGCTGTTGTTTCTCCTGCAGGACCTGGAGCTGCTGCTCAGCAGACACCATGGCGTGGGACAGTGATTGGAGCGCCACCTGGGCTGCAGAGCTCAGAGCTGTAGACGCTTCGCCAACCGTTCCTGTCGACAGGCCGCCGACGGCAGGCGTCACACCAAACGTACTCACTGGGTTGAAGAGCAGATTTTCAGACAATGGGCAGTTCATGGACAGAACACAAGTGAAATGTAAAGTAAAGTCATGTTTACCAGTGAACATGCTGGCGTCATCTCGTTCCACCCGCGTGCCATCGCTAGTGGAGATACAAGTAAAGTGCAAAGGCTCGACCTCCAGGAGTCCTGTTAACGCTGTGAAGCTGCCTTCTGCTGCTGCACAGCTGCTCACTTTTCCATTCCCTGCAGGACACACAATCACAGACGGTATATCAGAAGTGGACATAGTCATCATGATGCGGTTTGTGGACTACGCTTGTGAAGCCTCAGTGCGGCAGGTTGGCTGTGGCCATAGACTTCCATAAAATCAGACTTGCTTTTTACAACCAGACAAGTCGTGTGAGCCTATATCCACAATGTGCATCCGGTGAGTCAGACTAGTATATAGCCAATACCTGACAGGATGTCAGAAAGGTCAATCTCATCTGACTGGACTCCGATGCTGTTGTTGAAGGCATTCTTACAGGAGGAACCACTGACCTCCAGGTCAAAGAGCACCGGGTCAAACGGAGAGCTGTACAGGCCGTACCTAGTAGGAAGTGGGCAGGATGAGACGCTTGTGTTTAGTTAGAAACATCAAACAAACATCTAATGACACCATACCAACCCATATAAATGAGCATCACTTCAGCAGCAGTTGGAAATACTTGTATCTACTCATCTATAGAATCAAACAGTATTGTTGCATCACTAGACTGCAGAGGCTGAATGCCACTCTTAAATTTGAGGTTGGAGATGTACCGGGTCTGCAGCAGTGCCTCCAGTGGGGTGAGGCGGTCCTGCAGCTGTCGAGAGATTGTGGTGAGCAGAGAGGCGCAGGCGGTGCTGCAGCCCGCTAGGTCCTCTTCCTTCACGTAGTTCAGCAAAACAAAGTACCAGAACACCGAGCCTGAAACCAGACAGGAGAGGGGAAGTTACAAATGTTTACTGGGGTTTGTTGTGTCTCAATGTTGTGTCTTTGAACTCTTGCAAAATGCTTAAGGTTAGGCATTGACCATGAATGGTTAAGGTCATTGGCGAGTCTTAAATGCGTTATACAGGGTGCGCTGATAGCTCAGTGGTGGAGTTGGCACCCCAACCGAGGCTAATAGTCCTCACTGCAGCGGCCATGGGTTGGAATCCGCCCAGAGGCCCTTTCTGCATGCCGTCCCCTCTCTCTGCCCCTTTTCACTCTCATGCAGTCCTCTCACAATAAAAGGCAAAAAAATAATAAAAAAGAGTTTTACCATATCTCGGGCAACCATCTAGACACGACTGTGTGTTATTGTCCAGTTACTTACCACCTGTTGCTGCTGCAGGCAAGTAAGGCATGTTGTCTAGCATAGCCTTCAGAAGACTGACGCCAAAACCCTGTTGACTTGGGTCCCCTTTCCCATTGCTACAACAACAGACACAAAAGCATGATCATTATTATCTCCATAAAAAACAAAATGCACAAGTGAAGGGGTCCAATCTGGCCCACTCTTCAACTTCAGGTGAAAATAAGTCATTCATTCCAATAAAATGTACTGCTATTCCCATTTGTCCACTGGGGGTTGCATCCTAATAAGAGTAGCAGGCCCTATGCTGAAACCCTATTATAGCTACCATGTGTTAACATACAGGCTATGTGACACAACCAACACGGTCAAATGTAGACTACTGTTCATGCAGGAGCTGATAGTGGAAAATGTTAGTCAACAAAAGAAAAAAGTGGCACAAAATGTCTGTTTTTTCCAGGAAAAACAGACCAGTTCCTATTTCTTTAGAGGTAAATGGGAAGCCAGTGAGCTAAGTGCGTTCACAGCACCATTCAGTCCTCAAGGAATATGATATTTGGCACCACTATCAGAGTCGTCACGGCAGAAAATACAAGAGCTTGCCAGGTCAACTGAGAACAGAATAAATGAATTGTTTGCCGGTGTGATAGGGTAGTCTGAGTATGAAGGCATTTCATTAATCAATTCTCCCTTCTCAAAGGGCAATGCCCAGTGGGGGATTAAATGCAAGTTGAATTATTTTACTCAGTAGAAATCATATTTCTGATAGCCTGAAGTGAACTTTATCACTATACTTCATCTGACTGCACTCCACATATTTTGGTGCTCCGGAATTAAGGCTTTTACTCTACAAGTCGGAAAGTTCCTTAATGGAAAAAAACCCTAAAAGCACCATCAGTTAAATCAACCAAGGTTAGTTCTTACCTGATACAAAGTGCAAGAAAGCGAGCACATTTGTGCGCTATGCTCCGGCCGGCCTCAAAGAAACACATGCGCACAATATCCGTGAGCCGCGTCCGGGTTTTGGCCAGCAGGCCCTCCTTTCCTTCTCTTAAACTGGAAAGAAGCCACAGGATACATTACTCTTTGGTAAAACATGTAACGTGTGAGCCAGCTCTTCTAGACGATGCTGTGCTGGAGCTTGAGTGCTACCTGCAGGGTCCGTTGGAGAAAACCCCGGCTAGCCAGCACAAGATGTCCAAGATGAGGCTTTGGGCGTGCTCAGTGGCCAGGGTGCCCTCTGCCCGCCTACACAGTGCATCCAGCAGCTTCTCGTGGAAGTCTGGGAACTGCAGCATCGCACAGCGTTGCACTCTGAAAAGCACACAAGAACACAAAGTCAGTCCGGTTTAAAGTTCTGCATGTATGAGACGTCACCGTCTGATTATGGGTTACTAAACTAAGCTTTTCTGTCTGGGTGTGTTTTAGCGCTGCAGTACTATGACAACATGTTTACAGTGTGAACAGAACATGATGAACAACAGTGATCTGACCTTTCTTTGGGCACCGACGTCTTCTTAAACCTTCTGATTGTGACTGAAACTTCCTGCAGCAGGTCGCAGCCCCGCAGGTTTTCTACTTTCTTCAAGGGCACTGTGGTCTCAGTCTTCACTGCCGAGACCTTCTCCTACACACACACACACACACACACACACACACACACACACACACACGCGAGGATTGGAACCCCTTCATCGAAATACTAAAGTAATGTTGTTGTAAAAGTGGATGCGAGAAAAGGACAAATCCAAATCAACCCATTTTAAAAAGAGTAGGAGATGTGAATGTGTACCTTGGAGGCCTGGGCCCGTTGCAGCAGGGTGGACAGTGAGTGGGCTTTGGTGCCCTGGGGCTTGGCACTGGGCATTCTCACCACGGGCCGGGGGCTCTCCTCCATGCCCCTGTCACTCACTGCTTTGATGTGAACCAGGAAGGAGCGGTACTTGCCTCCTGCCATGCCTGCAGTGGAGGAGCAATGGGTTAACGGAGAATCAGCCACACACGTCTTTATATCATTGTCCCGAGTACAACAGCCTCAAGTGTCGGGTTGTGATCAGGTTACCTTTGACCAGCTTGGGACTGGTGAGGCTGAGCATGCCTGCGTAGCCAGAGAGGTCCAGCCCACTGGCCAGCCACACCGGACCACACAGGATGTCCTCCTTGTGGTCCTCTAGGAATGGACACAGCATGGAGCCTACAGCAGACACAAAGACACGATACTCAGGGTAGATAATACACATGTAAGTTTCAGGATGTTCAACGACAACTGTCTGCCCTAAAGGATCGATTAACGATCAATCATAAAATCTTATTTGATGATTTTTTTCTGTTCATTTTATGCCACAGATATAGTATGGGCCAAATGTCATATTTGCTCAAATAAAATCAAATAAAAAAAGCGGGTTGGTCACCACAAACAAATGGTCTGGTCCCAAATACAGGCGGGGAAATCAAGGACCAGTGAACTCCTGTTGCTCGTCATATAATGTGCTGGCCAAGAAAGCAGCATATGCATTTCCTTTGCTTTATCTTCAGAAATTCAACAATATAGTATTTTCAACACTTTGTCATTCTGGATTATTCTCTTTTTTCAGTCCCTGTGGATATAAATGGGTTCATGTCAAAGCCAAACTGGATTTTGTGATTACACACATGTGCCACAAGATGGCAGTATATATGTTTGAGGTACCATGACAAACGTGTAAGTCACTGCATTTTCCACACCACATTACTGCAAAGGTTTACAATTCAATTCTAGTTTGGAAATTAAGCGCCACAGTGCTTTGTGTTGAGTTTGTATTACAGCACAGTTCAGTGATGCAAACGTTTGCTGCGATGCAACACACCGTCATCCAGTACGAGGCTGCGGGGGCATTAAATACACGGCCATTCCTGGTAGTTTAGTTAGAACCACGAACAGTGAGTTTGTATTGTTCACCTTACAATCATCACAACAAAACATGAGATCAGTAAAGTCACTCTAGAAAATCACTCTAGAAAATCAAGACAATGTTGGTGAAATCTGGTCATACCAACCTGTTCAATTATAATTAAAACCATAACCATTTACACTCTACACCACTGTCGGACTATTCACAATGCCATAGTCCTGTGCTTGAATATATACTTATATTTATATCTGTGTATAGTAATTTGAATGATTTGTTTACCCGGGACCACGGCGTTGAGGACGTTAAGCCTGTGTACATGGGGCGGCTGCCCTATCCACTGCACCGCCGGCCGCCCCATCATTTGTTCACATTGATTCAGTTTGTAAACTTGGTTTTAGTTGTATGTCTATTTCTGTGTTGAGAGTCAAATTCCTTGTCTTAACAATTACTCCTCAAAGTTCCTCAGATATTTGTTTTTCTTACTGTCAATAAAAGGACATGTCATTTTGATTGTAGTGATGAACACATTAATGGCTATTTTTCATTAAAAAAAAAACAATATGTTTGTGTCTTTCAGCAAAATTAAAACTAACTCAAACTAAACTGGCTGTATTGTTTACCTGATGTCTCTTCTATGTCCATGAACTGGATGTCCTCTGTGAAGTCATGCAGCACAGGCTGGCCGTTCCTCTCCCCGTTAGCATGGAGGATGTGGGAGAGGGGGAAGGAGATCTGCCTGTCCACCGCCGTCTCTGTTGCACATGAGCCAATATTTAGACACAGATAAGGCAAATTCTTTGGATGTGAAAAAGTACTTTACAATAAACTCCTTTCTGATTCTGAAAATGCACACTACTCCACACCACAATTTACGTTTCCATCCTGCTTGGATCTCCGTATATCCACCCATATTTATCCATAACCACCAACGTTGCAGGTTGGTTCATCAAAAACACCAGCATGATCAAATGTCCACAAACAGACAACACTTCAATACAGTTCATTTATAAATACAAAGAAAAACACACTACACCTCCAAACATCAAACACGTGTCATTTTTATCAGAACAAAACAAAAATTACACAAACTACGATCAAAAACTAATTGTTTTATTCTGCTGGACAAAATAACTATTTGTAGGGATTTTTTAACTAATTTTAGTGATAAAGACCATGAGGTGTCCGATGAGTGAAAAAACAATGTTCTTATCTAAATCACCTCTTCTTGGAGATTAAACATGCTCGATGCTGATGTATCGGAGAGTGTTTTAAGTACTTTATTGACGTGTTGACTGTTTTGACGAGACAACCTGCCATGGAGTTTGCTCGTTTGTTGATCGGTGTGCATTATGGATAAATAAATATGGGTGTTTTCCTTGTTAAAACATTCTGAGCTGACGAAGATCAAGCAGGATGGGAACTTTCATTGAATAAATTGTGGCTTAGAGTAGTGTGCAGGCGTTCTCTCTTTTTCCTCCATGATGCTGTACTGACTGCCTAACACATCGTGAAGTGCATATAATTCAACTTCCATATTCAAAAGGCATCATTTGGGCTGATATTGGAAAGCCAATAAGACCATCTTAAAACTCTAAAACACTGCAGTTGCAAAGAAGAATGGCTGTATGTGTCCAGTCATTTAAACATTGTGAACAGCAGCGTCCTCACCGCTGACTTTGCCCAGCCCAGGTGCTTTGTTCTTCAGTAGCGTGACCTGGATCTGAGGAATGTTGACGATGTTGGCGTTCAGGACAAACTTGAAGTCCACGTGGCCCACCATGCAGGCCTTGGGCAGCACCAGCTCAAACACATGCTCGTCCCAGCTGGAGCTGCAAACACAAGAAAGGTCACAAACCGCTCAGACATTAAACTAAAGAGCTGGAGAAGACTCATTAGAGGAGAAGCCGTTTAGTCCATTTCTATCGGGCATCCAAATATTTAGAGATGCCCTGGGTGGCTTGGATGCCATTTCCAACATCCTCAAAAATCTGTAATTCCTATCATTAAGACAAAGCAGAACTTGAAGGATGGTTATTCCATTTTAGTCATTGAGCATTAAAGCCCTGAGACACGTCAACCTGAACTGAAACAATACAAATAAATGTACCTATTGCAGTCACTTTCCTAAGAACTGGGTGAATTGAATAGGGTGATGTTGGAACAGTAAGAGGCCTTGGATGAAATATAACAACATAAAGAGCATCAAAGTAGTAACTACCGACAGCAGGACAATAATCTGGATAAACCAAACCGATGGCCCTAAGATACGTTTAAAACCCACAAAAGGCTGCAAGTTGAGAAGCATGCAAGAACACTGAAATGGCCATTTACATATTTTTGGACTTGCCCTTGAATTTTTTAGGTTTAGGGAGAGGTTGCTCATGAATAGTTCTTTGTTCTTTTATCATATCGTTATATTATACTTACCCAGATAAACTCATGGCACAGGATGAAGAAATACTTTTTGCTGCTAGCAGTACATGTACATGTACAAACCCTCCAATAAAAGATGACTGGACTATAATTCCAGTAAACTGTATGGAGAAATTGCCTACAATGTCAATGTATTACACTGACAGAGTGATTTCACAGGACCTTACTGCAGCTGCAGCTACAGTTCGGTTTGTTAAGCTACCTGTCACTCTGGAGCTTCCAGGTCCGGGTGTGTTGAGCTGCATCTCCGTGGTGCTGCTGGTGGAGGTGCTGTGGGTGGCGCCGCTGCTGCTGCTCCTGCTGCACCTCCACCCAGCACGGCGGCACTGTGGCCGAGAAGCGGGGAGTCAACGTCTCGAAGCGCGTCAGCTCCACGAGTGACATCAGGCTCTCCGTGGTCAGCGGTTGGTCCACCAGGAGGTCCACTCCTGCACAAAGGCCAGTTGGGTGACAATTCGGGGTCAGTTGTAGAACATCAGATTAACACAGAGAAGCCAAATAACTGAACCCTCATTTGTCTGGTTTACCAGCAGACCATGTGACCTGTCAGTGTACCTGTGATCCCTGGGCTAGAGGGGTTGGAGGAGGACTTGGCCCCCTCAAGCAGCAGTTCAGCCCCTTTAGAAAGGGGGCCATCAATAAACATGTCTCCATCATCTAGATCGTCACACACGCCTCCAATTTGAAGGAAATGAAGTTCTCCACCTTCAGAGGAGGGAAGCAACAAAATTAATGCCGAAAAAGGATTTCACTTCTATTCCAATGCTATGCTATGCTTGGTCTATTGATTTTTACAGTATATCAACTCATCTACCTGCAGGCACTGAACCACAACAATAATGACACAGAGGGTAAAAGATTGTTTTACTTTCATTTGTAAATTTTAAACCAAAATGACCAATTCATATTGCAGGACATGCTGAATGAGTAAACGTTCATTCAAAAAGTATATACATGATACACTTTCCCAACACTACAACAAACACTTTCTTGGGTCTCTGTTCCGGTAATTTCATCACTGCTGTCGCACAATTAAAAGGTGTCCGTTCAACAGCAGCTGGTGGAGCATCCATAATAAATGTTGATAGATTTTGTTGTAATAAAGACATGTTGTAACCTATTTTGATGAGTTTCCACTGATCTAGATGCTGTGACTGAATAAGTGAGAGTTCCCCTGGTAATAAATAAATAGAAGTACTTTGTGGCTACCTGCTCACATAAAATATATTATTTCCATTGTTTTGTCTCAATCACTCTGCTCTCGTCTCACAGATGGACTCTACACACATCTATGTTTTTTTCCCTTCAGTGGATTGCATGATGGTATATAAAAAGTCACACACTAGACAGGTTGAATTCCTGGTTTTTTATTTTGTGGGGGGCTGTGTGTTTTTTTGTTTGTGTTTTGTCTTAAATCAGTGCTGAAGAAAGGTTTGGTAAGACTGAACAAATTTACGGACGGATGAACACACACAGATTATTGTTAATAATAATAATAATAAAAATAATAATAATAACAACACTAGCCCCATTCTGTAAATTAATCTTTAAAATAGAGATCACCCAGAAGTTTGCCAATGGAAATGCCATATTTGGCCACAGTTTGACTCATTAATATCCAATGAACTATATTAATGTAGAAACATGTAATTATATTAATTAAAAAACAAAACATTAAATCCATCTTGTCTATTCCAGTATTCAACATGGCTGCTGTCTGCAGGGAAACAGGTCCAGGAAGGGAACACTCACCTTTGGTACAGCCACAAAGGCGGTCAGTCCCAGAGCAATAGGTAACTGAGACAAAGGGGTCCGTCTCCTCTGCTGAACCTTCCTTCTTCAGCGGCTCCACCTTGGCCAAGACCTCCAATGTGGACAGGTCCAGTATCATTATGTTCCCAGCCCGCGTGGTCACCACCAGGTGGCCCAGGCCTGCCACCTCTAACTGTTTGCACTCTTTGTGGCTCGAGGCAGAGGTGGACGGATTGGTGACAGGAGCACTGCTGCTGGTTGTGGCTGCTCCACATGCAGTCCCAGAGCTAGCAGGGCCTGCCGGGCCCATTCCAAACCCAGAGGAGCCTTTTTTAGACCCAGAGGGGAGGGTCTCCTCAGGAGCCTCTTCACTGTCATCCTCCCTGTTATCAAGAACATCTGGAGGAAGCAATATAAGCGAGGTGATGGCATCACAAGGGTCCCAGATCTGCTGCACCTTAACAGGTTCCTCATCCAAGGTGACAATACGGGTGGAGTAGTTGAGTTTGTAGAGAGCAAGATAGCCTCCACTCGCACCACTTAGGGACCTCTGCTGCTGCTGCTGCTGCTGCTGTTGGTGGTCTCCTGGGGGCAGAATGAGGGGTGTCTGTGGCGGTGACCCCCCTGAGTGGTGGTCTTCCACCCCATTGGCCACTGAGTGTAGGGGGTCTCCTTTGCGCTGACTGCAGAGGGCAGAGTGCAGGCGGTTGAGATTGTTGAGAGCCTCCACTTGGTTTGTAGCGCTCAGAGATTCAGCACCACATGGCTGGAGGCCGACCAGGAGGTGCACACCATCCCAGCAGGGCGTGATAGAGTCCACATAGAGATTCTCCTCTTCCAGCTGTTTGGGCAGCCTCAAGCACTGCACCAGTGCTCCAGGTCGGGGAGGGCTGGTAGCAGTCGCTGCAGCCAGCGTGCTCCATTTGTCCACATGACCGTCTAACCCTGCCAGATTAGTTGCTGCATCAGCAAACTGCTGAATGTAAGTAATGGGAGGATCCTGAAGAAGAAGCTGCTCGTGTGTGTCAAACTCCATCTCTATAATCTGTGGCACAGTGAAGCCCTCCTCGTGAAGCCCCTTGCTCATTAGGTTGTTCATTTGAGCAAACGCCTGCACTGAGGACTTGTCGTCCACCTCCCTGATACTGTACAGCAGCAGCACGGGTATAGTCCTGCGAACAGCTGGCAGAGAAGAGGGGCTTGGGGGTTGGGAGCCTACTAGGTTAGAGAAGCCCTGCTCCTGGGCTGCAGTCTGGGGGTTGCAGGTCTCTATCTCCATGGGACCCTGGTCCTGTAGAGGCCCAGGATTCAGAAAGGGCTCCGGGCCCTGAGTCCTCAGGGGACCATCTGCAGTCCTGCGTGTTGTAGCTGGGGCTGTGGGTAGGGGTCCAGCCATAGGGTTGCTGGATGCTGAGCGGTAGCTGAGCAGGCCTCCAGCCAGCAGGCAGGGAAAGGGAATGTTGTGGTGGTCGGAGACCTTGTCCTTTGCTTTGGCCTGGCTGTGGGCCTTGGCTTGGTTTAGTGAGGGGTTGGCACCCAATTCCTCCAGGTCCTTGACCGTGTCCTCCAGCACACTGGCCACCACCTCCCACTGGAGCTTCTCTGGCTGCTGGAGGACACTCAGCGACGTCACCCCGAGGGTCACATCCATGCTCTCCCACTGGGACTGCTGGCCTGAAACAGAGAGGAGAGGAGATTACTGAGATCCTTCCTCTAGAGAACCTGACACCAATGATGGGAAATGTTTCAGGTATGCTTCATCCAAACCCAAACAACAAGGGCATCCTCAGTAATTTAGAATTAGAAATGACAGTCACTGAAAATGAAAATCTTCATACCTGTTACTGACTCTGATCGGGAATGCTCATCACTGTCTGAATCCTCCAACTGGTCATCACTGGAAAAGAAGAAGTGGTTAAAGACATGACTAACATGATCGAAACAAACTGAGAACTGTTTCAACAGAGAAAGAAGGGTTGAGATCTCAAGAAACAGATCCTGCAGTGGAGTTATGCATGTGGTTCTGCATATATTTAAGAACCAAAGACAAAATCCAAAAGATTGTGATAAAAACCCCTCTCCTATGTTCATTTGCACTATATCCATATCTCCATATTTGCACTATATCCATATCTTCTCGGGGCCTATACAAAATATGCTGTGTGTGTGTGTGTGTGTGTGTGTGTGTGTGTGTGTGTAATAAAAATCTTGAATCTTAAAAGCCTTCTAGGGAGCATCTAGAGAGAAGGCAGTGATCAGAGCGTCGTCATCTCTACCCAATGATATCAATTGATGCAATCTTCTGATATTAGAGGATAACCTTCCACCTACACATCCAAACACGAAGAATATTCATAATTATTAAATAAAATGATTAATAATTAACACCTGCTAGGAGGCCTGTAGCTGGTTGGGGCCTAGTAAACTCAATCAAGAAATAACTTCAATTTTACTTCTGTTGCCTAGTAACTGGACTTGTTAACATAGCCTTAATAATCCTGTGTGTGCGGCCGGTGGCACAGTGGTTAGGGCAGCCGGCCCATGTACAGAGGCTAAACGTCCGATGCGGTGGTCCCAGGTTCGACAACCTGCCCGGAATCAGTTTCCTGCATGTCCTCTCCCCCTCTCTCCCTGTTTCCACTAAAATAATAAAAGGCTTGAACGGCACTCTAGCCGAAAAAATAATCTTTAAAAAAATAAAAAATAAACCTGTGTGTGCTGGTACATCAACAAAGTTTTCTAATATTCAGCAGGAACACCATCCAACCCAGGAGGGCTTTTCTAACTTCATCCTCCTGGAACTGGAGCACCCAACATGTCTACATGATTAGGCTGCAGCCTGGAAAGATCAATACTTGAAAAGCATGCATTCAGGAGAGTCTGAAGTATACAGATGTGAGTAAACCTTTTAAAAACGTGGTTACGTTCCTGAGGAGTCGTCATCACAGATTCAGTTGTGACGTAGAGCTTCCCTTTGCCTGTGTTTTAATAAGGCCTCACTTTCATTCTAGGAAGACTTGCTTTAGTTCAACCAACACTCATTCTACTAGACTGCACCTACAAAAAATCATTCATCAATTCATTCTTTTGCAATATCATGACTTCAAATTTCATCATGTGAATTCAACCACATTTTATTTTTCTACTGTTTACTATTTATAATATCTTTACCGTTTACATGCCATAAATTGCTTTTCTTTAATGATGCTTTAGATGCTGTAGTACTGCAAATTTCCCTGTGGTGGGAATAATAATTATCTTATCAGTTACCAATTTTCTGACAACCCAGACGGTCAGACAGCCATGTTTTCTGTTTTTTTGCTTGTGTGATGTATGGAAAATCCAGTGAACGCAAGCATGCAGAATGCATGATGGCGATGCAGCCTCACGTTGGGGAAAGCAGAACAAGGTGAAGAAGTTTTGTTTTCAACCACACATCAACACCTCCCCCAAGAAGAAAAAGAAGTTTGGATGTTTAACGTGAAGCAGTTATGGCCGCACTTGAAATTTATGTTGACTTTATACGGGAACTTTTTTTGAGAATGGAAACACACTCTTAAATCAGCGACACTCTGCATCTTTCTGATGCCCCACAGGAATGAGTTACGACTGTAAGGAGGTTACTGCGGTCCAGCTACCCTCTAATCTACATTCTGATGGAGCATTTCAAAATAAAAGCCCTTTAAACTCCCATATGTGAGCCAATTCCCCTTGACATTCACATTTAAATGGAAATGGTCCATAATCACGCATTATTTCATTGCAGATTAATAGCAGACCACCTCAGAATGTACTTCAGACAGTATCAGGACATTCTGATGTACCTTCTGAGGTGGTCAGCTATTAATCTAAAGTCAAATTAGTTTGTGACAGTAGGCCGTTTCGTCTTCATTCTAATCGGATTTTACAGCAAAGACACCCTCTGAATGACATTCTGATTTTGAAAATCTACATCAGGATGTCCTGACAGTATCCGAATGCAATTTTCAGATGGTCTGCTATCAATCCTCAGTCAAATTAGTAACTTAGTGCATCGTTGGAGCTACTGAGTTTCAGGTGGCGTACTGTCATTTAAAGTCTGATTGGTCTTTGGAACTGAATTCTTTACTTTTTATTAATTGGAATAATATTTTTGTCTGAACTACAGTCTGCAGGGGACAATTATTGTTTTTAAATGATCATTCATTTAATGTTGTAAACGTAGAATTTCCTATTCATTTACAGTCTTTTGTTTAGGTATGCATTTGTCTATTAATTCATTTATTACTGAAAGAAGTATTGACTTTGTAGATGTGAACGTGAAATCATGTTGACCAGTACTTTGCTTTTTTCAACTTTCATGAATAAAGTCAACATACGGTTCAAGTGAAATAATTGCTACACGTCAAATGTACAGACTGCTTCTTGGTGTCCCCTAACTCTAGGCTGCATCCATCGTCACTGATTCTGCACAATGGGATTTTCCTTACCATATAACCCAGAAAACTAAACCGTCTTTCCGTTTGGGTTGTCGTTTACAGAGAACGATACACAGATTCAAGTCAATCTTTAATTTTCTGTTCAGGTTGTTAACACATTACAGTGCATGCCTGAGTTGCTAACCTTCTCTGCTGTACACTATGGATGCACGTTGCCATAGCAACCTCATCTTCAAGGATTTGTTATTGTGTAGCACCTTGACGTCGTTGACATTGTTCGTGCTCAGGATTTCAAATCGACGTATATAGTAGTTATTACACTAGTGTAGGATCAGTGGATGATTCTACAGGAAGAGGACTATTGTGAGAGCTGATGTGTGTTTATCTTATATGCGTGTTTCACCTGTCTCCCTCGAGCTTGGGCAGGTCAGAGCAGGAGGATGCCTCCTCGAGCCAAGCCAAAGTTGGTCTCCGAGACTCAGTCAGCGTCTGCTGGCTCTGCTCACCGCCGCACAGAATCAGCTGCCTCAGGATGGCCGGGTCGTACGGATTGATGTCAAACTTCAAGTGCACCTGTTCAGCACATAATCACACACACTGTTGAACCTGGGGTCAATGCTAACATAAACGGTGTAACACCAACGTCTTTGAAATTGAAATACGAGAAAGATGATGCAGTCTCACGCGGTGAGATGCTCTGACCTTCATCATTTTGGAGACATCCCAGATGCAGATCTTGCCCCTCTTGGTGGCAGCAGCAAGAAACTGCGGGCAGCTACCGAAGCCGTAGCAAGCGATCTTGTCCGAACTGTCAGTGCTGTTGGGAAATTGGGCGGGGCTGGTGGCCAGTGTCACTGACAGCGGCACATTCTGTGTGTGCTCGCCCTTCACAAATGGACAGTTGGGAGAATGTCGCTCATGTTCGGACCTGGAGGTAGTGGAGAAGTGTTGGTCATCATCGATAAGTCATAGTAGCTAAATCAATGCATAATTCATGATCTCTCCTCACCAGGGTTCATCTGTAGGTTCCCAACAGACCAGACACACACTGCATGTGAAACACATGGCTCGGTCATCCCCTGTAGATGCAGGCTGTGGACAGAGAGGAACAACAAAATTCACAAACACTTCCACGGCTGCATTCTCCACTTCAGTTGCACAGCAAACATAATATGAGATAAATAATACGATTTTAAATCAAAATCTTAAGATGGTGGAGCGTGCACAACATCTCTCTCCAGATTCAGTGTAGAAGCAGTATTCTGCCCATTCGTTTCAAGTGTTAATGAAATGGATCACTGAGACAACCCAAAGTGTTCGCTGGCTGTGGAGGATCGTAAACAAAGGCGGGAAAAGAGAGGAGGGGTGGGGCCTCAGCTAAAACTGGACTGCAACGTCATGATATTACGAAAACACGGCTCAACAGCACCATTGAGCATACGGGACGCTACGTCCTGTAGTCAGATGAAACAGGGCATGACTCCAGTAATAGTCTGGGTACTACTACTCTAAGCATGCAACATCGTTCATCATTCAGATCAGGTGACACCCGGGCAGACAGTTCATCCACGGCTAACCTGAACTGGGGAATTGAGAGGGCCAAGCACAGCCACAAGTTACAGATTGAGGTGCACTTCTATAACAACTCCTACTAGAGCTGTGTGATATTACGATATATATCGTAGTACGATATAAAAATGTCTACCGTAGGATATAACCCTCTGTCGTTTATATGGTAATTTTAACGTGTAGGCTACTTGTTTAGCACTGTTGCTACACGCATTTCCACTGCATGCGTCTCCGCTGCGTTGCGTCTCCGCCACGCCAGCGGAGCAGATACGTTTCACTTTAGTCTATGGGTCAATCCCCACCAGGTCCGCTGCGCTGCGTGTCCGCTGCGTCTCAGCTCCGGCAGTCCGCAGCTCTCCGCAACAAATACGGACTTCTATTTCTGGCGGATGCCGGACCACGGCGCAGCAATTCAGCACAGGGCAAATATAGCGAAACAGGAAGTTCGGTACATACTCAACAATAAAACTTTTCAAAATAAAACACTTGTGTTAATAAAACCACTTGACTACGTCAAAAAAAGTATTGTACTCCTTCCTTGGGAACACTGACCTTTGTATCGCTTGGTTGCTGTGTTAACACATATCTTTAACTGCAGCGCGCGATTACGTATTTATCGCGAACGACGGACTGTGCCGTGGCGGACTCAAACGCATCCTGTGGGGATTGGCGGACGGCGGACCGAAGCCGGATCGGAGACGCACCGCAGCGGAGACGCATGCAGTGGAAATTGGGCGTCGTTAACAAGATATTTATTTTTTTATATTTACATAAAAGCTTGTCATAGTTTTCGTTGCAAAAAGTCACGAATAAAAGGAAAGAAGAAAGTGCCATTCATTTGCTTTTCATTCACATGGTTATCAAAAATAGTGCTGAGATGTGATTTATATATATATATATATATATATATATATATATATATATATATATATCGTTATCGGTATATAAAATTAGCTATATCGGGATATAAAATTTTGTCCATATCGCACAGCACTAACTCCTACCCCTGATAGATGTGTCAAAACATCCAGGTCATCATAAACTCCTTGATCATGTCCTTCCCTGATCAAGAGCAAATAAACCCCATTGGCATCAATGGGACGGAGGGCGTGTGTCGCCAGCTTTAAGTTTCTGGGTGTCTATATTTCAGAGAACCTCTCATGGGCATTCAGCCTTTTGACCCCGACTGTTCACCCTCTTTTCTTCTTCAAGGCACTACAGGTCTGTTTTACAGGACCAACAGCTTACTCCCCTCAGCTGCTGAACTCCTCACAGAGACACTGTTCTGATTAATTACCCCTTACAGTTTATGTATTCCTGACCCTTGCACTTCGGGTTAAATGCAGTGCCTTTGCTGTCTCCGTGCAATGACAGTAACTTTGTATCCAATCATTGCGGCGTGACAACAAAGAACGAGAGTTTTAACAAGAGCCATCTCCACGGTTACGCTCGGTTAATTACAACCATGCTTCTTCCTCGAACTGAATAATGTGACCTGAAACACAGGCAATTAGCCCTTTGACTGCATGCAAATACTGTTAATGTGCATAAACAGAGTATATACCAAAAGACTAATATGCTCCTCTGAGATCTTTCAAAACCTACCTGGTGGTAAAACCCCGCTTGGGCCATTGGATCCGGCTGAGCCCACCTGTACCCAGCATGTGGCCATGACATAAAAGTCTCCCTCCTGTTGGCTTCACTGTACATTAAAGATCTGTAGAGAAGGGTGGGAGTGTCACAGCAATTATTTTGTAGTGGAATATATGAATGAATGTGAATTCTACTACAGTATATCTTATCGATCTAAAGATTTTATGAATTGATATCAGATTTTTCAAATGAACATAGATATGAATAATTAATCGTTTTTCTAAACCCAGCCCATTGTCAACGATGGCCCATTTAAAACCCCCTGCTTGCTCACCTATCTACAGAGCGCCCAGGGCCCACCCCAAGCTCAGGCCTGGCGCTTGACAAGAGGTAGGAGAGCCTGTCCATGATGGATGAGGCCACAGACAAGGCAGCTACGTTCTGGTTTATCTTCTTCAGCTCATTGACGATGGCACTGGCCACCAGTTTCAACATGTGGTAGGGAAGATGGAAGGTCACCGTCGCCCACTGAAAGAAGGACAGAGAAGCAAAGATCACAGAGAGAAGAGAGACGGATGTAAGGGCAGTAAAAGACTACAGTACAATGTCCAGAAGACATGTCCATGTCCAATGTCCAGAAATGATAAGATTAGCCATGGAAATGTGCTAATTTATTTTTGGATATTACTTGGTCAGAAAGCCCTTTACTGTACCAACATTCAATTTTGAAATAGTCTCTGTTTATATTACCACACAAACATAACATTGCATTGGCAGAGATTTCAGGTTTCTCCACAAGAAATAATCGACTTTGAGCATCAAAGATTCTGCTTAGCGGAGATTGATAACTCAATGGGACAAAAGAAGATGCATTTAGGTGCATTTAGATTTTGTATTTTAGGGGTGGAACTTAAGCAAAAGTAAACAGAGTAAGAGTAAACAAAAAAAATGCAGTTTTTAAATGATTTTATTTATTGAAGGGAAAAATCTATCCAACCCTAACGGGCCCTATGTGAAGAAGTAATTAGCCCCTTGGTTACTCAATCAACCAAATGACCAAATTCAGTTGATAATTGAGTTCAATTTCACAAGACACACCCAGGAATGATAACTGCCAGACCTTAATATGAACACTTAAATAGAACCTGTCTGGCAATGTGAAGCTAAAAGGGCTCAAAAAGCAGCACATGATGCTGCGATCAAAAGTACAAATGGGGAGAAAAAGCATTGTAATTTATTAGCATTGAAAGGGTAACAAAGCCTTTTTGTCTGGGACTTCAGTGAACCACAGTAAGAGACATTACTAACAAATGGAGAGAACAGGGAACAGTGGTGAACCTTCCCAGGACGACCGGCCACAAAAAAACTCCACCAAGTGGACTGCTGCTTTTCGCCATGTCTCGTTATTTTTACTTCTTGTCGGACTTAAATATCTCCACACTAGCTATTTCCTTGTCTATTCACCAGTGTCCTTGCCCCTGTGTTTTGAGCTTTGCGCTGTGTCCATCACACTTGATTTAATGTTTCCGACGTCATGTTTTCTTTTAAAGGTGTGTACACACCGGAAGAACTGCCCGACTCGCGTCAGTAAATTCGGCGTCGGCTACTTAATATGGCCGACTCGAACAACGGCATGGGCAGTTCACACCTACGGAATTACAGCCGACGCCATACGTTCTGCGCTTGCGCGAGATGTAATGTCTCCAAAACAACAGGTGGCGCTAATCTGTATTGTGGGCCAAAAAACACTAAAACCGGAAGTAGCCGGTCCTCTCTAGACCACCTTCTTCGATTCCACTGGTTATCTGGTATGTTTACCATCGTCACTTCCGGGCTTCACTGATTTGCTAGTCAAGCTGCTAGCCTCCACCAATCAGAATGGTAAAAGAATGACCGACTCGAATGGCGGATTACACATTTGAATCGGCTGAAATGAACGCCGACGTGGGCCGATTCGAGTGACCACACCAAGTAGACTCATGTCACGGACGCCGACTCTCTCAAAGACATCATTATAAGCGGCTGTTCGTCTTGTCTGTCACAACATGGAAGGAATGATTTATATCAACATTTTATCAACCTGTCTCATATTTCTATCGAGGAAAAGTTATATTGCGATATTTATCGCTATCATTTTATCGCCCAGCCCTACAGCCTAGGAAATTTGTTTAATAATCATGCAAGTTGATTTGCCCTCAGCTCGACTTGAAAAACAATAAAATAGATGCAAACCCAAAAGGCATGAAAGGGTTACTTGGTGGGTAACTCAGTCTTGGGAGATTTAAAAAAGCAAAGTGCGGATAAAGTTTGATAACTTGCCAGAGGGAAGACGTTGAGTTTTTGTGACAAGAATGTTAAGTCCATAACTCACAGGGGACGCTGCCAACAGTGAGGTCAGCCAGGTTGTTTTGCACATCAAATGAAACCTGGAGTTGGCTCTGAAGACCATGACGACGCTGGCAGACTGAGAGACTGGCCATTTGGGAAGTGGGATGGTAGTAAAGGCTATTTATTTCTGGATTAACAGTGCTCATAATTAACAGCAGGAAGGCAGGGACAAGGAGCCCTCCCTCCAAACAGGAACTAAAAGACACAAGTCTACTGTTTGTTACCAAATGGCTCCAAAGTATAGCTAAATTATATATGCTCCAAATCACCCATTTTACCCCACATTTTAATTGGTATGTGAAATAAAGAGTTTCTGACAGAAATACAATTAAAAAAAATTTGGATCCAGTTTTTTCGTCAGGGAAAGACAAAGATGTCATGTGACGATCGATCTCATCACATGACTTCAGTGGACTAAAGGGCAACAAGCATATGATCCACAGTGAAGTCAGTAAATATTAGGAGTTGTGCACGTTGGATTTGAAACCAGACCTGTCAGTCTAAAGTGTTGACTTACAACGTTAATAGGTGTTTACATCCCAGTGACTATTGGGAGGGTTCACTACTCACTGCATTAGATCGGTTTGTTTTAGGGTGTTTTCACATGTAGTGCTATGGAATACTGTTTGTGACTGAATAGATCCTGAATGCCTCATTATGTATCTCAATGGAACCTCTATGAACGTTGTTAGCTGTAGGCTCCATTTTTTAGCCAATCAGGACTGAGCTCTCCACAGCAGCTTCTGACGAGTTCAACACAGATTTCCTGTTCACATTGGAGATGGGTGGCTAGAAAGTGTTGTGCTGGCTAAAATACGATGTCAGAGGCCAAAGAGAACCTGGAGTGTGTTGTCTTCCCAATGAACAGGTTAGGGAAACTGGAACGTGGACTTGAAGTGAACCGTATTCATACCACCTCCTGAAGAGGTCTGAGTACCGTTTGTCATCACATGTGCACAAAAAAACCCACATGTGCACAAAAAGCTGATTAATTGCTTAATAGTTTGATTGGGTTAGGGTTAGTAAGTAATCCACACAATTAGTGGGGGCCCCATTCACAAAGCTTGTTGACATCATTTACTAAATAGCCATTCACCAAGGTAAGACACTAGATGATAACTTTCTTTTCCTGTTCTGGATTTTCCAAATACAGACCAATTGTAAGGATGATGGAAGGGATCATTTTGATTTAAGAATATTAAGATTTTAAAGGTAAGTGATTTTGAGAATATAACTATATAAATAAATATACATAATTTTCCTAATGCCCTCTCCGTTAGATCCACAACAGATGAGACATTGTTAAATCTAAAGGTGCTCTGGTCAATCGACCACCAGTTGTTAACAGTGGTCTAAACAGGCTGATCAGAAGGATGGTCAGATGACACAAAATATGCAAGACCATTTCTCTGTGTCAAATCATCCTGAGAATATGGAGGTTTGTTCACAAATTGTCCCATATATTCCATAGATAATCTATTTAACATTTACAGACAAAGTCAAACAGTAGAATTGTGGAATCTCAATGAATAAGATGTTAAAATGTTTCATATACTCTCAACTACTTGTAGGACAACTATCCAGTGTTAATAGTGAGAATAAGTAATGCTACAGGTAAATAGAATGCTTCAAACAGACCCACAGGACCCCAGGGGCCCCAATCCTACAATAAATGTTGTTATTGTTTGCCCAAATGATGTCAGAAATAACAGCACTGAGGGAGCATCCAAAAACCAAAGCGAGAGGAACATGAATAATGAAGCTCTCTGAATGAGCCCAAAGTGTGGAAGCATTTTCAGTCTTCCTTGACTGGCTCTCACACCATCTTCTCATGTGACATCCCAAATACTTAAAGTCCGGTTAAAGTAAGAATAAATATGTGTTCTGAGTTTGGCATACCACAGAACAGTGTGTTGTTATTCACCCTGCCAACTTTGAGAGTTTAAAACAATTGCCAAATATATGAAATTAGGTCTCAAAGTCATGAAAAAACAAGCACTTCTGTCTTCTCTCAAACACTGGGGGCGTGTCAGTTAGAGGCGCTGGAACCCCGCCCACGTGCAGGGGGGACTACAGGGGGTAAACAACGTTTACCGCTTGCCAGTATTGCACGCTTGGTGGGCTGCCACTAGGAGGATGATTGACAGGCGCTCACCTTCATACAATCACGTGCACACTTCATGGCTGCACCTGATTGGAAGATCGCTTTCACAGCTGTCCTGTCCGCTCCCGGATTTCAAACCGACCAACATGGCGGCTCGTTTGGAAACGTTCTCTTATTTTACAACAATAGTTCACCGGCCGTTATTTACCTCCACCGACAGCGAGACCGGCCAATGTTAGAGACCGGCTGGTAATAGAACACAGGCCAGTATTAGAGGATTTACGGTATGTGAAACTATCCGAGCGGAAAACCACTGAAGCTACTGCGCGAAAGTATTTATACAGCAGGGGACGGCTTATGCTAACTACAACAGCTTTAATGCCAAAGTGATTTCAGACCCGCCCATTAAATCCAAGACACAGAAACGTTTCAGAAGCCTAGCTCCACAATTACATAGTATATGGTTGAATGGCTTTTTACATGTGTTAGGGAGACATGTTATGACCCATTTAACGTGTACCCGTACTTTAACATTTGTTTGTGACGTTCAGGTGTCACTCATGGACAAATTAAACATCCCTAATATGTTGATACGAGCACAGACAGTAAATCGCTATTATACACAATGTTACAAGCCCCTTTTGCAAGGTTGTCAGACTAACCTTGGCCACTTTGTGATTGGCTGCCGTCTCGTGTGAGGTATTCTTCAGGCCTTCTTTGAGCTGGGAGATGAAGAGTTCATAGCCCTCTGTGTTAGACACGTCGATCTTTTCCTGACAAGCTGACAGCATCTGCTGAGCCTGAGAAGAGACACAAACACACACATTAGTTAAGATTCAATCTACAGGGAAATGGGATAAGTCCATCGCCATCAAAAAGTAAAGTACAGTTTGTACGTTTGATAACAACTTATTGATTTACTTATATGATGTAATGACAAAATTAATTCTTTTTTTTTTTTCAGCTAGAGCGCCGTTCAAGCCTTTTATTATTTTTTATACAGACAGTGTGGAAACAGGGATAGAGAGGGAGAAGACATTGCGGGAAACTGATCCCGGGAGTCGAACCCGGGATCGCCGCATCGAGGATGTTGCCTCTGTACATGGGTGGCTGCCCTAACCACTGTGCCACCGGCCGCTCCGACAAAATTAATTCTAACAGTTACAGTACATGGTCCTGCCTTTCCTGTAAACATAGTGCCCTAGGAAATCCATTTACATTTTTTCCAGACTCCGTTTTATTTTTTCCCAAATTTCGTGTTTTCTGTTTTAATTTTTCTAAATTCTGTGTTTTACAATTTTATAGCATTTCTTTTTACCATCAAATGGCATCTAATTATGTGGTTGATTAATCAAAATTAAGAAAATTTACTGAATAAACATTCTAGTAGTTCTATTTCCTTGTCATTCAGAGACCATATAAATGTGCATAAATATGGACATAAAGTGTAAAATGTATGTGCAATCATTTATGGAGGAGTCACAATATACCACCCAAAAATCCCCCCCACCCCCGACTTTCACTGTCTAAAGTCAGCGCCTATTTAAGTTTCACTTTCAGTTGTGGATCAGTTAATTTCTGAATGTTTCTGATGTGAGATTCTGTTTGAGAGAGGAGAGAAATCATATGGCCCTACAAACAGTATGTCTACAGTTGTGTGTATTCATAACATTGAAATATGCTGGAATCATCTCTCCTCTTCATAATGGCCATTAATGAGATGGCTCGTTGGAAGTTCATGCCCTGGGACTAGCAGTTGGTGGAAAGCAACTCAAGCCTGAGGTTTTCGTTGCTCATGTGTGCATGACATCAGAGCAAGTTGATCGATTCTGCGCAGACTTGGCTTATGTCCAGCGCGATTGACTGGGGACAACATTCTGAGCCCTCATTCTCGGCCTTGTTGGAGCTGGCCGTGAGACCAGAAGCGCTGGTTTCTTTGCTGCCAACTGCACATTTCAAACACCAATAACAAACTGCTAAACGGTGGCATTACCTGGAGGCGTCGATTCATAATCCTTGCTCGTCCCAGAGATTTATAAAGCAGCAGATACGCTAATCATTTAGCTGCTATTGAATGCATACCCGTATAAGGGAAACACTGATTGACAGTGTGAGCAATAAAAGCTACTGAGTAAACAAACAAAGTTGAAGCTCTGGAGATACATTTCATGTTGTGGTTGAGTGGTAGTGGTAGTAAGAGGAGAAAATGGGTTTGTCAGTGAGCACTAAAGCTATCAAAGAGTCGATGTGTTGAAATGAATGGGAAAACTAACTAGCATTTGGATGAATATTGTATATGATCAAACCTCAACAATAACCACACAGTCATTTCTTGCCACCATGAGCAATTTTGGCAAAGAAAATGAAGCTGCATTGTGTGCTTACCACCATTATTAATTTAACATTTAGAACTAAGAACACAACATACATTAATCTTGCAGTTATTAAATAAGAGTATGAGTGTGAGGAAGGCTAGTGCGACTCTAAAGTAAGCGCAGGAAGCAGTTCCACAAATATTCACTCAGCCTTTCATATACTCACAACAAGCTCTTTATTGCCACCAAGGCCTTATATTAGGCTGAACAAAAGGCTTAGTGTAAACATCCATCTGGGCAATTATCAGGCTCCAATTATCTGGTGTGTCTCTCTGTGAACTTGTGTCCTCTGGTCTCTTACCTCCGTGACCGGCAGCTCCAGCTGAACCATATCCTCAGGCTTGGCCACCGGAGGCTGGAGAGCTGTGTCCAGGAGCAGGATGCCATTCAGGTCCTTCCTGCATCCCACTGCATAGTCGTCCACAAAAAGCACCTTGTCCACCGCAGGGAAGTACTGACACCTGACCCGACCGCCAGGTTTAGCTGTGACAGGAAGAGAGGACAGCAGACGGTGTCAGGAGAGATGAAAATGACTACATGAAAAACACTACAAGTCAGTTACATGCTTCTTTGGTGAGGCGATGCGGAAAACACGGACGGAATCTGACATTGAAAATGGAATCAATTGTAAAACGCGGGATTCCGTGGAATTTGTCAAACTGTGGATACAATTTATAAAAATCGATGTTTTGGGTGTGTGTGTGTGTGTATGTGTGTGTGTGTGTGTGTGTGTATGTGTGTGTGTGTGTGTGTGTGTGTGTGTGTGTGTGTGTGTGTTGGTGAGATTGAATTAAACGTTCAGCCCAAACAAATCACACCTGATACAAATAACACAACCATGCCTAATTAATGTACTTAATAAAAGCTTAAGTAGTATGTAGAAAAATATGTTTCTGCAGTATCAGCTGTAATTATTCTGGAGAAGATGTTGTGCAGTTGTCCCCACAGCATGAGACCTTCTGACTGCTTCTTCCTACTTTGTTGTTTATTTTAAACAAATGTCCTATATGCATCTATTTTCTATATGTATCCACAACTTTTGAACTGCATATTCTGCTTTTTCTACTGGCTTCTTTTGGCAGCCCAGCATTACCACTAGGATGTCAGCTGAGAGGCTGTCAAGTCAGTGATGGTGAGGTCTGTTATGCAGTTTGTCCTATCAAGGAGAAACCATCATAGGGTTAGCGGTTCCACTCACTCCCTAAATATTACTTCAATGGGTCAACTAATGTCACTGAATGGGATATAAATCAGAGGTTAACCGAATATGTTCCATCATTGACTGAATTATTTTAAAAATGCCAGACAAATCTGATGACTGCGTTTGACCCTATCTGTAACCACTACAGTTCAGACTGGCTGCAGGATTTCCACTCGGTGGAGCGAGTGCCTGTAGGACCAGGAAATGCCACCTTCAGAGGTTCTGGAAAGTCCAGTCTCCAGTGTGGAAGCAGAGTAGGGCTGAACGATATATCGTTATCGTATCTATATCTAGATATGAACATTCAAGATATTAATATTGAAAAAGCAACGATATAAACGATATAGATTTCCCCCGCGCTCGCCCTGCATGTACAGCTCTGGCAGTTACAATAAACTTCATTTTTACGATTGCCCTTGAATGCACCGCTACGGCCAGCCAACCACAAACTTTATTTCATGCTTGCTGTGGATCGACAGCTGAAGCCAACCAATGACGAACATACGAGGGCGGGACTCCCGCCGCGGGAGTGAGGGAGACGAGACGCACACACTCGACATACGCAGCGGGGAAATCAAAAAGAAAGAAAGAAAAGTGAGATAAGCGCGGAAGATAATGCGGCCGGTGGCGGTGCCGAATCTGATTTGGTGCCAAAACATAAATCATCCTCCATTATTTGGAGGTATTTTGGATTTAATAACGATGATGTCAACCAGAGCGAGGTGTTGTGCAGGTCGTGTTTGGCGAAAATTGCCCGAAGAGTGTATTGCAATGCGTTCAGTAGCGTTACACCGTATGAGTCGGCGTCCACCAGACAAAGACATTACAGACGCTATAACATGCCACATTGCAAAAGACATGGTACCCGTGTAGACAGTCTAATATGTTTAATTTTTTATTTATTGATTGGTGACTTTATGTTAATGTTGATGACTGGCAGTGAGTTATCATCAATAAAACTGCAGTTTCCACATTCTTTTGTATTATGTTATTTTTCTGAAAAATATTTGGTTTTCACCGAACCCGTAGTCATATCGTATCGATATCGAGATATCTGGCATGAATATCGAGATATGAAATTTTGTCCATATCGTTCAGCCCTAAAGCAGAGTGTGGATTCAGAATTTAGAACAAAATTAAAATGGACATGAGAAGTCGTCTGCCAATACGGGACAAATCTATCTATGTTGGATGCGTTGACATGTGAAGTTACCCTACGGTCAGTGTGTCTCTGTTCATCTCTTTCTCTCCATACTCTTAGAAATGCATCATCTATGAACTTGTTCTGTAATTGTTTTAAAACACACACAGGCAGTCCAGTATGTGCTGCAGCCGCTGCTGTGTGTACTACACTTGAGGTCCAAATGTAAAAAAAAAAAAACATGTATTGATAAAAGACAGATTTAATCATTTACAAAACATGTTTTGATTCAATTAAATATCTCACTTCAATCCATATTTGTTGGCAATTAACCTTCAAAACAACATTTCCACTGCAGTGCCAAACTTCTGCACTCAAACAGGAAGGCTTGCACATACAGACAATATACCGAGGCTATATCTTATTATAATGCAATAATGAAAATTAAAATGACAGGTCATAAAAGATGGTGATTGTATTTTTTCAATCCTGTCCATCAAAATGACAGAACATGAGAAAGTCTAACGCAACCACTGAGTAACATAAACATTTGTTTTCCTCATTTAATTCAATTTGATTTTATGTTTAGTATCAAATCACAACAGAAGTCATCTCAGGACACTTAACTTAGCAGGACTAGAATACACTCAAGATTTACAGAGTCAATGCAATTTCAAAGTCCCAACATCACCCAGGGGCAAGCGTTATAGCCACAGTGGTGAGAAAAAACTGCCGCAGAAACCTGGTGCAGCCCAGGCCCTTGGGTTCCAACTGCATTTGGGGTTGTAGTAGTTCGATCTTGTGTCTGCCTCATGGAGCCTCAGAGAGGACTATGTCACCTAAGACACTATGAGACAGCAGTGCTGTCATGTCCTTCGCTGCACCTGCCCCCCTTTCCACATCCTGTCAGTAGATCACTGAGGAGGAAGCAGTTGGCCTGTATCTTGTATGGCATTCACAGTTTGATACAGGTCATTAGTGTGAAACCAGCACAAATGCTGTGGTTCAGAGTAAACATTATAAAAATTCAAGACAAAGTCAGACAAAAGTCTACGACTCATATTGATGTAAAGCAAAGATGTTGCATACTCATTCAATGACATTCATTTATTGTGAGATATATTATGATGAAACCTGGTAAACAGATCATGGGTCTAAGGTCAAGTGACTAATGTTTTGTTATTTTGCCTTTTAAAAAATGTTTCCAACATTGCAAGATAAATAATTGTTCTAAATGTTTCTATGTTCTAACTTGTTGTACTTGGTTGAAAAAAAAATGTGTATGATTGTCTATGTGCTTGTATAAAAAGCCAGTTGCACATTAAAACATTAACAAACTATAGCTAAGTGGAGATCACACAGCTTTACTCTGAAATGTGCTTTCTTGGGTGCTTATTTTTTCATTTTGACCATTCATTTTGGAATAAATATACACATATGTATGTAGTGAAGTTCCAATCTTGTGTTGTCAGCTTTGGTGGTGCAGTTACAACTTAGTTTACATTTTTATTGCAGAATGTCTTAATAGCAATTCAACAATATAAGAATGCATTCATAGATATACAGGAATGTTTGTTAGTCTTAGGTTTCTGCTTCATGCAGGCCCAACAATTAATGCAGTGAATGTGTGTGTATGTATATATGTACATATGTATGTACATACATATGTATGTACATATATATATATATATATATATATATATATACATACACACATTTTCATTTTATTGATCATCACCCTCTTTCTAGAAGCTCTTCTGAAGGCAAACACATCACATAAGTTTTCCTAACATTCATGTCTAGAAGGCTATTGGCCCATCAGGCGACCTGCCTGTAAAGTTAAATCTAATAATCTTTCTATTAACATCATCACAAAATGCAAAAGTGATGATATAATGTATGGGAATCTTGTAATAGAGAATAGAAAGTTAAACAAATTCAGATTCTACATTGTCTCCAATTTACTAATGATCTTCATTTAAATACGTCTTAGCAAGTGCAGAATGGTAAAGTACTCTTAACAAATAAAAGTATTTGATAGCAATATTTCTGGGTTAAGATACCTGCAGAAGACCCATACTACATCAGTATCTCACTTATTAACGTTGCCTTGGTCCACCAGCCTGTCATTATTGCTTAATAGAAACTCAGAGAATTGAAAAGGCTCAATAGATCATTTCTAATGCATTATTATACCATAAAACATAACGTGGAGCAGGATACAACTGAATGTTAATTGCTCATTCCTTTTTGTCTTTCTGGTAAGTATCAGTACTCCTGCTAGCATGATAGAACCTATACTCGTTTAGTTATAGCCTGATATATAATAGCAAATTTTACAATGTTGTGATGTGACCAGCTATCGTTAGCTACCGCCAGCATTCGCAGAGGTAGCTTGTTCCGACACAACCGCTCCATTTCTCGCGGATAGTTATTTCTACTTATTCTTGTCTGTTGCTTGTCTCTTTGACACCTAACAGGCTCATAATTATAAGACTGTGGTAAGTGATATGTGATTGAGTATACATTTTCAACCTCTTCAGTGTCAAAGTTAATATTGTGATCCATAACTATTACTAATATTAAACTGGCCACTATCCCTCAATATATAAAAATTAAAATAGTGGTAGTGTGTTTATTGTGAATATTTTTTTGTAAATCTAGTGTCTCAGCTCTCAAATGGACTACAGCCTATCAAAAACCATTGTTTTTGACCATTGTCAGTTCTTCATCTTAGTAAGTGACTGTGTATAGCGATATGGTTTACAGCATTTTAACAAATACAGGGGAGAGCCACGGTCTCATTTCCCATTCAAGAATCACTCAAAATCACAGTAAATAAATACTAAAAAACAATTTGTTTGCCTTACGTTATGCGATATTACTTTCGTTAAATGGTAATTCCAGGGTTGAAGGTTTTCCAGGGATACTGACATCCAGCGGCAGATTAACACAATTTAAGATGTAAACAAGTGCTAAAACTAAACCATTGTCTTCAGGACACCCAAACCAAGTGTGTTCTTGCATTTCTCATTCACATATTAAACAACACGCTGACACATGCTATGATGGCGTGTAAACAAAGCAGGACAGTGATCAACGTTGCAGTTAACAGTGCGGGGCACAGCTTGTGTAACCCAAGTCTTTGGAAACGCTGCATCCAACGTCCTGTCAGAACAGCGTCACTGGACTTAACGTACAAACACGCAACACCAACAACACGAGTTATGTGACTGAATTAAACGAGTGAGCCCAGCAAGCACGTATGGTCTTATTACAACGACTCTACAGACTCAAGTCGATTTAGTTTCAGTATCACACTGATGCTTCCAAATGACTGACAACATACCCGATAAGCTGTAAAGTTAAGCAGCTATCGTTACAGTGCCGCTAGCTAGCTAGCTTAGTGGATATCACAGTAATTCCCATTAACACACTGCGTTGCCTTTAGCTACGTAAGAGCAGATGTGCCACTTAAGGTGCCCAAGATATGAATTGTAATTTTAATGACATATCGTGACTGACCACTCGAGTGACAGACACTGACAGGAAAGGTGGCCCGGCTAACTAGCTATTAGCTAACCAGCTAGCTAATAGCTTGTATGGTGGCTGCATGTTGCCACTGTAGTAAAGAGTAACAAACACTGGCGTTCATGCAGCGCTAGGTTCAATTTGACTACACACGGATCAACGTCCGAAGACAGTGCACAAGCAGAACAGTCTGAACGAATCCCGTTTCCCATACAATCTAACTAACGTTAGGCCCAAAGACAACTGCTAGGAACAGCTAACGTTAGCTAGCTGATGGTACAAATCAGCCCGTGTCGTGTTCCGTGTGTGTTGACAATCGGGGGTTGGCTTCTCAAAACTGAAACTGTTGGTTGTCAGGGCTAGACAGGGGACTCCGGGGCTTACCGTGCAAGGCTGAAGCCTGGAGAATGGCCCCCGAAGTGCCGTCAATTACTTTGATACTGCCGCGGCTTGTAACGGCCAAGATAGCGTTGAGGGCCGGGTGGTAGGAAAGGCTTCGCAGGCCCTCCTCGTCGCAACGCAGGCAACCGTCTCTCAGTACAATCCAGTCTGAAGAGGTGGACGAACCGGAGCCCGGCGAGGCCGCGGCCGCCATCTTTCCTTATTTTTCCCTTCCTTCCCTTCTTGGGGTTGTAAGGATCAGATAGTACACGTAATACTGCTAATTCTACAAGACTAACTCCAAACTATCACTCCTCTGCCACTGCTGACTCCTTCTGCGGCTTCTTCTCCTCCGCCCGTTACCGCAGCAGTGGCTATTCACCATCAGCGCTGAGGAACTCCAGGCTGGGCTTTCTGTCAGTTACACGATAGGTAAACGGAGCTAGCGTATCTCTGCCACATCCCGCGAGAACGTCAAGTGCGGACGAGAACAACGGATGGAGACCGTCAAAATAATAGCTCTGCAACAAATAACATGTAACGATGTTTGTTTTATTGTGCCGAGCAGTTGTGTAAACAGTTAATGCAGTTTGATTATATAAAACAACAATCTAGTCCCTCATACATTAACACAGAGTTGAATGTTATTATTATACCCTAACAGCAATATGTGTACTGCATTATACTGTAAGGTGTTCCCGTTTTGTCTACTAGAACTGCAACACACAATATTTTGAACATGGATGTATTTATATGTCACGTCTTTATTTCTGATTTGAATCTCGTCCACTTCTTATATACAGTCAATGGGGAAGTTATTAGTTTAATAAACTCAACATTTATAAAGAACTTTGTGATTTGTGTGTATGAAGCTATCCCCTGTATGAAGCTATCCCCGTCATTGCCCCGTGGTGGATTTTACACAAGTTAAATTCTGTTATTTGACATGAAATAGATTATTTCTGATAACTTGAGCGAAATTACGCTACGTCATTCTTTTGTACCAATACATATGTTCACAATGCCTGTTTTTGAGCCTCTTGTGGCGTATTAATTATTGTTACATACTGTGGTATTAATGAATGCATTACACTACAGCATTTTGTTGTCCTGGTGTGAGGCATTCATTCTACACTATAGAGTCATTCAGGGTCCCAAAAGGATGAATCCTACAAATCTTCCTTAACTTTTCATCTAGTGCCAAAATTTGAATTTGTCTACTTTAGTTTCTGGCCGAATACCGACAAAACTGGTTTAATGACTCCTCGGAGATGCTCTGTGGACATAGCTGCAACAAATGTATAATATACATGAGAATGTCTCCCATCTGCAAGAGTACAGGAAGGCATGTATCATGGCTTTCACAGAGATAAGACTCAGGTCTTGAAGGCTTCGGTACGCCGATATGACCCCTAACATCACTGGGAAGCCGAAAGCAGTTGGCATCTGCTTCCACATAAACCAAAAAGGGTGACTGCTGTTGTACAGGAGGAACTATGTCAGTTTGTATACATGTATATTTGTTCCCTACATTATCTCCCATAATGTGTTTATGCAGCAGGTTTTTTGCCTACCAGACTCAGCAATATTGGACAAATGTTACGGTTCTGTTAGGCCATACAGACCTTTACCCATTGTCATTTCTTGGTACCACTGACCACAACTTTGTTTTGCTTGCTCATGCATGCCAACCAGTTATATAATGTCTTATCAGAGGATACCACTGAGGCCCTTTTCCATTTTCAATGTATTGCATGGCTTGCCCTTGTTGAGCGCAAACAGAAACATCCCTAGTACATTAATACTGAACAAGTCCTCAAACATTAGAAGATCAGATGATCAATGATCACATCTTCTTCCATCAGACATGTGTTTTAGATTGCCTGCATGTAAAACAAATAGGAGGAAGTTTGGTTTTATTCCAGAAGCCATTGGACAGCTTAGTTAATTGCATTGGTTAAGTGGTAGCGACCGTAGCGACCGTAGCGACCGTAGCGACGGTAGCGACGGTAGCGTCAGTAGCGACGGTAGCAAGGCCAGTGCGCCGTGGTAGCGACCAGTCAATCACAAGGTAGCCATGCCCTCAAGCAGTGATCCTCACTGTTGTTTCCAGTAGAGCCACACTTAAAAGTCCACAGCAGAGCCACCTCAACTGCAAAACACCAAAAGCCATCTCCAACTAAGCATATCTGCTTACTTATTTGTCATCCCACTTAACATACAGTATATCTATTATTTTACCACTGATGCAAGCCACAAATTGAGGTTTGGTGAGCCGCAAGAGGCTTGCGAGCTGCACAATGAGTAACACTGCCCTAAAGCATCCGCTGCTTTATGCTTATTTCAATGTTTCCCAAACTTCTTTTCTGGGGACCCACAAATCAAAGTGACCCAACTCACAAAAGACCTTATCTATAAATCATGAGAAGAGTGAATTTGAGTGTAAATGAACATTCCTCAACACGAACAGGTAAACCACACTCTAAAAACAAATGCTTTGGCTCAACAACAAAAATTAACGCAACAATTCCATTAATCTTTTAAAGTTATAACAACCTAAATTCAACGAACACACTACATTGAGTTGGGGGAATTCAATTTTCTTCTGAAATCAACTGTATTTTTAATTACCAACTTCTTAATTATTGGTAGAATTAAACATGTTTTTTAAGTTAATTACACATAAAATGAAGTTGTTCCAACTAGTTTTTCCACATTATTTAGAAGTGTTATGCACTTAATTACAATAATTATGAAGAAGTTTCTTAAGTTGACAATGGTTTAAAAATGAAGTTGGTCCAGTTATATTTTGTACACTACTTTAGCTTTTTAAAATATTAATATTCATGAAGCTTTCATTAAATTGTTTAATTCAACAACAAAATTGTTAGGCAATTGTGCATTTGTATTGGATCCTGCAGTTTTTTTTATTACAATATAAAGAACATTTAGATCAATGTAAAAAAACTGCACACACGTGTTTCCCCAGCAGATAGTCAGTCTTTAAACAGTATGAAACGTTTTAACACACGATGTTTGGGAGACCAACAGAATGACATTCATTTTGAACATCTTGAAGTCTTTAAGTTGTACTCCATAGGATTTGAGAAACGTCGCTTCTCGCAGCCTCTTTGGCGGTAGATCCTGCAGGCGAGCCTCTGGGACTTCATCTCCCAGAGTTCCTTTAGTAACCCAACACTGTCAACTGTATGACGAGTTGTGATCCTGTAGTTTTCCCTCGTTGGCGGTCACTTTGCTTCTTGATGACTTTCCTTCTTCGCTTCCATTTGTTTTTTGTTTCTTTTTCTTGGACTGGAAGTTGAATGGTCTTCTTTCTCTGCCTGTTGATCCTCCATTGTGAGTCAGCAGTAATGAAATGTTGACTCACAATATTAAGTTGATGTAATTACCAGCATTATTATGTCAACACAACTCATCAAAATAATGGTTGTAACTTAAAAGTTGTATCAAAATCAATACATTAGATTTTTTAATTTGCAGCCATGCCTTTAATTAAGTGGTAGTAATAGATCCCCTGAATTATTTTGAGGAGACATACATTTATTAAATCACACATTTGTGTTATTGAAAACACATTAGTTAAGAATAGCTTGAATTAATACATTTAGGCGTAACTAACAGGATGTCCGATTCTTTTCATTTCCTCCCATCAGTTATACATTTAGGTGGAGTTAACAGGCGTGACAGGTTTGTTTCTCTAATCAGTAAAACAAACAGAAGTAGGCTACAATTATCAGAACAATAAAAATGTTAAGGCTCCCTCATGCGGCTCAAATGTGTACTGCAGATAAAAATGTTAAATAAAAGACTGTCTGGCGACTCAAATAAAATCTCCTGCAAGTCGCGACCCCAGTCTGTGGGAATGACTGGTCTGTTGGACTTTAAACGGACCATAATGTACTAAATGAACATCATGCTGAATTGAAGAAGACTTGAAACTAGAGATTGAGAACATAAACTCATGTTTACAATGTTTACTGAGATAATACATCAAGAGAGAAGTAGGACCATTTTCTATAGACTTCTATACAACCAGAGAGGAGTCGACCCCTGATGGCCAGCAGAGAGAATGCAAGTTTAAGGCACTTTAGATTTGGCTTCACTTTTCAGAACTGGAGGTTGCCACCTACAGACTGCTAAATACACTTGCAATTTGACCTTTAACATGTATTTCTTTTAAGACACATGCGTTTGTGGTGTTGGATAATGCTGCTATTAATCCTTGTGCAGGGGTGGACTGGGACAAGAAAACAGCACTGGCATTTTTGGCCCAGACCGGCCCATTACCATTCTGTTACACCAGCTACAGGTCCACCATTCGTGCGTCCCCCATAATAATGCACACATGCTCATTTTCATTTGCTGCTTCTCACCGGGGCGTTTGACGGCAGTTGCTCAGCCTTCTCACCGGGCTCATTAGCTTTGCTGACTCGAGTGGCACCGGCCCGGCCAGTCAGCCACTGCTGGGCCGGCCGGTTCCTACGTCTACAAAATAAAGTAGTTTATACTGCAGACAGCATGCATACGAATTATGGGCATTTTATTGAAAGAATTGTTGATTGGCTCTATTCTCCCACAATGCAATGCACAAAGGAGGGACAGCTCAGCTGGAAAAAAGAAAAGTAGCCAACAATTCAAAAGTTACACTATGACTCATGTCTGATGGCACATAACGTATCATGTTATTAAAAAGATGTTGATTTTTTCCCCTACTTACTACCAATCGGTATACTGATGCCATGATAAGTATGCAGTCCTGTATATTTACCGTATAGTTGTGCGATATTGATTTTGGACTCAGATACTTACCCAGATGGTAAACATATATTTTATATACTTGGTAAACATCAGCATGTGAGCATTGTCAGTGTGAGCAGGTAAACTGTGTGGCAACAAAGGATTAAAAACCTTACAAGCTTTGAGACAAAAGCAATCCCCAGGAGGAAATATATCCTCAAAAATAGTATAAATAATACACTATAATGAACTAATGACTTGTGTTTGGTGTGTTGACATCATTTAGTCACTTACTGCCTTTATTAAGACAAATAAAAGCTTTAAAGTTCAAAGGAGGGCTTTTCACTGACAGATCTTATGTTGCAGAACAAACTATATTTCAGGCTTCTAACCAAAACTCATTCAAAAACCTCTCGACTTCATTCGTGTGTTAGCACTTACTCCTGCAGCTCTCTATACACACCACTGTTTCCTATATTAACAGTGCATGATGAAAAGAACAGTCAAGAAATAGCAGATATTTAAGTGAACTGCCGATTTACTGTGATCATTGATCAAATGAGGATATTCCTATATTTAACGCAGACAAACAGGACTCCGGGGAGGAAAACAAGGCACCACATTCAGTAGACAACGGTTTACATCCACGCCCCAGTCCTAATACTTCTGCTGCTCAAGTCAATAAATTAAGGAAACAGGTCTGTGAAAAATGAAAAGCACAGCAAGCTTTTGGCACCACATTCTTCACTGGAATAAAGAGTAAAAAGCAAGTCCTTCAATTCATATGGAGTGACTATATCCTGATGTTGAAGCTGAAAAGCATAGGCTTTTTATTGAACAAAGACATACGGGACAAAACTATATACATTGATATATATTCCCAACATCCCCACCTTCTAGAATTCGATAGCGTTAAAAAAGAAATAAACAATTTTTTTCTAAAATCCCCTCCCCCATGCTCCAGGGTCAATGTCCATGAAAAGGTCCACAGTTTGAATTCATCCAGTCAAACACCTGTGTATAGTGATAGGAAGTAGATATACAAAAGTAAGATGGGATATATGAGGAGGGGCTTCTTCGTTTTAAACTCATCTCCGACGAGCAGCGAAGCAGCACTGTAAGCAGCCCAGAAGACTCCGAACAGCTGAAAGGCCAAACAGACAAGGAAGGATTATGTCATTTACTCAACATATCTGAAAGAAGTCGCACATAACTTTAAAAAGCAGGAAGAAAAAATGACATTGTGGCATTTTAGTTGATCTTGCTGTGGCTTATTCTGTTATTTTACCAACAATATTCATCATCTCATATCAAATCACAATCACATTGTGCAGTCACTTTTTTCGACTTTTCATTATGTAGCAGCTTAATGCTAAATAATTAATCCAGTCTACACTCAATCACCCATAATGTTAACAGGATTTGAGACATTTTTACAAATGTAAACAATAGAGAGAACAACACTGACATAAGTATTCACACCTTTTTCTCTGAAACTTTAAATTTAACTCCACCTTCTCCTTATCATCTTTGAGTTGCTCTACACCTTGAGTGGAGTCCACCTCTATTACATTCAATTGATTCGTCATGATTTGGAAAGGCACACATCTGTCTATATAAGGTGGAAGGAACTTCCTGCAGAGCTCACAGACTGGGATCAACCATGGAGCAAACACTGAAGTGCCTTAAACCTGCATTCCTCATAATGGCCATCAGGGGGCGACTCCTCTCTGATTGTGTAGAAGTCTATGAGAAAATAAGCACCCTGTTAACTTAATGGGTGACCTTTAGAGCAGGGGTCTCAAACTCAACTAACCTGTGGGCCTCTAAAGGTAGAGTCTGGTTGAAGCTGGGCCACATCAAGTATTCCACAAAAAAGGAGGACCAATGTAAGTGGGTGCGGCTTATATTCAGGTGTGCTCAATAGTCCGGAAAATTATGTTACAAGTGACCAATGTTGCTAATTTGTGTTGTTGTCACGAGTCTGAGCTATGGTAGCTCACAAGTGTTAAAAAATACAAAACGCACAGGGCAACGACTCACGCAAATAAAGTGAAGAAAAAAATGTGCGGGCCGCACCAACACCAAGCTTCGATTTCAGGTAGGGGGCCGCAAAATATCATTCCAGGGGCCGCAATTGGCCCGCGAGTTTGAGACCCCTGCTTTAGGGTCTTCTCCCTGTTATGCGCGTCACATTCCAAGAAGACCTGCAATCGCTGGTGCTTCAACCAACTACTGACTTTACGAAGAGAATGATTATGTCAATGTGATACTTCAGGGCTTTGTTTAATAAAATAAATTGCAAAAGGGTGAAAACCCTTTGATTATGTACTGTAGATCAGTGTTTGCCAAACGTCTCCCCTTTTTTTGGGATCTGCTTTTTTAAGAACAACAAAGGCCTACAATAATCAGGACAATGTGCAGAAATCCTGACCATTTGTACTGCCGTGGCGTCATTAACCATTTTGAGGAGAACCACGTTTGATCAACCACAACTTGGTTTAAACATATTGAATTTGACATATTCACATAGGGCTGAAAGGATTACTGGAGTTACTTGAATACATGAAAAATCAAACTGTTCTGTGTGGCCTTTGACTCACTTTGATGAGAGTAGAAACCAGCTCAAACCCTCCGATCACTAAGAACAGAGGGGCTATGACGATGAGAGGAAGAAGGGAATATCCGATCACTCCAAGAACTTGGCCGAAGGAAACCTGCACAAAAGAACAACGGGTCTCCATAAGAACCAGCTCGGGTCGGGTCCGACTGGACTATGATAACTATGTCAGCTGCTTACCTCACCACCGAGAACACGAGCCAGCAGGAAGATTGTTAGTGATCCAAATATCCAGATGGTGATGATCCAAGACACAACCTGCAAAATAATGTGTCCACATTGAAGTTCCCATGACAATTCACTGATATCCATACTATACCATCCACATAATCAACCATATAACAGCTCAACATATTTATATACCAACATTTTAAAATAGGTAGCGTTTGTTTTTCTGAATGTGTCCTCGTTTGTAATGCCTTAAAGGAGAAATCCGGTCATTTTTGACCCCATTTCCGTTGTCCTCCGGTTGGGTCCGTACGAGACACCACGGCGCTCGTTTAGCTCAAATAGTGTTGCAAAACGAAATAAATATGTGTGTTTTAGCATGAAGTTACTCACCTCAAATCACTCCGTAGACATTGGCAGTAGATAGCCGAGCGCCTGTCGTCCCTCCCACTCACCGCAGAAACGAAAACATTTTCCACGTAGTTTTGATTTTGTATCCATAAAGAAACGATCGAGCAATGCAGTCGTCCTGTCCGTAATAAATCCATGAAGCTGTTACGTCCATATGTATGACTATGTTACAACATAGCAACGATAGCTTACAGCTAAACAGTAGCCGGGAGCCAAAACAATGCAAGTCTCGCGCAAGTTCCCGTCTGCCGACGTCCTCACTCTGGAGCTGTTTTCAAGCCAGTACAGTGAAAAATCTTGGACAGTCGCGCGAGGGTCACTTTGATCTCACTCTGTTGATGAGAGACTGCAGTCTGCACACGCGTCACGCGACTCCCACTCGTGCTGTCAACACAACTAGCCTACTGAGACTGCGTGAGATTTGTTGTGGCTGTAGCAGGTTCAACTGTCACAAAGGCTAAGCAATCTTACTATGTAGGCTAGCGCTAGTTACACTGTCATATGGACATGACGGCACTACTCGATGGAAAGAAGTTTGTCACTGTATTGGCTTGAAAACAGCTCCAGAGTGAGGACGTCGGGAGACGGGAACTTGCGCGAGACTTGCATTGTTTTGGCTCCCGGCTACTGTTTAGCTGTAAGCAGTCGTTGCTATGTTGTAACATAGTCATACATATGGACGTAACAGCTTCATGGATTTATTACGGACAGGAAGACTGCACTGCTCGGTCGTTTCTTTATGGATACAAAATCAAAACTACGAGGAAAACGTTTTCGTTTCTGCGGTGACTGGGAGGGACGACAGGCGCTCGGCTATCTACTGCTAATGTCTACGGAGTGATTTGAGGTGAGTAACTTCATGCTAAAACACACATATTTATGTCGTTTTGCCACACTATTTGAGCTAAACGAGCGCCGTGGTGTCTCGTATGGACCCAACCTGTGTTGCATAGGTCTTGGAATTGGTTTCTGAGGCCCAGGAAAGCAGATAAAAGTTGCCCCAATGGGTTAGCATTGGAGCGAGTCTGGAAGGCTGCCAGGCAGGTACAGATCTCGGGCTAGGCAACGTCAATTTTTGTCGGGTTTTTTGCTTCTAATAAGTCGGGATGACCCTGAGGACAACGGAAATGGGGTAAAAAATGACCGGATTTCTCCTTTAAGGAAACATTATTGATAGTAATATTAATTAAAAGTAAATAATAAATAATTTGCTGTTTAATAGCTTTTTAATCTGCAGCAACCTCCCAGAAAGTGTGGTAAACCTGGTTCAACTCACAAATTCAGATTCTCCAGTGTGTCACAGTGCGCTGCTCACCTTGAACTGTCCATAGATGGAGATCATGGAGAAGAGTAGCACCACAGCTAGAGGACCCCAGAAGTCCGGGTTGTCACGGACCACCTGCCGGTTATAACCCAGCGATGGCATTGGCATCAGCACACACCGAATCTTGTAATAGATGTCCTTCAGGTCAATGTCCAGCTCGTCCCTTCTCACACAGATGAGACAATTTTAGAATGACAAGCTCTGCACTGAGGCTTCCGAGATGATGACAGATGAAATAGGTTTCCAAAAAAACAAAAAAGAGGAAACAGGAACAAGTAGGACTACATAAACAGGACTGATTGAGATAGGTTATATGCATCTATAGCCCCTTTGAGACAGACGATTCTGCCATAATGTCAGAAAGGCGAGTCCTGGTAATACATCATCACTATGTCACGTCTTTCGGACACAACATGTACTCACAGAAGAGGCTTGTTCTCTTCGCTGTCATCCTCCTCCACCTCCAGCAGCCAGCCATAGCCTCGCTGCCTCAGGAAGGTGGTGGCGTATGGATCTTTACCGCTCTCACTGCCCAGGTTTAGCTTAATGTCCGGGGCACTGATGGTGCCGCTGAGCTCTGTGGAAAACATTTGTTTGCAGAGTAAAGTGTTTGAGCAAAGACTGGTGTGGCACAGGAAATACACTCATAAAGCACCCGGATGTTTGACAAAATATCACAAACACATTGGAGATGGAGATGAACTGCTCCTCGCCTGGAAAGTAGACGAGAGCAGGCGGAGCAGCAGGAGGCGGAGCCTAAATGCTGCGCTCCAGTCGGACAGTTTCCATCAGTTTCCATCAGTCGGCCTTCAAAGATTTGACAGGAAGTCATAGAAAAAGTTACATCCTGTTAGACGCGATCTGTAGTTTGTGACCACATTCACATTTATTTATATTTGTTCATAAATATCTGTGGGAATCAGAATACTTTAGTGTATGTATGAATTTATGTATGAACATGGTACGGTATAGTAGTGTATCTGCTGTTGAGGTAGTATCATAGAATCTAGTGCACAGAAGTAAAGTTTGACAGTTATATTGTACTATATGTAATGTGTGCGTTTCTGGCAGGTTTTTTTTTTAAATCAACGACATGAGACATGTTTGTTAACAGACTGAACTTTTATTGCACAACATGAGACTAGCAGCCAGTGTTAAATATTAGACTCACACAGGAAATGAGCATTTTCTACTAAATGTGC
The DNA here is from genome assembly GCF_963514095.1 of Eutrigla gurnardus. NCBI lineage: Eukaryota > Metazoa > Chordata > Actinopteri > Perciformes > Triglidae > Eutrigla > Eutrigla gurnardus. The sequence continues at coordinate 26,033,016 of NC_139925.1, forward strand.
TGTTTGTTGTCTAAACTAAGAGCCAATCAACTCTTAGATGAAGCGAGAGCCAGGCGTTTCCCATCATGCCCCGGGGCTTGCAGTCGGTTGAGATCAACTGTGGCGCCTGGCTCTAAAAACTGCGGCCGCCTTGATCTCGTGAGATCATCGTTGCCCACGTGTTCATGACGTCAGAGCAAGTCGGGATCAAGTCAGACACAAAACTAACCGGCATGCATCACCGAGGATGGATTCTGTGCAGGTCTGGCTCATCTCCAACGAGCCCACTATTATTGTGGACAGTTGTTTTGACAAACTGCATCAAAACATTTCCTTGTTTTTGGCTAAAAACGCTCCAATTTAAACATGAAGTTCAATGTACTGAATCCATCAGTTCAGCCCTTCTTTGTATCAGTCCCTACATTAGTATAGAAAAACATCAACCTAGAGCTGAATCCACTAGTCAATCATTTTTGAATATTGAATATCTAATCTAAAAGCTAAATCAAAACCTCATCTATAGTTTCAGTATGTTTTCATGTTTTGTAGACTAACTGAGTGCTCTAGGAAATAATAGGCTGAAACAATAATAAAGTAAACATTCGTTGAACTTCTAGTCTGAACACATACTATAAATATACAATTTAAGTAAAAACTTCATTTAATTGAGGTCATTCCTGTAATTGACCTGTTCAACAAATCTTAGCTCCATATCAGTCTGTGTGTGTATATAGTGTGTGTGTGTGTGTGTGTGTGTGTGTGTATGTATGTGTGTGTGTATATATATATATATATACTGTATATATATAAAAATGTGGTTTATTTAAGTTCTTGTATATACGTTGGCGTGTGAACTGTAGTCGTTTATACGACACGAGTCGGTGGAGTCACTGATGTAAAAGAGGTGCAACTTATATTTAGGTCGTAGAGCCCCGTGGTTTGAAGGGTAGCGTTCAGGTACAACCTTCAGCCTTATAACCTGGACAATCAGCATGTCACACAAATACATAAACCCACTTTGACCAACGGCGTTTATTAGCAACGTTCCTGAACTACGCGTATCGATGCTGACGTTAGTTAGCTAAGCTAATCAGTAGCTTGCACATTCAACGTAAACAACAAGAGAGGCTTTGACGAAGAGGACAGTTTCGGTCTACGCGTTAGTTTAACTTTCAGACTGAATGCACCGTTACTTGTGAGATGCTACTGTAAGACAACTAAATAAGACTCCTGGCCAGTGGTTAGCTCTCGTTAGGCCCGCTAGTTGTGGGCTCTAGTGGCGTTAGCTTACCTTCAGCCTCTGTCGAAGAGACGAACGTGAAATCTCCGTTGGTGGGAGAGAACTGCATAGTTACTATGATATCACCGTCACACGCCTCGGGTACAGAGATATATCATTTAAATAGATGTCCCGAGAAGCGTTGATAACGCTGTCAGTGATCACAGCTCATCAGTGAAGTTAAACTGTCGCATTTTGTTTTCGTTCGCTCGCACTTCTGCGTCGGGAAGCAGCAGGAAGAGCAGAGGAAGCTGGGAAATGAGACACGTCTATGATGCATTCAGGACATGGCATGAAGCTGGGAAATAAGACACATCTTATGATGCATTCAGGACATGGCATGAAGCTGGGAAATGAGACACGTCTATGATGCATTCAGGACATGGCATGAAGCTGGGAAATGAGACACGTCCTATGATGCATTCAGGACATGGCATGAAGCTGGGAAATGAGACACGTCCTATGATGCATTCAGGACATGGCATGAAGCTGGGAAATGAGACACGTCCTATGATGCATTCAGGACATGGCATGAAGCTGGGAAATGAGACACCTCCTATGATGCATTCAGGACATGGCATGAAGCTGGGAAATCGAGGTTAAACAGCTAAACAGAGAAATTAGCCTATATTATGCGATTATTGAGTTACCAGTATGTACGTTAAGATTAAGATCAAACGTACACATTTTTGTCTAATTTTACTATTATGTGAACATTCTCTGCATTTTGACAGAGATAAATAATTGAATGTTATTTTATTTTATCAGTATATGGCTGTTTAAGTTAACAGAAACAATCAAATAAGAACAACATATGATGCAGGGTGTAATGTTACGTTACCATAACCTTATTATACCTGAAGCAGTAGGAATTAGACCTGCGTACAGACGTTTCCCTCTAGCATGAGAGCTCTTGATTTCATTGTGATTACTTGATGAAATGAAAGTTATAAAAGCCAAGTGTTGCTGCAATATTTCACACAATTTGAGTAAGGCGTTAGAGCTATTAAGAAAACATTGTTGGTAAAAATGGAACCTAAATGCTTTCATGGTGAAATATGTCTTTATCAATATGATGAATGGGATGGGGGTTTCTGTCCTTGCAGACAATAGTGCAATGAGGAAAAGAGGAAGAATCTGCACTTAATTGTAAAGAAGTTGACTGGAAGAATAGAGGAGTCATTTATTTATTTTCTAGATTCAATTATATTTTCATTGTACAACGGGATTGCACAACAACATTCAGTTTGTAGTCTAATTATTTCTACATAAGAAAAGTACGTACACACACACACACACACACACACACATTCACAAACAATATTATATGGTGGAGGAAGGAGGATGGATTCAGGAGTCTCTGAGGAAAGACGCTGCTCTAACATCTGATGGTATGGCAGCTACTCTGTATCTCTTGCCAGATGGCATTAAATATACTTTGGGCTCTCCGTAGGCATCTCCCCAATATCACCGATGCTGGTAGACGCTACCAATAATGTGCTGGGGGGGTTGATAGATCCCTCCTGCCCTGGGCTGTGAACAACCATTTAAAGTTTGTAATGTTTCCTGTCATGATGCTTTCTATTGCTCCTGTGGAAAAGTATATTTTGCCTTCTTACGTTTCCTTAAGAAATACAGCCATCTTTTAGCTAGTTGTAGAGTGCCATGTTTTTCAGTATCAGTTTCATGGGGCGATTGTGTCTCACCTGAAATATATCATGTCCTGATGATGCTGGGGGTGAAGCATATCTTCCATTATGATATAAAATAAAAAACAAAGAAACATGAGCTCTGGCTCCATTTTAATTATTTATTTTTTTTGCAACTGGTTGCTCGGCGACAGGAGCGGCAAAGAGGAAAGCGACCTGTCAATCAGCGGGTAAGCCCCGCCCCCTAAAGCATCCCCTGCTTTCTGGTCTGGTGGACTCTAAATGGACCATAATGTACTAAATGAACATCATGCTGGATTGAAGAAGACTTGAAACTAGAGATTGAGACCATAAACTCATGTTTACAATGTTTACTGAGATAATACATCAAGAGAGAAGTAGGATTGTTTTTGTTTCCTAACAGGCAAACGAGGAGGTCCACCCTGTCAGCCCCGCCCCGTCTTCCCGCGGACCGCAGCCGGTAGCCTACGACAGAGCTCGGCTTTAAACACCGGCGTGCCCCGTTACGTTTCACCAGGAGGCGAGGGTGGGGAGACTAGTTGGACATGTGGGCCGTGAGGCGCCAGTCATTGAATCTCCACCAGGGGATGACGAGACAGCGGCATTTAGTGTGGAAGAGTTGTACCAGCGCCGCTCTCCCAAACGACAACCCACAGAGTTTAGTCCAGCAACTAATCGTGTGAACGGGATGTACCGGTAAGGATTTGGAGCGCACGCCTCTCTGTTCTGTTACCCCCACCCCCTCGGTCCCGCTGGCCAATAGCAGAAGCTCGTACTGAAACGATTTCTTTTGCCGCTAAAACTCAAGTCTTTCCAGCTTCTGCCCTGTCAAGCTCCCTGTGGATTAAAGTAACAGGAAACGTAAAAAAGTAAGATTTAATCCCACATTCATCTTGATATGTTGCGTTAGCGTGTTGTCAAGGTGACTGTCTGTCATCTTTGAGTTCTCAGACGCGAGCGTCGGTGTCGGCCACCGTTAATAAGCGAAGAACCGTCCGCTGCTGTTCAGTTAAATGAACGGTGTAAGACAGGAGATGCCTCTCGGTGCTGTAATAACGAGCTAAAGGGCGAGAACTTGTACACTGAACATGGCAATCAGAAGCAGCGATGCTGTCACCTGTTATCGTCGACACGTTCTTCCTACACACGGAAGGTTCAGATATCTATATTGCAAATATGAATTTGCTTATTGCCAAACATTCACAAGTCTTATAACACAATTCGATGGCATGTATGATTCTTTGAGGGTGTGTGCTATATTCGGCACACATATTTTCCAAAAAGAACTTCAGTTACCTGAAATCTCAATTTTAAATAGTGTTTTGTGTTAGCTAGCTTTAGCACTCTTGTGTTTTGATGAATACATCGGGAATAACCGACAATTACGTTACTAGTTAACGCTGGCAATAGGAAGTAGTTATGTTGGCTAGTTTATAGTCTTAAGTGTTGCAATATATGTAATATTTCCGATCCACGACAGCTAACGTTATAGCAAGTTAGCAAAATTGAATTTTAATTCGGTTTGCGGTTACGGTAACTATGACAGGAGTCCATAAATCCATAAGCTGCATTCTCGATGATACAGTAGTCCTTAGCAGTCACTGTCATGAAGCAGAAACAAAGGATCAAGTCGCTATTACCTCGTTAAACCTGATCCTGGACATGTATCTGTTGGTTACCTTGCTCCACCACTAGAGGCGCACTTGTCCCAGAGGATAAGCACATTCAGTAGCTTAGAGAGAGGACGTCACATGCCACCCAGCTAATGGTTCTGATGAGGCATTTCAAATGAGCAAATACCGGTGGAAACGTACAGTTTATCTAAACTGACCATAATATACTGATATATTATAGAGTTGCATGTAATGCTGTACTTGTATAATTACATGTGTAAATCTTTATATTGAGGGTGACAACAGGTTCCAGTTTTGTATTTGCACTGCAGATTGTGTCTTTTAAATGTGACAAATTAGTTAGTTTAGTTTAAAATAGTTGTCAAGCCTTGAATATTTTTCAAATAACAGTATAATAAGCAATAGACTCAGTGACCAGAAGACTAGAAACGCTGTTGTGATAATAAAAAAAAAGATGAAAAAATCTAGAGGAAGCCATAAGATAAGATGACCTGCCTGATTCAGCTGAGGGACTGGACAGCAAAGTGCCTAGATAGCAAACGGCAAAGCACAAATCTGCACTATGCAGCTGTGGTGGTAAATATGCCTTTCCTCATCAAAAGTATGTTCAGTTGTTTTTATCAGTGTTTCCCCGGATCCTTTTCCAGCTTCAGAATCAGCGCGGCTCATATCAGCAGCAGAATATGGGAATCTCTGGACTGCTGCAGTTCATCAAAGATGCTGCAGAGCCCATCAACGTGAAAAAATACAAAGGCCAGTCCGTGGCTGTGGACACATACTGCTGGCTACATAAAGGAGCATTTTCATGTGCTGAGAAGCTTGCTAAAGGAGAACCAACTGACCAGTAAGCATTTTTATTATTCTAGCTCAATGAAAAGAATGTGTTCAAAGCTATGTTAATATTTATTTAGTCATTACTAGTGGGGCTCTGTCTATTTCTTGACAATGCTGATTTAGGGTCGCATAAATGATGCGTTTCAACTGCTGAAAAATATTCTTCACATAAAAAATGCTAAATGTTAACAAAGTATGTTAAACATACTATGCATGCAGGACAAACACTGTTTGAGGCTTCAAAGCTTAAACTACTATCTAACCAGAACAGGAAGCTTGTTCTACCTGTTATCCAGCTGAGTGCAGTGTCTTGTGGTCCTAATTAAGCACACTGTAATGGAACTATGAACATGCTTATCCTCACCTAATCAATACACCAACAGGTTAATCATTCACAACTACTTATCTATTGTATACATGGCTATAACAGTAATCTTGCAGTAAGGATTGAATGTCCAGAACTGATATCAGCATTGCAATTGATCCATTTCTAGGTATGTGCGCTACTGCATGAAATTTGTGGACATGCTGTTGACTTTTGGTGTCAAACCCATTCTGGTGTTTGATGGACGCAATCTGCCTTCAAAAAAAGAAGTGGAAAAAGCTCGCAGAGAGTGAGTATTTATATTCATCACAGAGTTTGAACATTGCTTGTAGCAATCATAAATACACCGAAGGTTCTGTGTGAAACGATCCACTACCTTCCTGTACTTTGCACCTTAGAAAAGCCATGGTGGGACCAGATAGCTGGAGCTAACGGCTAATAGCCCACCCTGAGCTAACCCCTGTTCTTGCCATAACGAACATCTGTCACCCAGTGACTTATGTGATTCAAGTGATTTAAGACAAATGATCTACTGGGGAGAGGCTCCTCCCACTGGGGAGAGGCTCCTCCCACACAGTAAAAACATATAGAGCTCATCATGAAACCGTGGCGGTCATTAATCGCTAATACTGGATTAGTCATGGACTATGAGAATCATTCCTTTGTATCAAGCAGATAAATAGTTTTAGCTTGAAGTGTTACTTAATTTAATTTAAACATGGAACATCCTGCAATGTGACTGAATGCATTTAAAGATATTTACACAGGAAATGTTTTACTATCTGGACATTTTGGAGAATATTAATCTAAAGAAAATCTAAAGATGAATCAAATCTAGTTGTTAGTTGCTACCTTAGGGGAGGGGGTGAGGAGCTCCGACTTGACTTTTCTGGTTGAAAAGTAAACCAAAAAGGTGAGGCAGCACATTGGAATTGCACCATCACTCACACAGAAGTCCATAGAGAATGCTGTAAGAAAGAAGGAGATGTGACCGTGACAGAAAATGGAGCTTCATTTTTCTGAGAAGAGGCGATGGTCTGTGCCAGACGCAATAATCCAGTGTTTTTCATAACAAACAAGCTCAGACAAAGCTTGGTCTATTAGATGGTCTGCATTCCCAAACGGCAACAGAGAAACATTGTTAATGTGTGAAGGTGCAGACAGGAATGTAAATACCTGTCGACAGGTGAAACCAAACAACCCCATCCCAAACAAATACTTTAACACCCGGCAACCTTATTGAGATGCTTGAATTTCATTCTCGCTGCCAGTAGACATTCTCCCCGTGCAAAGTGTTACGTTATTCATCCTGTTTCACCCTTCAGGCGCAGAGAAAGCAACCTCCAGAAAGGCCGGCAGCTGCTGCGTGAGGGCAAACTGTCCGAGGCCCGAGACTGCTTCACCCGCTGCGTTAACATCACCCCAGCCATGGCCCACAACCTTATTCAGGTGAGCAAGCAGCCTTTACATACCAACCCACTGGTGGCCTGATGGATTTCTTCTCATTCAACACCAACAACTGTCCTCTTCTGAAAGGCATTCATGTAATTATAAAAACAACAAATATCTACAGATGAAAAAAAAAGCATGGCTCAATGAACCACAATCACTGTATTGGGGATGTTTATGCTAATTTGGCTTTGTAGAGCCTGAAAGACATTTAGACTTTAAAAAAACCTGCAAATTGATGGAAAATAAGAGGCGTTTTCTTGTTAATTTTATTTGTATTCTGTTGGCTTTGCTGTTATGATAAAAGAACCCTTAGTTGGTCCCACGGTGGGAGGTTTACAGGATTACAGCAGCAAAAGGAGCGTGCAACAACAAGAGGCAGAAGACGACAAAAATAATAAACAACTCACAGTACAGATATGATGAGAAAGTAAACAGTAAAAAAATAAATGTAAAAAATCTATTTGTAGACACAATGAGTGGTTGAGTCACATTATTGCACATATTAGACTGAAAACATTGATGTTGCACATAATATTAATACTATTGTTATTGCATATGAATCAGAGTCAATGAAAGAATGAGTGAATTATTGTTTTTGATGTGTTCAGTGCTACATTTTGATCAGGGTGCGGGTGCTAGTTATGCATATCAGCTGATTTTCATTGTTAATAGTGTGATCGTTGGCCTCTCTAAAGGCGGATCAATAGAGATGATCAGAAGTGGCATGGATTCTGAATTGAAACATTTTCAATACTCGTTCGTCTGCTTTCAAGCCTGCTTCTTAACTGGCTGAGAGCGACACAGCTGGACAAACACTCGTGCTCCCCGGTGCCAGGCGCTCTATGGCGAGCTCTGTGATGCCGGGCCGGCTTTGTGCCAAACACACCCGGCTCCGTCATCTCCCCCCCCCCTTCTTTTATTTGCCTCAGAAGGCTTCACATGAATCTGTACAACATAGGACATCCTCTGTCCCACGACCATCCACAATGAAGAACTCTTCAAAAACAAAGTGAAGAAACCTCAGCGAGACCCTGAGGAGGACCCTCTCCTTGGATCCTAACCCCTCACCCCTAACCCCTCACCCCTAACCAAGAGCAGTGATAGCAGCAATAACAATAATGGCAGAAATAAAATGTCCAATAAATGTTATGCTAGAATGTTTAGCAAAGAACCTAATGATATCATGTGAGTATTCACAACGTGTCCTTAAAAACTGAAGGTATTTCTAAACCATAATGTAACTGCTGGCTGTATCTGGGCATTTACTGTTATCAGGACATAGAGCATGGGCAGGTAAAAATATACCAACATAGAATTCTTGTTCTTAATCTCACCGTCTTTATGCCGTTGATGCTTTACTTGAGATACAAAATACAGAAACACTCGCATGAAGACCATTGTCCGTGGTTACATCCAGCCATGCTGCATGTTGGTGTAACTATATAGAACATGTTTGTGTGTTTTTAAACAGGCTGCCAGGGCCAGAGGAGTGGACTGTCTGGTGGCTCCATATGAAGCTGACGCTCAGTTAGCGTACCTCACTAAATCTGGTTTGGCCCAGGCCGTCATCACAGAAGACTCTGACCTGCTGGCATTCGGCTGCAAAAAGGTATGGCGTGCTCGACCAGGGGATGTGTTTCCAGCTGCATGGGTGTGTAAAGGCGTAGAGAAAACCGGGCCAAGAGAGCTGACGGTGTGACGTCTGGCCTTTTGTGGATCTTTGAAGCGGGTTTAAAAGCCTGCTGGAACCATTACCACAGCTTCCATCCATCATCCATCCATCCATCCATCCATCCAACCAACCATCCATCCATCCATCCATCCACCCATCCATCCACCCATCATCCATCCATCCATCCAACCAACCATCCATCCACCCATCCATCCATCCATCCATCCAACCATCCAACCATCCATCCACCCATCATCCATCCACCCATCCATCCATCCACCCATCATCCATCCATCCATCATCCATCCATCCATCAAACCATCCATCATCCATCCATCCATCCATCATCCATCCATCCAACCATCCATCATCCATCCATCCACCCATCATCCATCCATCCAACCATCATCCATCCAACCATCCATCCATCCATCCACCCATCCATCCATCCATCCATCATCCATCCATCCAACCATCCATCCATCCATCATCCATCCATCCATCCATCCATCCATCCATCCATCCATCATCCATCCATCATCTGAAACTTAGCAACAACAGAGTCGTGGGTGGAGCTGCAGCCTTCTGTAGCTCCATGCTGCTCTACTTTCTAAGCCCGCCCACTTCTTAGCGGTCCAATCAAATGCGAAGGATTTGATTTAAATACGTCTTGTAATTGTACGCCGCTCAAATGTAAGATAGATAGATAGATAGATAGATAGATAGATAAGTTACTTCCGTGAGTAGCTCCACCTGCAGACCAACCGCTGCTTTTCAAATTTTGAGCAGAAATGTCTCCACAGACACGGAGATCCTATTTCTGGACAAAGCAGCAAGTACAAGCACTTTCATTAGTTGGTCACATGATCAACCACCGTTGTTTTAACTCACTCTGTGATAGAGAGGAACTTAAAAGACAATGAAATAGATGGAAATGTTACGGAGTACCACTTTAACTACGTGGTTAGTTTACCTGACGTACGCTCTCTGAGACACCGTGTCTCTCTGTGGACGACGGCTCTGTCATCATGCGTTGTTGGTGAACGGTTCACTGTTAATTTTCATCTAATGAAGGTGACGCTATGTGACACCCAAGACGGCAGCTGCAGCAGTGCTGTTCATTTTCAAATATTTCTTTTACTTCATTCATAATATTATTATTACCTTTTTTAATTTAGAGTATTCATTGACAGCCCTACCTGCCTTCTGCCTCTGCTCATACATTTCCACCGGCTCCTGAATCTACTGTCTTTCACAATCATGCAGGTGATCCTCAAAATGGACAAGCAAGGCAACGGCCTGGAGATCGACCAGAGCAACATGGGCCGCTGTCACTCTCTGGGGAACGTTTTCACAGAGGAGAAGTTTCGCTACATGTGCATCCTCTCTGGATGTGACTACCTGGCCTCCCTACATGGCATCGGCCTCGGCAAGGCCTGCAAGCTGCTGCGACTGGCCAAAGACCCCGATATCATCAAGGTGAGAGCCGATGGTGAGACAGTGAAGTTGGCTTCTGCGTTTCATTTTGCAAGGTAACTACAATTTGAAGTTGTAATCCAAACATCTCACTTTTAAGAAGGACGGAACTGCAGGAAGTTGGGCTGCTTCTGAGCAAAGTGTGTTTAAATAATGTGATTTAAATCTGTAAATAAAACCTCAGGCTCAGGGAAAAAGTGGTATCACCATTCCTAGGGGCTCCTACAGATTTAGGGTGATACTATAATAATATAAAGTTGAATTCATAAGCAACAAAACACACTGCCTTATTCAATTTCCTCAGGTACGACCTTAATTTGGCCTGGAAGGATGTTTGCAATATTTATTCTGTAATTGACATTATTTACTTACTTTGCAACTTTTATGTGTGAAACTTTTTCCAGAGCTTTAAACCATATCCCAAATTGCTTAGTAGTCATGGAGATAGCTCAGTTATCATTTGTGGTTGAAACAAGCCTGAGCAAGCATCCAGTCAGATTTATGACTCTCTACTTGTGCTCCCATCTCAGTACATTTTCATATGAGCCCTTATCCCATAGTCGTCATTTGTTCAGCACACTTTACATTGACTCAATTTAAATAAAACAAACATCTTAGTGCAAATCTTTCACTTCCAAACCAAGTTATGAACAGAAACATTGAAACATTCCCTGAAATGCAACTGACTCAACAAGTGTTTAAATCATTTGCTTAGTCTTTTTATAATTTATACCACTAATTCAATACACGTTTTCTTTTTTTTTCTTTTTTTTTAATAGTTTTTCCTTGTACAAAGCATTTTATGAAGTACCGGTAACACAACATGAACATGGGGTGTTTTCTGTCACAGTATTACAGCAAAGTAATCAACCAATCAAGTACATCTTGACATAGAAAAAAAACTTAAACAAAAGAAGGGCGTTTCAAGGAAATGTACATTTTCCATTGCTTCCAGATGTCATTGAATTTAGATTGCTGGAGCCCCATTGAAAAAGTGGTTCTTTCCATTACATACACATCGTAAATAATATCATACCATTCGTCTAAACATGGGACGTCTGCCTTGAGCCATTTCTTTGTAATTGCTTTTCTAGCAGCTAGACTCAGTATTACAAATAAATATTTATTTTTCACACTTAAATTAGCCGAGTGCACAAGCCCAAAAAGAAGTTTGTCCCAGTTAAACGTAATGTCAGTTCCAAATATAGTTACTAGTTCTGAATAAACCATGCGCCAGAAAACAACTGGTAGTGATTGGCTTCCTGAGAACGACACAACCTCCAACACAATAAATGTTTTCTATAGTGTATAAAGTATATAAGTACAGATTATACCGATTATTACAGACTGTGAACAAAAGCGGTAATGTTTCCGAGCACCAGATCCCCGATAGAAAACCTCATGTTGCTGCAGCGGGGTCTGACCTGCACAGTCGTGGTTCTGGTCCTCCCATGCCTCCCACACAGCGTGGTGTCGCTGCGGGCACCCAGCAGGGACTGGAGCTCCGTCTGAGGTTAAAGGTGGCAGCTGAGCCAGATCTGGACCTGCTCGTGGTGGCCGGGGCTCGCCGGAAGCCTCGCTGGGGTCTAAGCCGAAAGAGGTTCTGATGAAATGAATGTTTTCATCTGATTTAACTGGAATCTGACACGGTGGGCCGATGACGGGTTGAACGCTGCAGCAGTGGTCCAGTGGGAGGCCGTTTATTGTGAGCTGTCGTTGGCAGGTGATCAGAAAGATGGGCCAGTACCTGAAGATGAACCTCGTCGTCCCTGAACAGTACATCGAGGGATTCATCAGAGCCAACAACACCTTCCTCTACCAGCTGGTGTTTGATCCTGTCAGGAGGAAGGTTGCACCCCTCAACCCGTACCCAGAGCACATCGACCCCGCCACCCTCAGCTACGCTGGGCTGTATCCTCCCGTCCTGCATCGCATTGTATGTAGGAGAAATGATTTAGTTTGACCTTTTGGTTATGTTTGATTTACAAAAGGGAAGAGTTCCTTCACTTGCATAGTATTCTGTCCTTGATGATGTTGAATTCAGTAATGTAGGAGATGACAAAGGCTTGCAGATGGCCTTGGGAAACCTTGACATCAACACTATGGAGAGGATAGACAACTTCAGCCCAGACAAACCCATTGCACAGGTATCAGATCACAGTCTGTTTTTAACTTTAATTTAAATCGCGTCTCCTTTAACTAAAAGGATGTATTTAACTTTGCAAATGTCCTTTTTTAGTTTTCTAAACCCCGCAGTCACAGCTGGAACGACTCACCAGCCACAGGTTCTGGTCCCAGTATCTGGAGTAGAGGATTAAAGCCAGCAGCAGCTGCCCCGCCCCTGTCTGCTGCCTCCCCAGACAGACCTCCCGCCACCAGGGGGAAGGAGAGAGTCATCAGCCTGGTGGGTCTGAGGTTGTCCTGCAGAGAGCTGCAGGTGAAGAGACCACGAGAAGGTGAGCGATAGCATACACTCGTTTGACCCTCGACTGCAGCACAAACATCTCAAGGTTGATGTTGAGGACAGCTGATGATCATTGAACGTGAAAACAAGCGTTGGGTTTGAACATCATGGAGAGGCTAAGTCCCGCCCCTTCCAGTGAACCACCTTATTATGGAAAAATAAGCACGGTCATCAAAGAGATAAATAATGTAACATAATGTAACAATGATCCAGTTTGAGTTGGACCATGATTTACACGTATGTGTTAGTTGTTTATTTAAAATATATTTAATATCCTCGTACATATTTGATCTGAAATAACATCCTATTGGGACGCCGTAGGGGGTGTGGCTTAGCCTCTCTATTGTTCATGTGACATCTGGATTGTACTCGTCTTTTTCCTCCCATAGACTCTGCTTTATCAGACCAGGATGTGCTCCAGCAGTACTCCCCCTCCAGTCACAAGCGATCCAGGTCCGACCAGCTTCCAGAGAAGCCAACATTACCCAGTCAGCCCCGGCCACGCAACCGCTTCGCCACCCTGCTGCAGAGGAGGAACCAGGTGGTGGAGGGCGACGGCCAGACCACATGTAGCAGGTGACATCACAGCCATTCAACCACATTTAATGAGCAACTTTTTATTTGACTCATGATTGACTAATCTAAAGACTTCTACAGCCAGACAGAATCTAATTGTCTCTGAATACATTTAAAAGGGTTATTAGTGGATGATTTAGTTTTTACAAAATATAAACTTCATTTGATTATTTAAATGAGCTCAAGTTAGAACACTTGAATTTATAAATGAGTCGTTGGAGACAAATCACAGTGATTACTTAATTTCAAAAACGGAATCATGCTCTAACATTTAGACCATAGTTGATCAGTAGATAGTCATTCATTTTTATGTGAATGTTCTAAACAAGGACCGCAAAAACAAGATTATGTAGCTGCTGCTTATGAGAAATGCTCCCCTGAAAAAAGCCAGAACGTGGTTAGCTTAGCTTAGCATAAACACCATAAGCTGCAGGAAACGACTGGCCTGGATCTGTCTTCCACTAACTTCTGTCGGGTCAAAACGACTTATGATCAGCCAGGGGCATGCTAGCATGAATGAGTCACAGCAGCCATCAAAGCTAGCTTGTCTTTCTGCTTCTTCTGTGGAGACGGTTCTCCTCCAGCAGAGGAAGCTTCTAGAAAAGGAGACGGTGCTGCCAAAGCTTCCTCCAGTTCTCCTTTGTCCCTCAACGGCCACCGTCGTCAGTCAGGCTGACCCGAATGCTTCCAAGCTTTGACCACTGCCATGGTAAACAACGGCCAAATCAGTATTCCAATGCATCATTTTAAAATAATGGATTGGACTCGTTTCGGGTGGCATCGTCAGTCTGGAGAGTGTGATCAGCTGGAGGGAAACGATATCCCCGGTCATGTCCGTGAGACTCCCTGGTGCCAGAAATATCCAGTCAGGAGAAACACTAGACGATATGTAACCCTTAGAGATCCATGTAGACCCCTTTTTTAGGGGGGACAGGGGTTCTTTAGGGGGAGAAGCAGGCCAACAGTATACACCACAGAGAAGTGGAACCTGAAGATGAATATGCAGCGTGTGTCAAGTTGTTCTAGTCACAAATCAGAAATAACAAATAATATTGTGTTAGAAGTATATGACGGCCATCCCAACACTCTACTCTGTCTCATGAGCAAATGTTGGGTTGATAATTTCTTATGTAGATTTGGTGCTAAATTGATAGTAGAAAGAGATAAAAATGACCAAGAATCCCTCAAAATGACCACATGAAGACACCAGGACCCTGAGGAACGCCATAGATAAACCCATGCTGTGATTTGGTATCTAAAGCGTTAGACTTTTGGAGATTTCGGCAATTGGATGGTGAACGCTTCTGTTGTGGAAACTGCTCAGCCACCCCCGTATCAATATCCCTAAATCAATCATTTGAATGCCCCAGACCCACTTTAATGCAATTCCAACACTGTTCAGGGACCCCAGTCTGCAGACATATCCAAATCCACCATGTTAGTGGAAATAATACATTTATCCAGCATGCAAACTCTGCAAGGGTTTTTGGCCCCAAACTGCATAGAATGAGCATGAAGTGTGCATGTCTGTAAAGGGGAGACTCATGGGTACCATAGAAGCGTTTTCTTTCACATATCTTGAGGTGAAAGGTCAAAGGACCCCTTTAAAAATCGCCATGACAGTTTTTTCCTCGCCAAACATACCTCATCAGTTTAGCCACCTTCCTAGAAAGCATGACATTGACGATCAGTGAATCTCTTTTTTTTCATTTTCTAGATTCATATAACACCAATCTCCACTCTCGCTTTAAGAATGAGCCAGCTGCAGCCTCTTAAAGACAGTAATGTCGGCTGGCGTTCCTGCAGGAAACCACAATATCCATCTTAAGTGATAAAGCTAACAATATGAGCCAAAAATAATTTCAAATGGAGGCGATTAGATGCACTAAAATACACAGGAAGTTACACGAGCTGCTGCAACAGGCTGCCATCTTGTACGTGTAGGACACCGCATGTTACCCTGTGTGTTTATTTCTACATGCAGGTTCTTTAGCAGTTCCAGTTCAGCAGGCAGTCTGAGCATGAAGGCACCTGCCAACGATGATGTACCTCAGGATGTGGAGCCCAAAGCTGCGTGTCCCACTCAGGACAATCCTCCCAGCACCCGGACCAGTGACAGCGATGGTCCCGACGGTCCGTCTGTGGACACCCCCAGTCCGCCTCCATCACCGAGCACCACAACTCCCAGCTCATCCAGTCAGGGCCTCAGGCTGTTTCAGTGGTCAGGCAGCTCCTCCCCTCCTGAACCATCGAGAACACCTCAGACGACGTCGGGCCTGCAAGCCCTGCAGCAGTTTCACTTTAAGAGGGAGAGTTGCTCGTCGTCCACAAAGACCCTCAGACCGCCGGATGGAAGACCAGAAGAAAGGGATGAGCTCCCAGATTCCCCTCCCTCCCAGGACAGTGCCTACTTCTCCCAGTCCCAGCCGTACCTCACTTCCTGCCACAAAGAGGAAGACCTCAACTACACCTCCCCCTCCTCCTACCCGGCGGATGCTTCATCTGTACGGTCATACATGTCTCCACTACCTGTATAAATATGTATATGCATGCTTGTGTCAGCCTTCACACATACATCATCATCATCAGTTTCATGGCAGATGAGTGGGTGTGCAGGAAGCTATTTTAGTCGCCTGGCTTTGTGTTGTTATGCATCTTTTTTATTTGCTTCCTCAGGAAATGATTTCAAGAAGAGATTCTACAGAGGATGTCACACACTCCCCAGAAGCAGCAAAGACCCCTCCCAGGAGCTCAAAGGTGGGTTGGTGCCCGAGTTACGTCCAACTTTGTGAATGTTTGGTTGAATCTTTGGTTTAAATTGTTCTTTAAATGAACTGCCGGAGTTTCTTTGTCATTAGACGGTGCAGGACTGTGTCAGCCTGCTTTTATAGAGCTGTAAATTCCCATCACATTCCATTAGCGTGGTGTTTAATGCCCCTTGACAGCATGGGAGATGTGCTGGTAATGAGGATTTTCCACCCTGACAAGCAAATAGACTAAAATTACCATCCAACTCATTTTCTTAACCAGCAAAGCATTTAGTTCATCACGCCGTAAAGGAGAGTGATTTGCTATATGAGAGTGTCCACGACTTCAACGCCTCCTAGTCAGACGTAGATCTCCACAGTTCTAAAGAAAGCTCTGGCTCTACACCTCATCATGATTGTGCGGGGGGAATCCAGTGGGTTGGTTGCATCTCTAGACGAATCCTAATCGCACAGGATGCAGCGATAACAGCTTTGCATAAAGATGGCCGAGATAGTGGAAGGTGAGGAGGATGCCTTCTGAAACAGGAGCAGAAGGGACCTTCCCATTCACTTAACATACACCAACATACCCCATCCTGCTGTCATCTGACTCAGGTCTGCTCTCTGTGCCCCACACTGAACTGCTGACCTTTAGGGACAGACCCTTCAGCATGGCAGCCACCCCCACCCCCACCCACCCTCTGGTACCTCCTCTCCACAGACATTCACCTCTCACCTCTTAAAACTGTCCTGTTTGTGTGTAGGACTGTATGTCACACCTGTCACTATGTAAAGTGTCCTTGGGTTCCATGAATGGCACCTTATGAATACCAGTTATTATTATTATTATTATTAGTTGCCATAGCGACTGTTGTAGTGACAACATTTTTAATGTTTACATCTCTGTGCATGGATTAAACAACTAAAATACGGTGTCTTACTGATTGAGCTTCAGAGATGTTGGCAGGTGTGTTTTATAAGTTCGGAGCGAGTGGGACTGTTTCACCCTGCCTCCCTATGCTAAGCTAGCCGAGCCCCTCAGCAGCAGACATGCCTGTTGTTCTAGATGAATCTGGAGAGGGCTTCGTGTGTCGTGTAGCAGCGCCGCCATAACTGTGGTGGCAAGTCGTAGTCTCTCAACGGTGTTAAATGGTGACTCACAGCCGAATCCATCCGGGTTGGTTGTGTGTAGATCACAATCATGTACACAATTATGTATATTATGTGTCTATATTTATTTGGACACTGACAGACACTTCATATGTTCCGTTTGTGACGGCGACCGAATTAGGTTTCCTTTGAGGTCATTAGGTTGTTTTTTTTCTCTCATGATTTAGAAAAATGAAGTCATTTCATAGCAGTCTCCCATCTGTGGTCTTTTGTTCCCTCCAGGTTTCAGGTCTGTTGAAGCCAAAGTGGAGCAGCCAGCCGTCAAAGGTGCAGACGTTGGGTCCTGCCAGGGCCAGCGGACTGAGGAAGAAGTCTGCAGGTCCTGGCAGGAAAACCTCTTCCTCTAATAACGAGAACAACCCTGGTGTCCAGGCCACCATCAGCAGCCTCTGGAAGAACTTCAGCTTCAAAAAGTAAAGGACAAATAATCAAGTATCTTTGTCAATGAATACACTATTTGAATTGAATTCTAAGTGCTTACTTTACATGATTCTGAAAGTATGTTTTTAAAGGAAACATGACGGGAACTTTATGGAGGGAAAACCATAATAAATAATAATAAACATACTAGATGCCTCATCCTACATCCGCATTAATACCATCTAATATCTTTGGGCGTTGTGCAGCACCTCTTGTCACCAATATCACTGATGCTGGGAGACCGTACCAGGTCTGGTTTGTAGAGTCCTCCGGTCCAGGACCCTGAATATCCCCTGGTAGTTTGTTTCCAGACAGGATGTTTCTATTGCACATTTATAAAAGGTAACAAGAACTTGGCATGGAAATGTAGCCTTCTTAAATTTCCTGAACAAGCAGCTGTTTCTGAGCTACTTCACCAGGGTGGAGATGTGATGATCATGTCTGGTTGTTTGTGATGCTGCTTCCCAGGAACTTAAACCTGTTCACAAGGGTATGAGTCAACAATCCTCCTGGGTTCACTGACGTTGAGCGGTAGCTTCTCAGAGCTCCACTCTGCCAGATTGCTGATTCCTCTCTATATGAAGACTCATCGGGCTTCATTCACCAATATCTTCCCACGTTTTTTTGTCTTAAATATGTCAACATCAGATGAAAGATGTGTTCTTGAACCACAGAAGGGTTCACAACTGTTTGTCTTCATGAATCCCACATTTTTGTGAATCAAAAGCACGTGCCGGTTGTTCCTAATAAGCATATGTAAACTCTCGCCAATGCCCATAAAAGGGCATGAGACTGCTGGGCCGTGTGTACACACAACATTGGCACACAGAAGAAGGCTGTTGATGGCAGAATCAAACGGCTGATTTAAGGTGTTTTGAGTATGTGAAGGTCCCAACATATTCTGTCTGCTGCAGCGCTGTGTGACATTAGCCGTGGACGGATGCATGCACTCACTCACTCCCACAGGACAGATCTCTATCTCCTGGCAGAGATAATAACGCCAACGTAGTAGTGGAACGTAACGCAAAGCAACCGTTGCATCATGGCTGTAACTTGTGTCTTATGGAACCGGCTTCTTGTGTTTTTCAGAGATTCCCAGAAGATGAGTGCCTGTAAGAAAGGAGAGCCCATGTCTCCTGTCAGAGACAACGTGCCGGCCGACTCGCCTCAGACGGACATGAACTTCATCACCAGCTGCTGACGGATGCTTTGAATGTTTCACGCAGTGCTGAGTGAAGCTTTTAAACCAACCGTGTATTTTAATGATTTCTCAATGTATTTTAATGTATAGTTTGAAATAAAACAACTGTCTCCTACTGCAGGTGCATCCTGTGTTGTGCGTCCCAACACTTCCTTGAGTTGTTTAAAGTGCAGTTGCATCACATCTTGTTGTCTTCTGTTGCTTCAACTCAGCAGTCAAAGAATGTGTCACCAGGTAAAAATGCATAATGCATACTTGAGTGTTTACTGAAAAGGCCCTACCCACATGCAGGCTGAGGAATGTGGCGGTGAGACTGATGGCTCTTCAGCGCAGCATGGACGGTCGGCCGGAGCCAGTTCTTTGTTGTGTGCCACAGAATCGGTTCTCTCACCTCCAATGTTATCAGATGTGTGTTTACATGCTTGGTTGGCTGTGTCATTTGACTGTGTCATCGTGCTTGCATTGTTTGGATCTACGATCTCCTGGAGTACATCAGCCGTCTTACACTCATAAGCTGTACTGTTATGCAGAGGTGTATAAAGTACTTGAAAAAAATAACTAAGTAAAAGTATAAGTACCATAACTGAAAATGACTTTGGTAAAAGTTAAAGTCACCTAAAGGAAAATTACTTAAATTTCGTAAAAGTCTTAAAGTAGCTCACATTAAATGTACTTAAGTATCAAAAGTATCTTGTGAAGAAATATACTCAAGTATCAAAAGTACAAGTACAAGTATTTTATAGTATGCATGAAAAGAAGCAAAACAACCCAAAATTATTTTCCCTTGTTTTTTATTTCACTTTTTCAGGTGAATGAAATATGGTATAGAATACCACATAACATGCACTTCATTCGGTAGGTTTTGGAATTTGCCCCCATCCCGAGGTAGCTGAACATAGTTCCCAGGTATGCCCACGGGTGACCGTCGTCTTCTGCCGAAGCTGTACGCTGTGCGTCTTCTGTGTCTCCCTCGTCGTCGAAATGGTCTGCGGCTGCCATGTTTCATGTTTGTAGTGCTGCTCGTCTCTGCCGCCCCGCGCGCATCCCGCATTTACCTTAAACTTCGCGAGAGTACCGTACGTGGTTCTTCTCGTCCTCTCGGACCCGCGCATTCCAGATAATTCTTTGATTATTTTAATTTGGAACGAGTAACGAGGTAGCAAATGTCAAAGTAACGAAGTAAAAGTATATTTTTTAACTTTTAAATGTAGTGAAGTAAAAGTAAAAGTCCTGATGAAAAAAAAAACTCAAGTAAAGTACAAATCCTCAAAAAAATACTTGAGTAGTGTAACAAAGTACATCTACTTCGTTACTATACACCTCTGCTGTTATGACACTTAAATGACATGGTTTGTATGTGTGACCTCCTCACACATTCCACAAGTCAGTGAGTCAATAAGGAGTCATTTCCATTTTCACATTGTTTCATTTTCGGCTCTAAGAGGTAAAACAGCACATACAAGTCAGAAAATATACTCATTTTATGCAACGTAGTATGTTTTGTCGTTTTAGTGCTGTACGTCGTCTCGTTAACCCTCCAGGTTGAAACATGGTCTGTTTAAAACCAGGTGGCAACCTGAGAAATGAAGCAAAAGCTGAAGTGCCTTAAACTTGCATTGGCCATCAGGGGGCGACTGGTTGTTAAAAGAAGTCTGGTTGTATAGAAGTCTATGAGAAAATGGTCCTACTTCTCTCATGATGTACATATTAAACATGAGTTTATGGTCTCAATCTCTAGTTTCAAGTCTTCTTCAATCCAGCATGATGTTCATTTAGTACATTATGGTCCATTCAGAGTCCAACAGACCAGAAAGCAGGGGATGCTTTAGGGGCGGGGCTACATTGACACTTGCCACCACGGCATCGCTACCTCGCTAGCCTTCCAAACGGAAGTCCACAAACCAATGGGTGACGTCACCATGACTACGTCCACTTCTTAGATACAGTATGTTTAAAAGCTTACTAACAAATAATGATATGTGAAACAGGAAGCCGGCGTAAGGAGGCTGTGGTTTCAACACAAAAGTCTAAATGATAACGACGTACTACGGAAGTGCTAACGCGCACAAGAAGAGGGGCTTCTGAGCAGTACAGCAGGTTGACCTTCCTCTGTGTAGAACTGAATGTCAGTAATTACTGCAGGCGTATAGAAGTGCTGTCAGACAAGATGGATGTGTACGAAGTGAGTTTTATTACGCGTGTTGCTGTGGGGCAGAATACCTGAGCTAATCCAAATACCAGGCATGCTTGGCTCTTCTTCTCAGCCAGCCCGACTCATTGCACAACGGCCAGTGGCTGTAGCCTTGACACCTGTGTTTCCTGGTTGGGACCCCATCCAGCCTGACACCTTAAGGACCGGTGAAGAGACAATGAGGTGCCTTTAATCCCATATGATCTACTAAGCTGCTTCCCTTGAGTACAATGTCACCATGCTGCCTGAACACGTTTATGGGTGTAAAATTGTGTGACGGTGTCATCTTGGAAAATATTTGCATAATAATGCATGATGCCACAAGTATGAAAAATGGTGATGATGATGATAATAATAATAATAATAACAATCTATTTAAATGATTGTACTTCACATACAGGGTATATACATTACAGCATTAAAATGAAACCATTTACACAGAAGAGCTGTGTAATTTTAACGGTTGAAATGTCGAGTTAAAGTGTTAAAGGGAATCAAACTTAGAGATTGAAAAGGGAAACGCATGTTAGTTGAGTTCAAAGGTCCTGGATCAGTTTTGCGTGATAGACTTGGCTTAAAGTTTGCATAAGTGATTCTATTCAGAAACACTTTCTGTTATATTACTATTTTAACCTTGTAACATAGTGATAGCAATGAATACATTAAATGCTCTGACATAAAATAATTAAAAAATGTCATCTGTGGCCGTTGCAGGACTGTAAAAACCTCGTCCAATCAAAAAAATTTGTCCCAAAGAAAATATTGGACAGCCTGCCTGTCTGTCAATGCTTACTTCCTGATTGCACTCTGCTGATCTGGAGGGGGAGGAGCTGTGAACAGAGGTCTGACAGAGGGGGCGATGCGGTCAAAGTCAAAGTTTCTGTGTTTTTTCCAAATGACCTACGCTGCCTTTAAAGAGGTTTTGTTGCTCAGTGGGAACGAGAGGCTACAGGTGGACTGCAGGTGTAAAATACAAATACAGCAAGTGAAGTACCTACAAATCTTCCTAATATTTTTACTGTTCAAGGAAAAGTAATTGAACTAGTACCAAGGTATAAATACTTGGGTTTCCTTTTCGATAAAAGCTCTCATTTAAATCACACATTGAAAATCTAGTCTCCAAGCTAAAGGTGAAGTTAGGCTTCTATTTAAGAAATAAGTCCTGCTTTTTCTTTAGAGCAAAGAAATATCTTGTGTGGTCAACTTTCTTGCCTTTGCTTGATGATGGAGACGTGTTGTACATGGGGGCCTCTGCCCGATGTCTGCAGTCGATGGACACTGTGGATCACTGTGCCTTAAGATGTGTCACTGGATGGAAACCTCTTCACACCACTGTGATCTGTACATGAGATCTGAGTGGCCTTTATATGTGCAGGCGGACACATTGGTGGAGCTCTATTAGACTGCCACTGGTCTGGCTCCTTACCTGTGTGACTATCTCCACAGAAGCCAAAGCCACTCTGGCCTGCGTTCACATGATGTTGTGAACTTTACTGTCCCGCGTGTTCACACTGAGCTGGGGAAAAGGGGTTTTAAATATGCTGCATCTTTGCCTGGAACTCCCTCCAGAAGGATTTCAACAACAAAAAAATACTTTGCTACGATTTGCAAGGACGTTGAATTTAAATTGTTTAGACAATGTCTGTGTATTTGATCTCTTGTCTTGTCTGTGTATTAATCTCATGTTTTGCTGCTTGTATGTCTTTGTATACCGGTTCTGACTGGTGCTGTTGCCTTCTTGGCCAGGTCACCCATGTGAAAGAGATCCTCGATCTCAAAGGGCTTTTACCTGGTTAGATAAAGGTTCAATAAAATACACTTGCATCATGTGCATCACGTAAAATCTACAAGAGATGCTGTTAGACGGGATCTTCAGAGAGATGAGGCCGGCTCCTTGCTGGTGCACATGTGACGAGGGCTGGTCTCCGCTGATTCACGGTGGGGTGAAGCCTCTGCTGTGGGACAGATGCAGACTGTTTGGAATGCCTGCTGAATGACACTGAGCGGATGTAATCCGTTACTGTGCAGCCTGTGTATCCGACAGTGTTTGCTGGAGACAGAGAGAAGTCTGTTTCATGCGTCTCCGGGCTGCACAACAGCATGGCAGGAATGCTGTTTCCCGGCATTCCCTTCTCAACAGATGACACGAGCAGAGGCTGCATCAGCGCCGGCCTCCCTCTCTGACACCTTTTGTTCGAACAATATCAAAGTCAAACAATACAAAATCAATTAGAGCAGGTTTAAATAACATTTGCTGGCTAAACTAGAAGACAGGCTTCACATGCATCCCTCTCAGGCACAGCAACAGGATGGTTTTAATATGATCGTTGTTGTGGTGAAAACTCACACGAGTCACTTCAGGAAGCAAAGAACTGTGTTAAAGTCAAACACATGAGACGTTCTCTCACAATGTCAGACTGAGTTAGAAAAGAGTTTTTAACATTCACAGCGAGTCGTCTGGTGGGACTTTTTAAAAACAGCATCTTCAAAACTGATAATTAACATGATAGCGTGTAATAGCCCGTCACACACACACATACACACACACACACACACACACACACACACACACACACACACACACACACACACACACACACACACACACACACACACGCCTGTCTGAACCACTGCTGAGATGTAAAACACCTTTTGAACCATGTAGTTCTAGCAATACATGCTCAAAAAAATATATTTTCTTGCTGGAAAACAAAATGCTTACATCAGCAAGTGTCAACCAATGATATCAGGACATCCATCCATCTATCAAACTGCAACTTCTAGCAGCACATAGTTGGAGATGGTGGTGAGATAATCTTTCAACGATCAAATCAAATTCCTCCCATTGTTAAGTCCCGCCCGTCTGTCCTGTTTCACTCAGAAACACATCACCATACAGAAGATACTCTGGAGATGAAGTCTCAGCTCGACTGTAATGTAAAACAAAAGCTTCCTTCTCTCATGTAAATGTGTTGAAATATCCAGGTGTACTGATCAGCTGCTCACACAAACGGCTTCACCAAATATTCAAAGTATCCAGGAGGCTTCCCTCAGCCAGGTCCCATCCATCAGGGCTGAAATAACCAGTATGGCTGCTTTGTACATGTTGTGAAGTCCCACATACACCAGCAACCCAAACTGGACTGTGGAGGAGCGACGGGTGGATCTGATGAACACAAGCAGGAGAGAGGCACCCTTACTGGATCTGGATCCATCTGGATTCTGGTGTGAAGCTGCTAACAAAGATAGCTTCATAATTCAAGATCAACTTTACAGCTAAATGTTGAAGTCATCTTAGTAGCTAACTGCATTGTGGTAGTGGTCTGTTGGACTCTAAATGGACCATAATTTACTAAATGAACATCATGCTGGATTGAAGAAGACTTGAAACTAAAGATTGAGACCATAAACTCATGTTTACTGAGATAATACATCAAGAGAAGTAGGATTTTTTTTCTCATAGACTTCTATAAATCAGAGAGCAGTCGCCCCCTGATGGCAGTCGAGAGAATGCAAGTTTAAGGCACTCCAGTGTTGGCTTCACTCTTCAGAAGTGGATGTTGTTGCCTGGTAGAAACGTATCTCATTTCTTCCCGTTATCTTTAATGTTACTCAACATAGGAACACAGGACTCTCCCAGCTATGGAACCAGCCTACAGCTTTATGTTTTAATGGTTTCAGCTCTGTAACAAAAAGTCATGCTTTGACATGACAGATGGCTCTAAACACTACTGAGAGCCAGAGGCCAATCAGAGAAGCAAGGGCAGTGAATTCAGTTGAGAACAAAACATATCACCATAATTGTGGAATCCACGTTTGACACCCACCTCTCACCACTGCAGCTAAGAAGAGCTGCAGCTCAGACCTGCTAAATGAAGAATTTAGCTTTGAACTGAGAAGAAGGCCAGCTATGAGGGGAATGCTGTTCACTGGCTGGACAACAAACCCTCTGCTGCAAAGCCAACAACACACTCGTTAAGTTGACTGGTGCAAACATTACATGTGTGCAGTTGTAACAGTAGAAGAGGTGAGTGTGTGTGTGTATCTTTGTTTTACAGAGCCACTTCCACAGGTATTCATTAAAAGGCAAGTTTGGACCTGAGGTGGAGGCAGTGAATGAAACATGAATCGAGGAGCCATGTTCTTTCCTCCTTCAGTGAGTCTAAAGCAGCCTTCGGCTAACAGACGTGTACCAACAAAATCCCCATCAACCCCTCACTCACAATGTAGAATGTTTGGTCTGTTCAAATCTCGTCATATATTTCACCAAAATCATCTCAAATGTAAATACAAATCTAAGGGAGAGCTTCACAAACCAGCCTGACGTCTCATTTGAGGCTCAGAAATCATAGTTTTATTTGAGAAATGACTTTAACAATCTCGTCCACTTTAACAGCGTACCGTCATACTTCTCTGCATATTTAAACATTTGGCAAATTACAAGCTACAGTCTCAGTGTCTCTACCAGAGCTGCACACAGCTTGTAAAACAGTTTTCATGTGGGCAGATTTAACTGCTGGGAATAAAGCACAAGCAACTAAATTGTAGCTGTGAATTACTATGTAACGTTATGACGATTGTAAAATATGAAACTGGCAAGTACAGCTGTTTTAACAGATCCACTTTGTATATTCTCTCCTTGTGTATTCCTTGTATATGGCCCTCTACTAAACATACATTGACTTTGAATACCATGAGCATGCTCTCGTCCTGCTCCATGTGAAAAGTGTCCTGAGATAACTCTTGTTGTGATATGTCATTATAAATCAAATGGAATCGAATTCAAATCAGCTTCCTTTAAAGGAACAGTGTGACTTCAATATTTCTGTGTGTGGAGTCTTTTTGTTCTATAAAATGTATCACATAACAACCTTAAAGAGCCGCCCTTCATCCAGCCACACAGGTGATTTCACTAATGCTGCCTAATTACTAGTGCTCTGCTTGATTGACATCTCTCTCACCTTGAGTCCTGTACGCAATGGGAGGAGCAACGTACCCTGTTATTATTAGTAGTGCAAAGTATTTGTTTGATGAAATGACAAAATTCCCAAAACAGCAACACCCGTCTAGATGTCTGAGCAGAGAGGTTGAACACCATCTCTCTGCAGAGCCTCTCATTCCCACCTGTAGCTGTGTGTCATTGTATGAAGTACAATGTATGTACGATGTAGTGGAGTTGATATTAAGTGGCCTGCAATGACAATTCTCAAGGAGTACAGAGTACTTAAGTAGATGTAGTGAGTTGCTGCTGGTCTGCAGGGCAGGTGTTTGAGGTGTCATGAAAGTGTCAGATATACAGTATGTAACCTAATGTAAACAGTGGTAATACAGAGGTATCCTTGACACTATGGGCCCTAGTTTCGTAGACCAGCGCAGGGCGGCGCAGGGTGGCGGAGCCGGCGCAATGCAAGTTTCGACCCGCGCAGCCTTGCGCACCGTCAGTTTGGCAGTTTGGTGGATCGCCTGCGCCAAGATGGGTGTGGCGGCGCAGCAGGGGGAGGCGTCACAGATTCAGCTTGGCGTAGCGGAAGTTTCGTGGCAAAAAGCCTCGCCGAGACTGCGCTGAAAGCTCGCCAGCTCCGACCTGGTCTACTTTCGGCGCAAGGCGCAAATAAAGTCCATTCATTCAATGCGAATCACAGCTGGCGGAGTGGAAGTTTGGTTGACGGCGCGCAGTGCGCACACGTCACCGAGACCTCACAGGCAGGTTTCCACAGTTTCAGGCACATTTAAATGCAATAAATAATCACAACAAACACTATTTAATGCAACTAATTGAATCAACACGTGAATTTATATCTATATAGATTGTCCCGTCACATCTGACGTCAGATCAAAGGCGGATGGCACGCGTAACGGAAACTCAGCCTCTCGGACCAAAACATCTCCCTCTCTCTCTCCTGTTTTTTATAATATCGGCATTGTTATTATTATGATACGCACGCACAGCGCGTGATGCGCGTGGTGGGAGCGGCGGCGCTGCTTCTGTCATCGGGTTGTCAAGTGACGGAACTTGCACTGAACCTCCCCTAACGCATTAAAGGTGAGGAGAGGAGTTCATTTGATTGGTGAAGATCTGAATCGGCTGTATTAATCCCAGTCCACGCCTCGTCTCCTCCTCGTCTCCCACTCACGCCTTCTTCTCCTTCCTCTTTCCCACTTTCGCGGGTAGGAGTGACGGGAGGTGTGCCTGCGCGAGCCTGCGCGGTGCACGAAACTTGCGAAGTCCAGGCGGACACACCCCGTCGGCGTGGCGCAGGTGCGCTGAAAGCTGACTGCGCCTGGTCTACGAAACTAGGGCCCTATAAGTAAAACCAAACAAAAACAGAAAACAATACCTGTAAAACATCTGTAAATAAGGGTAACTTGAACATTTCAACCATATTTTCTGATGTTTTTGTGTCTAAGTGAGTGATAGACTGGCCTAGTATTGAGGGAGACGGCTTTTACCGGCAGCCATTGTTAAAATAATTTTTCCCGTAAACGAATAAATTCACCAGAGGAGGAGATCGGAGACATAAGTTAAGTTGACGTCTGACTTTAATCTTTACAAGAGGAGCAGTTCCAGTGCAACAACGTATGAGGATGCTACAGAGGAAGTGCTCAAATCATTGTTGTGACTTGAGTCTTTTAAAGGCACAGGAGATAACGCGTCATTGAAAACATGTAATACAAGACATCATGTGCACAGGGCCCCTGATAACGGTTAGCTGTTCTGCAGGATAGCTTTAGGCCCTGTTTAGGTCATCAGTGGAAATACTAAAGTCATTGAAACACTAAAATCATGTGGTTATACAAAATTCTTATAACAGCCATGACATGAGAGAAAGACTGTTTCAACTTTAGGTCTTCTAAAAGGGCTTGTTTTTGCTTTAACAGGCACCTCATGGTCTTTGGTTGTGTTTGGTTAATTTCCTGTTTATTTTGAATATCCTGCCTCATATGTTTGTTTGTCTCTCATTACTGTTGTCTGTCCTACTCTGATTCGTTTCTTGTGGATTTAGTTTGTGGTTCACGTAACCAGTTATCTGACACGACTCACTCATTCAATACTCTACTCACTTTCTATGTAGAGGACTATATAGAGGACTATGTAGAGGACCATATAGAGGACTATGTAGAGGACTATGTAGAGGACTATATACAGGACTATGTAGAGGACTATATAGAGGACTATGTAGAGGACCATATAGAGGACTATGTAGAGGACCATATAGAGGACTATGTAGAGGACTATGTAGAGGACTATATAGAGGACTATGTAGAGGACTATGTAGAGGACTATATACAGGACTATGTAGAGGACTATGTAGAGGACTATGTAGAGGACTATATACAGGACTATGTAGAGGACCATATAGATGACTATGTAGAGGACTATGTAGAGGACTATATAGAGGACTATATAGAGGACCATATAGAGGACTATGTAGAGGACTATGTAGAGGACTATGTAGAGGACTATATAGAGGACTATGTAGAGGACTATATAGGGGACTATGTAGAGGACTATATAGAGGACTATGTAGAGGTCTATATAGAGGACTATGTAGAGGACTATGTAGAGGACTATATACAGGACTATGTAGAGGACTATATACAGGACTATGTAGAGGACTATGTAGAGGACCATATAGAGGACTATGTAGAGGACTATATAGAGGACTATATCGAGGACCATATAGAGGACTATGTAGAGGACTATATAGAGGACTATGTAGAGGACTATGTAGAGGACTATATAGAGGACTATGTAGAGGACTATATAGAGGACTATGTAGAGGTCTATATAGAGGACTATGTAGAGGACTATGTAGAGGACTATATAGAGGACTATGTAGAGGACTATATAGAGGACTATGTAGAGGACTATGTAGAGGACTCTATACAGGACTATGTAGAGGACTATGTAGAGGACTATATACAGGACTATGTAGAGGACCATATAGATGACTATGTAGAGGACTATGTAGAGGACTATATAGAGGACTATATAGAGGACCATATAGAGGACTATGTAGAGGACTATGTAGAGGACTATGTAGAGGACTATATAGAGGACTATGTAGAGGACTATATAGGGGACTATGTAGAGGACTATATAGAGGACTATGTAGAGGTCTATATAGAGGACTATGTAGAGGACTATGTAGAGGACTATATACAGGACTATGTAGAGGACTATATACAGGACTATGTAGAGGACTATGTAGAGGACCATATAGAGGACTATGTAGAGGACTATATAGAGGACTATATCGAGGACCATATAGAGGACTATGTAGAGGACTATATAGAGGACTATGTAGAGGACTATGTAGAGGACTATATAGAGGACTATGTAGAGGACTATATAGAGGACTATGTAGAGGTCTATATAGAGGACTATATCGAGGACCATATAGAGGACTATGTAGAGGACTATGTAGAGGACTATATAGATGACTATGTAGAGGACTATATAGAGGACTATGTAGAGGACTATGTAGAGGACCATATAGAGGACTATGTAGAGGACTATATAAAGGACTATGTAGAGGACTATGTAGAGGACTATATAGAGGACTATCTAGAGGAGTATGTAGAGGACTAAATAGAGGACTATGTAGAGGACTATATAGAGGACTATATACAGGACTATGTAGAGGACTATATAGAGGACTATATAGAGGACTATGTAGAGGACTATATAGAGGACTATATAGAGGACTATATAGAGGACTATGTAGAGGACTATATAGAGGTCTATATAGAGGACTATATAAAGGACTGTGTAGAGGACTATGTAGAGGACTATATAGAGGACTATGTAGAGGACTATATAGAGGACTATATAGAGGACTATATAAAGGACTGTGTAGAGGACTATGTAGAGGACTATGTAGAGGACTATATAGGGGACTATGTAGAGGACTATATAGAGGACTATGTAGAGGTCTATATAGAGGACTATGTAGAGGACTATATACAGGACTATGTAGAGAACTATATACAGGACTATGTAGAGGACTATGTAGAGGACCATATAGAGGACTATGTAGAGGACTATATAGAGGACTAGATCGAGGACCATATAGAGGACTATGTAGAGGACTATATAGAGGACTATGTAGAGGACTATATAGAGGACTATGTAGAGGTCTATATAGAGGACTATGTAGAGGACTATGTAGAGGACTATATAGAGGACTATGTAGAGGACTATGTAGAGGACTATATAGAGGACTATGTAGAGGACTATGTAGAGGACTATATAGAGGACTATGTAGAGGACTATGTAGAGGACTATGTAGAGGACTATATACAGGACTATGTAGAGGACCATATAGATGACTATGTAGAGGACTATGTAGAGGACTATATAGAGGACTATATAGAGGACCATATAGAGGACTATGTAGAGGACTATGTAGATGACTATGTAGAGGACTATATAGAGGACTATGTAGAGGACTATATAGGGGACTATGTAGAGGACTATGTAGAGGACTATGTAGAGGTCTATATAGAGGACTATGTAGAGGACTATGTAGAGGACTATATACAGGACTATGTAGAGGACTATATACAGGACTATGTAGAGGACTATGTAGAGGACCATATAGAGGACTATGTAGAGGACTATATAGAGGACTATATCGAAGACCATATAGAGGACTATGTAGAGGACTATATAGAGGACTATGTAGAGGACTATGTAGAGGACTATGTAGAGGTCTATATAGAGGACTATGTAGAGGACTATGTAGAGGACTATATATAGGACTATGTAGAGGACTATATACAGGACTATGTAGAGGACTATGTAGAGGACCATATAGAGGACTATGTAGAGGACTATATAGAGGACTATATCGAGGACCATATAGAGGACTATGTAGAGGACTATATAGAGGACTATGTAGAGGACTATGTAGAGGACTATATAGAGGACTATGTAGAGGACTATATAGAGGACTATGTAGAGGTCTATATAGAGGACTATGTAGAGGACTATGTAGAGGACTATATAGATGACTATGTAGAGGACTATATAGAGGACTATGTAGAGGACTATGTAGAGGACCATATAGAGGACTATGTAGAGGACTATATAAAGGACTATGTAGAGGACTATATAGAGGACTATATAGAGGACTATATAGAGGACTATATACAGGACTATGTAGAGGACTATATAGAGGACTATATAGAGGACTATGTAGAGGACTATATAGAGGACTATATAAAGGACTATGTAGAGGACTATATAGAGGACTATATAGAGGACTATGTAGAGGACTATATAGAGGACTATGTAGAGGACTATATAAAGGACTATGTAGAGGACTACATAGAGGACTATATAGAGGACTATGTAGAGGACTATATAGAGGACTATGTAGAGGACTATATAGAGGACTATGTAGAGGACTATGTAGAGGACCATATAGAGGACTATGTAGAGGACTATATAGAGGACTATATAAAGGACTATGTAGAGGACTATATAGAGGACTATATAGAGGACTATGTAGAGGACTATATAGAGGACTATGTAGAGGACTATATAGAGGTCTATATAGAGGACTATGTAGAGGACTATGTAGAGGACTATATACAGGACTATGTAGAGGACTATATACAGGACTATGTAGAGGACTATGTAGAGGACCATATAGAGGACTATGTAGAGGACTATATAGAGGACTATATCGAGGACCATATAGAGGACTATGTAGAGGACTATATAGAGGACTATGTAGAGGACTATGTAGAGGACTATGTAGAGGTCTATATAGAGGACTATGTAGAGGACTATGTAGAGGACTATATACAGGACTATGTAGAGGACTATATACAGGACTATGTAGAGGACTATGTAGAGGACCATATAGAGGACTATGTAGAGGACTATATAGAGGACTATATCGAGGACCATATAGAGGACTATGTAGAGGACTATATAGAGGACTATGTAGAGGACTATGTAGAGGACTATATAGAGGACTATGTAGAGGACTATATAGAGGACTATGTAGAGGTCTATATAGAGGACTATGTAGAGGACTATGTAGAGGACTATATAGATGACTATGTAGAGGACTATATAGAGGACTATGTAGAGGACTATGTAGAGGACCATATAGAGGACTATGTAGAGGACTATATAAAGGACTATGTAGAGGACTATATAGAGGACTATATAGAGGACTATGTAGAGGAGTATGTAGAGGACTAAATAGAGGACTATGTAGAGGACTATATAGAGGACTATATACAGGACTATGTAGAGGACTATATAGAGGACTATATAGAGGACTATGTAGAGGACTATATAGAGGACTATATAGAGGACTATATAGAGGACTATATAGAGGACTATATAAAGGACTGTGTAGAGGACTATGTAGAGGACTATATAGAGGACTATGTAGAGGACTATATAGAGGACTATATAAAGGACTATATAAAGGACTGTGTAGAGGACTATGTAGAGGACTATATAGAGGACTATGTAGAGGACTATGTAGAGGACCATATAGAGGACTATGTAGAGGACCATATAGAGGACTATGTAGAGGACTATATAGAGGACTATATCGAGGACCATATAGAGGACTATGTAGAGGACTATATAGAGGACTATGTAGAGGACTATGTAGAGGACTATATAGATGACTATGTAGAGGACTATATAGAGGACTATGTAGAGGACTATGTAGAGGACCATATAGAGGACCATGTAGAGGACTATATAAAGGACTATGTAGAGGACTATATAGAGGACTATATAGAGGACTATGTAGAGGAGTATGTAGAGGACTAAATAGAGGACTATGTAGAGGACTATATAGAGGACTATATACAGGACTATGTAGAGGACTATATAGAGGACTATATAGAGGACTATGTAGAGGACTATATAGAGGACTATATAGAGGACTATATAGAGGACTATATAGAGGACTATATAAAGGACTGTGTAGAGGACTATGTAGAGGACTATATAGAGGACTATGTAGAGGACTATATAGAGGACTATATAAAGGACTATATAAAGGACTGTGTAGAGGACTATGTAGAGGACTATATAGAGGACTATGTAGAGGACTATATAGAGGACCATATAGAGGACTATGTAGAGGACTATATAGAGGACTATATAAAGGACTATGTAGAGGACTATATAGAGGACTATATAGAGGACTATGTAGAGGACTATATAGAGGACTATGTAGAGGACTATATAAAGGACTATGTAGAGGACTACATAGAGGACTATATAGAGGACTATGTAGAGGACTATATAGAGGACTATGTAGAGGACTATATAGAGGACTATGTAGAGGACTATGTAGAGGACCATATAGAGGACTATGTAGAGGACTATATAGAGGACTATATAAAGGACTATGTAGAGGACTATATAGAGGACTATATAGAGGACTATGTAGAGGACTATATAGAGGACTATGTAGAGGACTATATAAAGGACTATGTAGAGGACTATATAGAGGACTATGTAGAGGACTATATAGAGGACTATGTAGAGGACTATATAAAGGACTATGTAGAGGACTATATAGAGGACTATATAGAGGACTATGTAGAGGACTATATAGAGGACTATGTAGAGGACTATGTAGAGGACCATATAGAGGACTATGTAGAGGACTATATAGAGGACTATATAAAGGACTATGTAGAGGACTATATAGAGGACTATGTAGAGGACTATATAGAGGACTATGTAGAGGACTATATAGAGGACTATATAGAGGACTATGTAGAGGACTATATAGAGGACTATGTAGAGGACTATATAAAGGACTATGTAGAGGACTATATAGAGGACTATGTAGAGGACTATATAGAGGACTATGTAGAGGACTATATAGAGGACTATGTAGAGGACTATGTAGAGGACTATATAGAGGACTATGTAGAGGACTATATAGAGGACTATGTAGAGGACTATGTAGAGGACTATATAGAGGACTATGTAGAGGACTATGTAGAGGACTATATAGAGGACTATGTAGAGGACTATGTAGAGGACTATGTAGAGGACTATGTAGAGGACTATATAAAGGACTATATAGAGGACTATGTAGAGGACTATATAGAGGACTATGTAGAGGACTATATAAAGGACTATGTAGAGGACTATATAGAGGACTATGTAGAGGACTATGTAGAGGACTATGTAGAGGACTATATAAAGGACTATGTAGAGGACTATGTAGAGGACTATATAGAGGACTATGTAGAGGACTATGTAGAGGACTATATAGAGGACTATGTAGAGGACTATGTAGAGGACTATATAGAGGACTATGTAGAGGACTATGTAGAGGACTATGTAGAGGACTATATAAAGGACTATGTAGAGGACTATGTAGAGGACTATATAAAGGACTATGTAGAGGACTATGTAGAGGACTATATAGAGGACTATGTAGAGGACTATGTAGAGGACTATGTAGAGGACTATATAAAGGACTATGTAGAGGACTATGTAGAGGACTATATAGAGGACTATATAAAGGACTATATAGAGGAACATATATTGAGCTCATCTGTAAAATGCTAAAAAACACTTTGAGACACTCCTCAGGTTATTTTGTCTGGTCCAATAATTTTGTGTCGTATCTATGATGGCTGGTGGATCACCTCAGCTGACCATCCGCCTCTTTGACCATGTTTACAGTTAGCCTGTGTGTCACTGCCAAGAAGGCGACTGCCGGCAATGCCCGCTTTTAACTTGGTTAACCCATCCATCCATCCATCCATCTGTCCGTCCATCCATCCATCCATCCATCTGTCCGTCCATCCATCTGTCCGTCCATCCATCCATCCATCCGTCCGTCCATCCGGGAAACATATTTTGTTGTTTGCTCTACCTATCAAAAATTAGTTTCAAACAAGTCCTTGGAGGTCTGGGTGGTGGACGGGTCCAAAAACACAGGACTTTAATCAGGAGACCAACGGTAGTGTCCCGTTAGGACCAACGATTTGTTGTTTTTGTTTTGTTTCAATTTCATAGTAATTTTTTATCCAACCATGTTGTTTTTGTACTAATTCTAACCAGGTGGTTTGTTGTCTAAACATAACTATGGAGTTGTTTTGTAACTAACTGTTCCAAACTGAGACCGAAGTGAGAGGAGTTTTGGTATCAAGCACCATTTGTTCCAGGAGAAAGTTGCTCTGCGGATGTGTCCTTGTTTTATGTGGAGCTGGTATGTGTGGTGTATTTAATCAGTCCAGAATCTGCCTGCACATCTGAATAAAAGTCATCTGCCTGCAGAACTGGGAGGACAGAAACTGAGCCCACAAATTGCTCAAACTCATTAACCTATCAAAGCTCATGTGGTCATACACATGCAAATAGGATTCTTACCCCCCCCCCCCCCCCCCCCCCCCCCCTTGATTCTGATGGGTTTGAAAAACTAAAAAAAGTAGTTGACGCTTAGGTTTATTTCTGGGCTTTAAGTGGATTCATAACACCGTGATCGTAGTCGTTTCTCCCAGAGATGTAACTTTACTAAATCTCAAATAGGAGAGATACTTTTGGGACAAACAGTGTCCAGTTTCAGATGTAGCTTTAAATAAGTAAAAACTGTACAGTGGAAACATATCCCAGCTGTAGTCCAATAAAAGGACTGTGGTAACACTACTGTTGGTCTACACAGACAAGTTAATCTTCCCATTTTAAAGGGTCAACCCACCGTTGTTACATTGAGTTTTATTCAGCCTGTGAAAACGTTGCATAATGTCTCATGCTTTGGATTCATCATGTAGGATCCAGTGTTTGGAGTTCAACCCATAGGGACTAGAAATATCTCATCTGTGGAAGTCCACTAGGGAGGAGGTCTGGGCAGGTAATGGATCAAAGGTCACAGGACTGCCTGGGTTGGAGGTTGCTGAATAACCAGCGTGCTGCGGTGAGGATTTGTTTTTGAGCGACCTGCAGTTTGGACACAATCTCTATGAAGCTCAGCTGTTTCAAGCTGATAATTCAGCTGAGTGATTGACTGTTATGAAATATTATCAGTGCACTGTGACTGTGATGTATGTAGCTTTTATTCCAGACATGCCAACACTCCTCTGCTCAAGTCTTTAGTTTCTATCGCTCATTGTTTAGCTATTGTCTTACGCTGACCACACCCTTCTCAATCCCTTCTGTACACATCGCATTCCATATTGTATTAATTGGTTGATGGGTTGGGTAGTGATTCATGCTGCATAGCTTGGCGTATTAGTGAGGAGAATTTTGAAGCAATAATAGCTTCAAAATGAGTGAAATGCCTGAAGAAAGTCAAATCAGCACGTCTTTGTCACAGAAGAAAAGCTTTATATACCATAAAGGTGGAATACATCCCATTACCATCAGTTTGTATTGCTGGGTGTGATTTTATCCTCCCCTTTATTCTTGTTGAATACATGAAACTGAAACACAGACCTCATAAATAACACCAAAGAAATGACAGATCTGAGGTGTGTAACTTTTAGGGGGATGCCACTAAATCCGACACACAATGAACAAATACAGTATTCTCACACAAATGGCATTAAAATCAGCCAAGATCGGAAATATCAAAGTTACAGAATTAAGAATGTACGTACCATTCCATGTTGTAATGTTGTGATGGAGGTGGAGCTCTGTAAAATAAGAGGTCATATTATATATAGTCATTTTATATTATTCAAATCTTAATTTGCAAAATACTTATCAGACAGACAACCAGTCAAACTCATATTTACACTTATTTAGCATCATCACTAACAACTACTCCATTACCCAGAAAGAACACTTGTAGGTAGAAGGTAACACTTGTGTTACTATGATAACAGGGGCCTGTCTGCTTTTATTGTACTTAAATGCTGGTGTGGTAATGAGTACTGACTGATCTGCAAAGTCTATAAGTTGTCATCAAATCATTCAAATTGTACTTCTATACTATATTATTTAATATTTCTTAAATATTATTATTATTATTATTATTAGATTTATTAGCAAAATCGTGACAGTGTCTGGTAGTAGCCCATCCATTCTCCATCCATCCACCCTCAGGGTGGCGGGGGGGCTGGAGCCGATCGAGACAGACAGGTAACCAGACAGACAGGTAACCAGACAGACAGGTAACCAGACAGACATGTAACCAGTCTATCACAGGCTGACATGTAGAGACAGACAGGTAACCAGTCTATCACAGGGCTGACATGTAGAGACAGACAGGTAACCAGTCTATCACAGGGAGACATGTAGAGACAGACAGGTAACCAGTCTATCACAGGGCTGACATGTAGAGACAGACAGGTAACCAGTCTATCACAGGGAGACATGTAGAGACAGACAGGTAACCAGTCTATCACAGGGAGACATGTAGAGACAGACAGGTAACCAGTCTATCACAGGGCTGACATGTAGAGACAGACAGGTAACCAGTCTATCACAGGTAGACATGTAGAGACAGACAGGTAACCAGTCTATCACAGGTAGACATGTAGAGACAGACAGGTAACCAGTCTATCACAGGGAGACATGTAGAGACAGACAGGTAACCAGTCTATCACAGGGAGACATGTAGAGACAGACAGGTAACCAGTCTATCACAGGGAGACATGTAGAGACAGACAGGTAACCAGTCTATCACAGGGAGACATGTAGAGACAGACAGGTAACCACACTGGAGTAGTCATAGAAAGAAAAACAATTCCTCCAGGTTAAAGTAAAGCTCCATTCTGGACTCTGCAGAGATATCTACTATACAAACAGGGTGAGTGGAACGAATGCTTGACCATGTGCACTTCTAGAATTATTACATCAATTATTTTTATATAAATTGCTGCCAAACAAACGTTACATGAATGCATTTAATGTGTGTGTCCTCCATGAAATAGGATCCTCATTATCGTTCTATTGGAATTGTTTTGTGCTGAGCGACACCAAAAGAATGTCCCTGTACACGAAACCAGTAGATTGTGTTTTATTTCACAATCTGCCACGAGACTGGTTTGATAAGTACTCAGCAGAATTTCACAACATCTGAGTACCAAGGCCCCCTTTATCAAAGCAAACATGCCAAAAACATGTGTTCAACATCAAAATCTCAGGTGTCAACCTGGAAGTCAGTGAGCGACGTGTGTGAGAGCGACGGCATTGCTTCATGTGATTTCT
Organism: Eutrigla gurnardus; assembly: GCF_963514095.1. NCBI lineage: Eukaryota > Metazoa > Chordata > Actinopteri > Perciformes > Triglidae > Eutrigla > Eutrigla gurnardus. The sequence continues at coordinate 26,071,270 of NC_139925.1, forward strand.
CTGTAAACCTGGTTAGTCCTGTTAAGGAGTGGTGTGTTTCTTTCTCGCTCCTGCTTTCTAGTCAGGTTTCGGCTGCCAAAAGATCTGCGAAACGCTCTCTGTGACATAGTTTGAATTTGAGGTGTGTGTGTGAGTGTGTGTGTGTACGTGGGAGTGTGTGTGTGTGTGTGTGTGTGTGTGTGTGGGTTTTGCAAGGGGAAAAGGGGGCACTAGGGGAGGCGGTGCTGATGCAGCCCAACCTGTTCTCCTGGCTTGCTTGAAGCTCAGTCATTTAACTGGCAGGTCCATCGCGTCCTGCCAGACAGCAGTGATACACTGAGGAGGAGACATCTCTCCTGGGCTTTCCTCCAGCAGCAGCACACGGTGAGTCCAGCACACACCTCGTCTACGGCCTCTCTTTGCCTGACATGAGGCTCGTGATCAGATCAATTAGTTCTTAAAAAGACTGTTGTTAGTGACAACAAATACAATGTATACACAGAAATCTTGTTCATTATAAGTATTAATTTGACATCTGTTTTATGAAGATCACTCATGTTGTGTTGATGTAGGCGTTCTCAGTCAATATTCTTGTTATTTAGTGGAATTTGTCTTGTGCCTGAATTTGTCATTTGAAGCTTTCTTTTTAAAATTGCGTTTTGAAACGTCATAGCTTTGTTGCTGCAAATCAATATCTTTGGAAACATGTTGCAGTTTCTGGTATAAACAAGTTTATAGATGGATGGATGGATGGATGGATGCATAGATGGACTGACAGACAGATGGATGCACTTTATTTATCCCAGACTGGGAAATGATTTTGTCATAGCGGCCAAAACAACAGTAAATGTAAAAAAAAATGTTTATCCTATTTTTATATTTTACACTGCAGTTGTGTTAGCCTGGTACTGTATGCAATATACATTAGGCAGTGTGCAAATACCAAGTGTTGCTGTCAGTGTGACTGGGACATACCAAACTCTGCTGTCATCTGACTCACACCCATCAGTGTTGATGTCGTCTTTAAAGGAAACACCTATCAACCACACTGTTTTTAATCTCCCGTGACTTCACTGTCTTTCCTGTTTGCTTAGAATTGCTAAATTCTGGTTTGGGGAAGCTTGCATGGAGCCTGAAGCCACTGTGCACTTACTTTGTTCCTTAATATGTCTTTGTCTTGTCTCTGGAAATGGAGGACGCCTGTGCACCTGCATCATTGATTCTAGATTGGTGATCAGATAACAGCAGTCCCCTGACTGTAGTTCTATAGAAAACACCAACAGTTTATACATTTACATGTGGCCTCGCTCTGCACACAGCAAAGCTGCAACTACAGTCAAGACTCCTTGAAAGAGGAGCGTCTGATCAGGTTGCATTAACCCTGATGGGGGTTTGACCGATTATCAAGTATTTTGGAACTAATATTAGTACATCTTTGTGAAAGAAAACACCCTTTTCTGAAGACTTGTTTCACAGCCCATTATTCCCAAACGTAAATCCTGATCTGCTGTTATTCATGCCGCTGTGCTGCGAGTGAATGAACTAGCATTAGCATTTCTAATGGTGGTGTTGGGGTGTGGTTGAAGGGAGGACTGTGTATGCAGGCTGAGCGGTGGGGCATGTCAGTAACAGTGCATCCAAACCAACTGGTTTAGATGCACATTCCAAGAACAATCCTGGCAGAGGCTTTGGATTCCTGAGGTGTGAGGTGAGACGGCATGTGGGCGTCGTCGTTTCTCTGGCAGTCAGGGTCAGAACATTAAAGAGCTGCTGACTACAGGTGATGGACTCCTGGCCCTGAAGAGTTAACTGACCCCTAGTGAAAGCTACAGGCAGCTGATGTAAATGATTTATAAATCTATAAAGAAGATATGAATACCATGACTCTCGATGGTGCTGTTCTCACTATTGCCATCTTCAAGGTCAAAGGATGTATTCATCTTGGGGGAAAGACTTCATGTAGCTTGTACAGGTATGCTGAACCTGAAAGCAAGCCATGAATCAATTTGAACAGTTGTATGTAAATTGGTTAAAATGTTTGTTTGAGTTTTAACCTGATATACACATACAAAGTGACAAAGTACATTTGGTAGGACTACTTCTCAAATCACCTTAATCCAAATCATAGGAAGACCAGCACTTGTCAATTGTTCAGAGTGGACATTTTGTCAAGTTGATTACTACTGGAAACCTACACTGGTGCTTTATTATATAATCTAAGTCGGAATTTAGAGATTTTTTCCCCCCAATAATTAAATAATGACCATTTGTTTAAATTCAGCATTCCTTCCCTGCATCTTCACCTTTCATTGGGTACATTATATAGTTCTTGCTTATTTAAGTTAGAATAAGTCATTGAAACAACTGCCTTCTCTGGTGTTTTACAGATAACTTTGCTGAGGACTTCCCATGGTTTCTTGTATTTCGGTATAAGTTCCATGATATGTGGATGTAAATAAAACTGAGAAATGATGGTAAGTATGAAAAACTGTGACTGTCAACAATCACATGGTGCAAGTTGGAGAAAAATGGTGTCTCATCTTGTGTGTAAACCCATTTTAAACATAGAGCGAGGACAGCCAGAGTAGAAGGTTCTCAGAAAGCCTGGTCCTAGATGACTCTGAGGAAGGAGTCATCATTACTGGAATCACAGATGATACAGTCGCTGCAAAGAGTGGCCTTCAAGCAGGTAAGACACAAACAATTGAATAATGAAACTCATGTTATTCTTAACCAGTATCTGTAGAGAAAGGATTTAGGGAAAAGAAAGAAACTGGTTTTGATGCGTTGTTTCTTGTTGTTCCAGGGGATGAGATTATTGGAGCCACCATACATCTGGACCATCTCAACAAAAAAGAAGTGCTCAGCATCCTGAAGGTCCTGGAGCCATATGATAACAATATGAAGGTTCTGACAAAGAAGCAGCTGAACGCCAGTGCTGACCTTGGCTCCTTGGGATTAGATCTCGAAGACCCTGCAACGGTAAACGTCACAAGGGTTGTTTCTAAACATGTGTAGAGAATTGTTAGCTCACGAGACACTCATTTTCTAGCTGCTAACAGCCACAATTCAGACAATTTCACAAACTGCTGTGAGACTTTGTTACTATATACCACAAGAGGTAAGCCAGAAAATGTATTTTTTGTTGTAATTTGGGTGAGGTGACACTCTGACATGCGTTTTACAGCGGGTGATTAAAACCACCAAGGCTACCATCTTCTAGCATCAGTGATATTTGTGACAAGAGGTGCCTGTGCAGAACTGAGAGGAAATGAAAAGACAAAACCATATCAGCGGATGAACCAGCAGTCTTTAGAGTAGTTTCTTTCCTCAGGCTGAGAGACGCAGAAATGAATCCACCACCCTCCACCTACAAGTTGAATTTCAGTGTGCAATCCTGTTCTACAATGACAATGAATTTTACCTTGATCCTTTAACATAACTGATTGACACAAGAGCTGCTTTAATCAATGTTAACCTACTTTGTTTATCACTCCACTACCAACAGATGCTCAACCTAAAAAAGGATCTGTCATTGGATGCATCAGCTGAGGCACCAGTTGTTTCCCTTGATGGCCTGAGTGGAAAGCTAAATGCTGCACAGGAATTGACAGGTGAAATAGGTGGTCCCACTCTCAATGGAGACCTGCCCAATCTCAGTCTTAACAAACCCTCAGCTGATGCTGGCGCCAAGCTCACAATGCCCTCCTTTGGACTGACTGGACCAGATATAAAAGGAGATCTTGATGGCTCCCTCAATGCACCTGATGTCAGTGTCACAACTCCCAAGATCAACACCACCAGTGCATCGCTTGACATTGAGAAACCAGGAATCAAGACAGGCAACGGGAAATACAAGCCCCCAAAATTCAAAATGCCACACTTCAGTCTGCCTCAACTGCGAACACCAAAGGCAGACATGGCTGTGTCTGGTGATGTAGATCTCCCCTCTGTCAATGGAAATCTGGAGACGCCAGACCTCAATCTGTCTGCCCCAAAATTAGATCTTAAAAGTCCAGATTTAAACCTGAATGGGCCTAAAATGGATCTGAATGGTACTGGCATAAATTTAGAAGCACCAAATGCTGACATCGAGGCACCCTCAAGCAAAATCAGATGGCCCCATCAAAAATGGAAGGGTCCCAAAGTTAAAGGACCAGATGCTGACCTAAATGCTGACCTAAGTGCACCAGATGTTGACATTGATATTCCCAAAGTTGACATCAACAGCCCTGATCTAGATGTTCAAACCCCAAATCTTGACGTTGATGGTAAACTCAACTGGCGTAATTTAAAATGGAAGAAACCCAAACTTCATGGCCCAAAAGCTGATCTCAATTTAGACGCAAACCTGAACACACCAAATGTTGAAGCCTCTCTTCCAAAAGTACAGGGTGGAATAAGTGCTCCAGATATTGACATTAATTTGCCAAATACTAATGTTGAAGGCCCTGATATAGACATGCAAACCCCAAATCTTGACATGGATACCCCATCTGGTAAAATCAACTGGCCTCACCTGAAATGGAAGAAACCCAAACTTCAAGGCCCAACAGCAGACTTAAACATAGATGCAGACTTAAACACACCTGATTTAAATGTATCAACTCCAAAGCTTGAGGGTGACATTAATGTACCTAATGCTGAGCTGAATCTGCCAAAAGGTGACCTTAACGGCCCCAATGTAGACTTGCAGGGCCCAGATCTTGAAATTGACTCTCCAAAAATTAACTGGCCTCATCTGAAGTGGAAGAAACCCAAACTTCATGGACCCACAGGTGATATTGACCTTAATGCAGATCTCAACACACCAGATGTTGATCTCTCTACTCCAAACATCAATGGTGAGATAAGCACACCAGATGTTGATCTGAGTCTACCAAAAGCTGATGTTGATGTTAAAGCACCAGATGCTGGCAAAATCAGGTTCCCAACACTCAAAAAGCCCAAGTTCCTGCTTTCTGGGCCAAAGGTGAAGGGCCCAGATATTGATCTTGATGCTGATATAAAAGCACCTGACCTCAGTCTCTCTCCTCAAGCAACACTTGATGGACCTGATGTTGATGTTAATGCACCAAATGTAGATATTGGGGCTCAATCTGGAAAATTGAAATGGCCTACTCTTAAAAGGTCAAAGTTGTCTGGCCCTAAAATTAATGGTCCAGATGCAGGTATAGATGTTGATGTCTCGGCCCCTGACTTAAGTGTTACAGCTCCAAAGGTTGATGGTAAGATAGATGCACCTGATGTAAATCTAAACTTACCAAAAGCTGACCTGGATGGCCCTGAATTAGACATTAATTCTCCAGAGGTTGAAGGATCTGGAATATTAAAATGGTTCAACTTCAAGAAACCCAAATTTGGCACACTAAAGGGTCCAAAGGGTAACATTGATGCTGATATGAAGATACCCGACGTGGACCTCAAGGCGCCTGATGTGGATTTGAGTGCACCAAAAATTGAGGGTGGAATTGAGGCTCCAGACCTTAATATAGGCATGCCTAATCTTAATGCCGTAGATCCAGATGTCAATCTTAATGGTCCAGGTATTGGCGGAGATATTGACCCACCTGATGGTAAGCTTAGGTTACCTAAATTTAAACTTCCCAAATTTCAAGGGCCAAAAGTAAAGGGTCCTGAATTGGATGCTGATTTAAAACCACCAGGCATTGATGCCAGTCTCGATTTACCAAAAGGCAATGTGGATGCACCTACAGTAGACCTAAAAGCATCAGATCTCAACTTGTCTGCACCAAAAATTGGCCTTGATGCACCAGATCTTGACATTAATTTGCCAAAAGCTGATCTGAAAGGTCCCCATGTAGACCTTCAGGGTCCAGATGTTGATGCCTCAGCCGGAAAATTCAAACTACCCAAAATAAATGTACCCAAGTTTAACTTATCAGGGCCGAAGGTAAAAGGGCCTGATCTTGATGTTGATGGTGTTTCTTCTGATGTAAATCTTAACTTGCCAACAACCGATGTCAAAGCACCAAACTTGAATCTTTCTGCTCCCACTATTAAAGGAGATCTCAGTACACCAGATCTAGATCTGGATGCTGATCTTAAGACAGATATTGGCCTTTCAGCCCCCAAAACAAACATCAGTTTACCAGACTTAAATCTTTCTTCCCCGAAAACTAAGGGTCCAGATGTGAACCTTCATTTGCCCGAAGCTGATGTCAAAGGACCCAGTTTAGATCTACCAAAAGCGGCTCTCCAGATACCTGATATTGATGTGAAAGCACCTGATCTCAGTCTATCTTCACCAAAAATAGATTTGCCAAAAGCTAAACTGGAAGCACCTGTCACACTAAATTCCCCAAATCTGGATATCAACCTGCCCAAAGCAGACCTCAAAGGACCTGATGCACAGTTAAAAACACCAAATATTGATTTGGATTCACATCTGGGTGACTTTAATTTGCCTCATTTTAAGCTTCCAAAACTTGGTCTTTCAAGTCCTGAAGTAGATGTTCCAAATGTTCAGCCTTCAGTGCAGGCTGGAATTGAGGCACCAAAGCTTGAAATAGGCACCCCTGTGGGAAATTTGGAAGGACCCATAGCTCCAAATGTAGATGCTAATCTGGAAAAGTCTAAATTGCCACATTTTAAGTTTCCAAAGTTAAACCTTCCAGGACTCAAAAAAGCAGAGGTTAATACCAGTGCAAATCTTGAAGTCTCACCTGATGTGAAGGTCAAAACCCCCAGCATTGAAGGAGGGCTCAGTCCACCTGACTTAAGTGTCTCTACTCCAGAAGTGAAGACAAGCCTCAACACACCTGAACTGGATATCACAGCTGAACCAGATGCTGAAGTGAAAGGTTCTCCAAAAAGTAAGCTAAAATGGCCCTTCAAATGGGGATTAAAGTCTGGTTCGGTAGATGAAGAAGGAACTGGTGTTGACTCTGGAGCTGATGTGTCTTATTCTGAGATGGAGGTTCCAGTGTTCAGAACCCACAGACTGCCCAGGAACAGCTTTGATGGCACTGAAGACATTGCTGATATCTTAAGTTTATCAAAACTTGACACAGAAACAAAAGATTATGTCATCAGCAAAGGGATCCGCTTGCCAATAGTGAATCCAACATCAAAGGCTGGAGAAAAGATTGACGTAATGGAGAGACTGAAAATGGCAAAGGAAAAATCGTCCTCCACTAATGTGTCACCAACTGATGTGAAAACAAATATGGATCTGAAGCTTGCCAACCCGAGTCTTGATGTTAGTACCTCTGCAGCAGCAGATTCTTCTTTGGTGAGAGGAGGTACCTTCAAAGTAGAGAAGCCAGAGTCTGTACTGGGTCTGGTAGCCCCTGAAATTTCCACATCAGATGAAAATGACAAACTGTCACTGAGCCTCTCCAATATGCTTGGCCTTAATATCTAGGATTCAGATGCTGACTGGTTCCTGTTAGGCTAATCTGATAATTAAAGCTTCAGTCCAGAAACCTTGTAAATACATGTAACTAAACCAATACTTTGCCTTTGTTTGTGACCATAATGGCAGATGTTAACTGTTTCTTTAACATTTGCTACAGTTTTCTGCCAATAATGCCAGCTACTAGTAATGCACAGGTCAGCGTATGTTATTACCCACACCCACTCGACCCCTTATTAGAGCCAATCCGCACTGGTTGATCCACAAAAATATGTGTTCATCAACCACTGAACCTGATTTGACCCAAAAAGCACCAACATTCTGCATTATAGTAGTGTAGCACAATGGTCAGGTCTGCCTCTAATATTTTCTAATCAGCTCGGCCTGAACCCGCCTGACCTACGCATTACTACCAGCTACAGTATCACTCTTGTGTAATAACTTCAGGCAGCCAAGTGAAGAAAATTGTTTTCATAAACTATGTGTATATTCCTGTTATTTATATAAGCTTTATTTCTCAACATTGTTGATTTGGAAGTATGTTACATTATACATAACTGCCTCAGTATTGCATATGATCACAATGAGCTGTTTAAATTTCTGAGAAGTGCATTACTGACCTTAAAATCTTTATATAAGAGAATTGCGTGAATGTATTTGTTGATTCTTCAATAAATAACTCAATTGTTTCTATATGCTTGTGATTCTTTACTAGAAAATAAATAAATACAACTGATGATGTGTTAGTTTGTATGCAAAGTAAATTAATGTATGAAAATGAAAGAGGCTTTTTTATTTTACAAATTATTTATCTAATAAATGACTAGGAAATTATTAATAATTGTAGAAATTTCGATGAAACAATAGCTCAAGTTGAACTCAAATACATTTTAATGTATTACTGGAAACTTAACTAAACAACAAGTTTAATTGTGTGCTTCCCTGAAAATTTATTTTTCTGCTAATTATTTGGAATAGACCTACATCTATTGGAAGTGAACCAACTGTCTCTATTTCCCCTTCAGTTAGCATCTAATTACATAGTTCTTTCAAGAAACCTTTTGGAAATTATTTGGAAGTTAAGAAGCTGTAATAATATATTGTTGTTGATAATAACATAAAGACAGATTGTAATATAATTTCTTATTAAAAACAAAATTCCTGTTGACATCCCATTCTTAACCCATAGGGTTTAATACGACATCGATCCACCCTTTGCAGCTATAAGAGCTTCAACTCTTCTGGGAAGGCTTCCCACAAGGTTTAGGGACTTTTTGACCATTCTTCCAGAAGTGTATTTGTGAGGTCACACACTGATGTTGGAGGGAAGGCCTGGCTCTCAGTCTCCACTCTAATTCATCCGAAAGGTGTTCTATCGGGTTGAGGTCAGGACTCTGTGCAGGCCAGTCAAGTTCATCCACACCAAACTCTCTCCTCCATGTCTTTATGGACCTTGCTTTGTGCACTGGTGCACAGTCATGTTGGAACAGGAAGGGGTCATCCCCAAACTGTTCCACAAAGTTGGGAGCATGGAATTGTCCAACATCTCTTGGTATGCTGAAGCATTCAGAGTTCCTTTCACTGGAACTAAAGGGCCAAGCCCAGCTCCTGAAAAACACCCCCACACCATAATCCCCCTCCACCAAACTTTACACGTGGCACAATGCAGTCAGACAAGTACTGTTGTCCTGGCAAGCGCCAAACCCAGACTCGTCCATCAGATTACCAGATGGAGAAGCGTGATTGGTCACTCCAGAGAAGGCGTCTCCACTGCTTTAGAGTCCAGTGGCGGCGTGCTTTACACAACTGCATCCGACGCTTTGCATTGCACTTGCTGATGTATGGCTTGGATGCAGCTGATTGCCATGGAAACCCATTCCATGAAGCTCTCTACACTGTTCTTGAGCTAATCTGAAGGCCACATGAAGTTTGGAGGTCTGTAGTGATTGACTGCAGAAAGTTGGTGACCTCTGTGCACTATGTGCCTCAGCATCCGCTGACCCCGCTCCGTCATTTTACGTGGTCTACCACTTTTTGGCTGAGTTGCTGTCGTTCCCAATCACTTCCACTTTGTTCTAATCCCACTGACAGTTGACTGTGGAATATTTAGGAGTGAGGACATTTCATGACTGGACTTGTTGCACAGGTGGCACCCTATCAAAGTACCACGCTGGAATTCACTGAGCTTCTGAGAGCGACCCATTCTTTCACACGTTTGTAGAAACAGTCTGCATGCATCGGTGCTTGCTTTTATACACCTGTGGCCATGGAAGTGATTCACCTGATTTCAATTATTTGGAAGTGAATACTTTTGTCAATATAGTGTATCTGGATAGTTAGCAAGTTAGGTAGTGAGTTAGCTAGCTAGCTTGCTTTCTGTAACCAGTGTAGCATTAATTAATGGCTGAAATAACAAGATAGCTAACTATCCAACTATCTGTTTGTTAGTTAGCTAGCTTGCTAATTTCACTGCTGTAATATTGCACTTGTTACAGAAAATGAGCTGAACAGAGTTATCACTCATCTGACAATAGCCTATCAATGTTGTTTCCTTCAGTGTCACTGAGTTAACTAAATTGTTAAGTTTGATTTATTAATTCTGTCTCTGTGCTTCCTGATGTTATTCCACTGCTTTTCTCTACTACAAAACATCGCCTCAGTGATTCACCGTAGATATAAAAATGTCCTCCTCTGCTACGCTGATTGGAATGGGAATGTCCATTTTACTTCTGTTTTATTTCTACGGCTAAGATATTTCACTGGATCAGTGAAAACTTTGAGCTGCTGGTCACTGTAGGAAAAGTTAAGTGATCACCAAAGTCATAGGATTCATGCTCTGGGGACCATGAATCACAAGGAAGGCCTTTATTGATCCCCAGAGGGGAAATTCAGGTAGTTAAAACCATAACTGTTTGTACAAAATAACTTGAGCTAGTTCATTTTGAATCAAAGTGGTGGAACAACTGACAAAACAACAGACCGATTGGCTGTAAGACAAGACAACATTGCCATCCACAGAGTCACGCCGCCACTTAAGTAGAAAGTCTTGTAAGTAAGATCCTGTGCTACCTGAAGCACCCAGTGATCATGACATTGTCTACAGTACGTTTTAGGCTCTATCTCTTTAAGAACACTCGCTGAAGTTATTAATGATAAAAAGCTTATGAAGAAGAAGAAATCCCTAACAAGTACAGCCCTGACAGAAGAAAACTAGACAGAGACTCAAACTGGTTAATTTGTCTGTTGCCAGCGTGACGGCCAGTCCTTCTCTATCCAGCCCTGCAGCAGTCGCAGCACATCAATGCGCTCGTAGATGCGGCAAAGTTCGCCGAGCTCAGTGACCATCTTCTGGTTGTAGCGCAGCAGGAACTCCTGGGTGGGGCTGTGGGACAAGGAGCCCTGGGTCCGGTGCTCTAGCAGGGTCAGTTCATCGTAGCTCATTCCCCAGCGACTTGCAAAGTTCTTCCAGTTTTTGATGGTGCAGTGGTTTGGATCCAGCTTGAGCCGCAATAAGTCCAGGAGGTCCTTGTCGTTCATAAGGTCACTTATCTTGGGAGGAGGGGCTAGGCAGCAGCACTTTTCACAGGGGCTGCTGAGTATCTGCAGTTCTTTGGGGTAGTCTGAGATCAGAGATGGACAAAGACGAGTCAGCTCAAATATTAAGCCCACAGTATATTGAAATTTAAAATGGAATAAATATCTCAACTGAAGTTGAATTGACTTTTTAATGCATGTTTTCAGTCACTTCGATGATCTGCCTCCTGATGGCCATATCACGTGGTGGTCTACGGTGCCCACCAACTCGCCCTACTCCCCACCTGTCCCTATTGTCACCTGTCAGATAACTATTCTCACTGAAAATGTGTAATTTGCTGTCACATCAATAATGGTATCTTCCTTTTTAGATGCGACCGGTCAATTGGGGCAAATGGCAGCAGAAAACTTCTTCTGCTAACATGCTAGTGTTGCTAAGCCGTTTCAGGTTAAAAATCTTTTTTCATGCAGTCAGGATTTTGCACTTATTATAATATTATAAGAATGGATACCTGGTGAAGTAGATGTTGGGCAGGTGCAATCTTCATCATCTTGAACTGGCTACAACACAGAGAAACACAATGCATTACAACTAGTTATATCACATCCAGTGTATGTCTGCAACAGGAAGACAACCATTCTCCTCTCACACCTTATGCTCTTCCACATCAGCAGATTATACGCTACTTTATATGATAATATAAACATATGTCACTTAATAAAACATAATTAACCATTGCCTCTAGTGTGGACCCTCATTGATTTACAACATCGTTCCTAAAGTATGTGCAGCAGCACTCTGGGGTGCCTGGAAGGTAGACTGAGGGTGCTGCAGGATTTTTCGTAGCATTGATCATTTATTGTAAATTTTTATAATGTTTGAATATGTTGAAATAAATATAAAAACACAGTACACACAGTATTTAATAGAAAAAGTGAAGCCAAGTTGAAGTCCCTAAGACCTGTCATTTCCCTAATGGCCACCAGGGGGCGACTCCTCTCTGATTGTATGAGAAAATGGCCCTTCTTCCCACTTGATTTTCTATCGCAGAAAGGAGTTCATGGTCTCAATAACTACTTTCAAGCCTTTTTGAATACAGCCGGAACTGTAGATTCAAATAGAGCATAAATCTGGCATAAAACAGACACTTTGCCACAATGAATCCTTAACATTCTCACGCAATGACAAACAAATACATAACTGATAACTTTGTGACTTGAAGGGACTTTATTATATCTGTGATCCAGATCACAAGCCAGACCACAGCTGTCTCAGTCTAACTCAGGGGTGTCCAATTGTATCCAAGAAGAGCCAGGTCCAGGTCTAAAGGAGCTCTGAAAGGAAGCATTGGAGCTTTCCTTTGGATTTAGAGAATTCCAATGGCTCTTATCATTGTGGCCACTTGTTTACTTCCGGGTCACTTCTTCTTCTCACCCGATCTCTAAGGGAGACGCCAGCCACCCTCCTGAGGAAACTCATTTCAGCTGCTTTTACCAGCAATCTAGTTCTTTTGGTCATGACCCATCCCTCATGACCATAGGCGAGGGTAGGAGCGAAGACCTCCGGCTCAGCTCTCATTTCGTGCAGTACAGCGAATGCAATACCATCCCCGCTGCTCCGATGCTCCGGCCAATCTCACCTTCCATTGTACCCTCACTCGTGAACAAGACCCTGAGGTACTTGAACTCCTTCACTTGGGGTAAGGACTCATTCCCTACCCGGAACAGGCAATCCACTGGTTTCCTGCTGAGAACCATGGCTTCAGATTTAGAGGTGCTGATCCTCATCCTGACCGCTTCTCATTCAGCTGCGAACCGATCCAGTGAGTGCTGGAGGTCACAGACCGATGATGCCAGCAGGACCACATCATTTGCAAAAAACAGTGATGAGATCTGCACCACACTGCAAACCCTCCTCCCCCCACTATGCCTTGATATCCTGTCCACGAATATCACAAACAGGATTGGTGACAAAGCGCAGCCCTGGCGGATGCCAACCCGCACTGAACATACAATCGACTTACTGCTGAGTACCCAAACACAGCTCTCGCTTTGAGTACAGAGATTGGATGGCCCTAAGAAGTGACCCCCTCACTTCATAATCATGCAGCACCTCCCACAAAATATCCCGGGGCACACGGTCATACGCCTTCTCCAAGTCCACAAAACATGTGTAGACTGGATGGGCATATTCACAGGCCCCCTCCAGGATCCTCGCAAGAGTAAAGAGCTACCCCGTTGTTCCACGGCCAGGATGGAACCTGCATTGTTCCTCTTCAATCAGAGGTTCGTCTATCGGCTGAACTCTTCTTTCCAGCACCTTGGAGTAGACTTTACCAGGGAGGCTGAGTAGTGCGATACCCCTGTAGTTGGTTCCCCACCACCACCCCAGTCTGCCACTCCTTAGGCACTGTCCCCGACTTCGACGCAATGTTGAAGAGACATGTCATCCAAGACAGCCCCTCCACCAAGAAAGTCTTCAGCATTTCTGGACAGATCAATCCCCGGGGCTTTGCCACTGAGGAGTTGTTTGACTACCTCAGTGACTTCCATCAGGGAAATTGACGATGATCCTCCATTAGCTTTCAACTTTTCCTCTACAACAGAGGGCGTATCAGTCGGATTCAGGAGTTCCTCAAAGTGCTCCTTCCACTGCCCGATTACCTCCTCAGTTGAGGTCAACAGTGTCCCATCCTTACTGCTTTTCCAGAAGCACCTTGGTGCCAACCAAAGTCCTTCTCCATGGCTACTTCGAACTCCTCCCACACCCGCTGCTTTGCCTCCCTCACGGCAGAAGCTGCAGCCCCAAGGGCCTGTTGGTACCTTGCAACCACCTCTGGAGCCTTCCGAGATAACATATCCCGGAATAACTCCTTCTTTAGTTGGACGGCTTCCCTGACCACCGGTGTCCACCACGGCGTTCGAGGGTTACCGCCCCTTGAGGCACCGAAGACCTTTAGACCACAGCTCACTGCCGCAGCTTCAGCAATGGAAGCTTTGAACATCGCCCACTCAGGTTCAATGCCCCCAACCTCCAAACCTCAAAGTTGAAGATCATTCGGACAGGGGGCTCCTCCAGCCGTTCCCAGTTCACCCGCACTACTCGTTCACGCACTTGCACTTGCACTCGCACCTGCTCCCTTGACCCGATTCCCTCCCCTCTTCTCCAAGACATCTCACACAACATCTTGCCATTCCTCACCACCCTGACCAACTCCTCCCTCACCTCAGGTGTCATTCCAGTGGCTTTTAAGACTGCTACAGTGAAGCCCCTCCTTAAAAAACCCACCCTAGATGCTGCTGACATCCAAAGCTACAGACCTGTATATCTTCTTTCATTCCTCTCTAAAACCTTGGAACGTGCTGCCTACAACCAACTGTCATCCTATCTCTCGCAGAACAACCTCCTTGACCCTAATCAATCAGGATTCAGGACTGCTCACTCCACCGAGACGGCCCTCCTCACAGGACTGAGTCCCTGTGAGATGCCAGAGCCTCATCCCACTCCTCCGTTCTCATTCTCCTCGACCTATCTGCTGCATTCGACACAGTCAACCACCAAATTCTCCTCTCCACCCTGGCTGAACTTGGCATAACTGACTCTGCTCTCACCTGGTTTACATCATACCTGACAAATGGCACCTTTCAGGTCACATGGAATGGCTCTATGTCCAAACCCTGTTCTCTGGACACGGGTGTCCCTCAAGGCTCAGTATTAGCACCACTTCTGTTCTCACTCTACACCAGATCACTAGGTTGAACTAGGCTGAATAAAACCGAACTCCTCTTCATCCCAGGGAAAGACTGCCCTCGCATGGACCTGTCGGTCACTGTCGAGGGCATCACAGTATTGCCGTCGTCAACTGCGAGGAACCTGGGTGTAATCCTCGATGACCAACTATCCTGCACCCCCAACATCACTGCTGTGGCCCGATCCTGCAGATTTGCCCTCTACAATATCTGCAGGATTTGGCCCTTCCTCACAAAGGATGCAACGCAACTCCTGGTCCAAGCACTGGTCATCTCCCGCCTTGACTACTGCAACTCTCTCCTGGCTGGACTCCCGGCCTCTGCAACTAAACCATTGCATGCAATGTATCTAGAATACTGCAGCACGCCTTGCCTTTAATCTACCCAAATTCTCCCATGTGACCCCCCTCCTCCGTGACCTCCACTGCCTTCTTCTTGTAGCACGCATCCAATTCAAGACGATGGCAATGGCCTTCAGGGCCATCAATGGAATGGCACCCGTCTACCTTCAAACACTGGTCAAACCACATGCTCCGAGGCGAGCACTTCGCTCCTCTACTTCAGATGGCCGGCTAGTACCACCATCGCTGAAATCAAACAAATGTCGCTCAGCAAAGTCCAGACTCTTCTCTGTTCTGGCACCTCAGTGGTGGAACGAACTCCTGACCAATGTCAGGACAGCAGAGTCATTTGCCATCTTCCAAAAAAGGCTCAAGACTCACCTGTTCAGACTTCACCTCGACTACATAGCATGACCCACTAACACCCCCCCCCCCCCAAAAAAAAACCCTTACCCATAGCACTTTGATCAAAGCACTGTTGCTTTTAAGGTATGTTTTGCTGAACAGATTGCTACTTTACTCAGACAAGGATCTAACACTTGTTCTATTTTTAGCTCTTACTTTATCAGCAATGATATGTTGTGGTTTCTTTGTTTCCTTCTTTTGACAAATGTAGTTATTGTAAGTCGCTTCGGACAAAAGCTAAATGACCTAAATGTAAATGTAAACTACTCGTTTGGGCTTACCAGGTTTCTCCCACCCTCTGACCCAACTCACCACCAGATGGTGATCAGTTGACTGCTCCGTCCCTCTCTTCATCCGAGTGTCCAAAAACATGCAGCCTCAGATCAGACGAAACAATCACAAAATCGATCATTGATCTTCGACCTAGGGTGCTCTGGTACCACGTACACTTACGAGCTTCCTTATGTTCCATGACTAGTACAGAAGTCCAGTTCGTTCGGGTTTAGATCAGGGAGGCCGTTCCTCCCAATCACTGCTCCAGGTATCGCTATCGTTGCCAAATTGCACGTTGAAGTCTCCCAGCAGAACTATGGAGTCCCCTACTGGAGCCCCATGCAGGACTCCAATCAGGGTCTCCAAGAAGGCCCGAATACTCCAAACTGCTGTTTAGTGCATATGCACAAACAACAGTCAGAGTGGATTTGTGAGTAAATTTCACCTAATTTCACGTTTCCGTCCTTGTATTTCTCTCTGTAGGAGCTTTAGAAGAGCACTTGATCGTGCTGCAATGGGGCAACACCTCCCTGCCGAGTAAATATCCAATGTCCTGGAAGCAGGACGGCTGAGCAGGTAACACCGTCAGTTAAAAACAGTTTCTCTCGTTGATACTTCCAACAAGCCGATTCTACCAGTGCAGAAAACACAAGAACACAAGTGCAGTGGGACGTTTATTGCTAAAGATTCAGTCACCCAATCAAAACGCTCGAGCCGCGCTACACTTTTCAGCACTAACTTAATTCTCCACAACTATAAAACAACAGAAAGGCATCGATGTGGAACTGGCTAAAGCACAGAGCCGAGCACTGATCCGGATAGTTGGAGCTCTAACACAGTTATCTCACTGTGACGGTCCGCTATATGTTGAGTGGAGATGAAGAGCAGTACTCCAAACTGTCCCCTGTATGAATGTCATATATAGGCTACTGAAGTACGGATCTTTTTATTTAAATCGGTGACTTTATGTTTACAGGTATATTTTTTTTAAAACAGTGACCTTATATTTTAAATATTTTTTGAATATATATTTTCTCCTTGCACACAAAATGTGTACCGAAACAGAACCGAAATATATATAAAAAGAAAAATACTTTCTTTTTTGTGGCAGGTGCACTTTTCCTTTTATATAGGTTATGTGCTTCAAACTGTGGACAAGATGCACTTTCACTGGCTTCTGTCAGTTAAACATGTCTCAACGAAAGCCACGTTGCACTCTACGGTAGATCAAGGCCAGACAGCGAGCCAAGACAGAACGCTGCAGGGAGGTATACGTTCTACCAGTGGTGATTGGACACACTGCAAAGGATAAACTCTTTTTAATTCACACTGCTAACCTTTCCTGCATGTGTATTATCAACAATGGTGTCTTGGAGAAAGCTGCATGGCAAAAATGTCATTAACACTGTGTCTGCCTTCTGAGTTCCTGCTCTGTTATTTACAATATTCACAGCTGCACCTCAAGCTCAGTGGGACAAAACCACATCCTGTGTATTCACAGCCTAAATTAGAAAGTAGTCAGAGTGTGAACCACTGCCAAGGTAGAGAAGAGCTCTCCAAATTTGCTTGTTTCAGATATGCATCTAGGAACACAACACAGATGGCTAGTGATGTGATGTACAATCAAATATGGCGAAGGCATAAAAACTAACCATATAGAAAGAAAAAGAAGAAGCCATAAGAGCAGAGCTACTCTCATAAAAAGTTGAAAGCATATACTGTAATTAAGAAGTGGATGTAGTCATCATGATGTCACCTATTGGTTTGTGGAATACAGTTTTGAAGCATCGAGTTCGGCATTTTGGCCATAACCATCTTGGATTTTTGCAATCAGTATTTGGACTGCGAAGGAGTAAACAAAGTTAGCCTCCATAACAGGTTACCTTTACAGCTCAGTGTTAAAGTCATCTTAGTAGCTAACTGCATTGGTAGCGTGTTAGCGACCTGTCAATCAGCAGGTAAGCCCCGCCCCCTAAAGCATCCCCTGCTTTCTGTACTAAATGAACATCATGCTGTATTGAAGAAGACTTGAAACTAGAGATTGAGACCATAAACTCATGGAAATTATATTTTCTGCCAAATTCACTTTTCTGTTTCTTATATAACAAACAACCATGCAAACATTTTTCAGATTCATTTAAATATCCTATGTCCCAAATTTGGGGAGGAACATTTGTTGGAGAATTTATGTGAAAATGTGACAGTTTACAATAAAAGAAAGTATTGCATCTTTGAAGGTTAAACTGTGTGACAGTTTAGGGACAGGGACAGTGTGAATTATTTGACGTATCTTCTCAACCAAAAAACTCAACTGGATACTTTAGGACAATACGCAGTTCTTTTACAGAATAACCACAGAGAAATATGAGAAGAGAAACGATTTGCGAGTCACATCATTCTGTATAGTACATTTGTTTGTGATATCTATGACACTGACACAATTGAGTCTCTGTGAAAGATGATGATAGGATGATGTTGTTTGAAACAGGTGGTAATACTGACCTGTCGTATTCTGTCTGAGGAGGGGCTCAGGTATCCAGAGGGCATGGAGCTCAGGTGAAGTGTCACAGCATCTGCTGGAGACACAATACCCACTTCAGTGTTTCCTAATAAACACCACTGCAGGAATACTAATAAACTGTTTGCACAATAAGACAAGTTAAAATGTACAGTAACAGAAGTGAAAATGTCATGTAAATCCTCAAATTGAGGCGAGGCTGAAGTTGTCCATTCCCAGCTCCTTTGTTTGTGAAATATCACAAATATCATGTTTCTAATTATAGTATACAGAAGTCTGCACAGGGAAGAGGTTGGGGTTGATGGATGGGTCACTAAGCCAATGTTTACTTATTTTGATAAGTATGGTGGTGTAGTGGGTAGCACTGTCGAGTTTGCATGTTCTCCCCGTGTGAGCGTTGGTTTTCTCCGGGTTCTCCGGCTTCCTCCCACAGTCCAAAGATAGGATATGTTAATTGATGATTCTAAGTTGCCCGTAGGTGTGAATGTGAATGGTTTTCTGTCTCTACATGTCAGCCCTGTGATAGTTTCTGACTGGTTTCCTGTCTCTATACACAGATAGATTAACACCATGTATGAATGCTGTGACCCTTTGACTCCCTTATTTACCGTTAGGATCCGTCACCTGCACTGGATAGTTGGCCTCCAGGGACTGTGGGAGAGACAAGATAAAATTAGAATGAAAATGAATCAGACGGCTGTAAACTTTCCATTCAGTTTATAACACTGAGGCAACATTTCACATAGTGGTCTGTGACTGTGTGTGGAGGACTCTCTCTTTGTGTGCTAAGACATGGAACAGCCTGCTGCAACCTGTCCTCCAATGAGCCCTTGGGTGCTACCAATCACAGCAGTGCGTTCAGTTATGGTACATTTCTTTAGAAGATTACTGACATTCTGAGGAGGAACAATGAGAAATCAGTGCAAAGCAAACTGAACAGAAGACAAGTCAAGGTAATAAGACAGTTAATGGGAGAAAAGAATAAACAAAAGGTGCTTACAAATTCTGCCACAAAGCTGGTGGTGTCTGTGTCCTCCACAGGTTCAGAACTGCTTCTGTCTGTTACAAAAGAGGATAGCAGTATTGATCACCAATCGATCAGCTGCAGAGATGCACAGGAAAGCCACATCCTCCAGCCAACGAGGACATTCTGCTGCTGAGTATGACGTAGTTCGGACATGTTAACGTAGGCAGTCAAAGTGGGTAGTCATGACACATTAATAAGAGGCAAACTGTCTTTGGGAAGGGCAGGAAGACTTTGAGATGATATCCCTTCATGTCATGAGCCTACTTTCAGGTGAGCTACATCAGTCTTGCCAAATAACCATGTGAAGTGTAGGTTTAGGTGTGTCTATCCTGCAAAAGAAAAACAGCTTTTAGTGCTTGAAAGCTTCTCCCAAACAATGACATTAGTGTTCAGCACTGAAAAAGAATATTTCTAACAAGCACATTCACGGATGAGTTGGGAGAGCAGCACAAAGGCAGCTTTTTAGCTCCACGGAATACCTGAACAGGGCCATGTGGGCCTCCATCACTCTACGTCACTGCAAAGCCATTGTAATAAAGACCTCAGCTGGCCTTTCTTGGGTTACACTCTATGACGATGAAACTGAAATGTGCATGAGGGACTAGAATTAGGATTAAGTGATCAGGTGCGGACTGTTTCCTTCATACAGCTTTCAAGGTGTTTCACTTGAGAGAGCAGTCGTGTGTAGGTCCACAGAGGCCGTGTTACCGGCCTGGATATCAGCTGAATGCTTTGTTAGAACTAGTCATATACTTTTGGTCCTTATTAACTATTTTCCAAAGGAATACACATAATAAAGAATAAATAACAACAAGGCATTCACTTTTATACAATTCAAATACAAAGCAAATTCTCACCTTGTGTTACTTGCGCAAGTTTGTCCACATGTCTACTGTCATGTAGACACCAACAAGATTTCATCAATCATGCCTGACATAACCACTATTGCTGCTTGTACATGTCATATCATAACAAATGTTATCTCAGAATGGAGTTTGGTCTTAATTGTAGAAAATAACACTGCAAATAGCATTGTATTTTTATGATTATGTTCGTATAATGTATAAATTTGACCCCGTCTAGGGTCCAAGTTGATTTTGACATTGACATTACATTGCGAGTGGTCAAGCGCCTTCACCCAGTTTGCAGAGCTCTGATGACATAAAAAATGGCATAAAACCACTCTCCTGATCAATCACAAAACTCAATAAAGAAACTTCTTTGATATGGCGATCTACTGAAAGGAGCAATGATGCAAATCCCGAAGTAGGTAAGTAACTTGAATAATTCGATTACAAAAATAGAAAATTGGCATGGTTCGGCCGTGTTCACACTACACCTTTCCATTGACGGACCTCATTGACTTTGTGTGCATGGGCTTGCGTCACATTATGCCAAAATGAATTGTGGGTCCCCTCCGCATCCCTTGCTTCGCTCACGTGAAAAAAAACAAAAGTTGAGAAAACATAACATAACCAAATAACCCTCTCTGGGTTCTTCACAGAAAAAAGTCAGGAAATAAATAATAACACTATTTATGAAATCAATAATAATCAAATAACCCTCTCTGGGTTCGCCTGGACTTTGCAAGTTTCGTGCACCGCACAGGCTCGCGCAGGCACACCTCCCGTCTCGCCCACCGGCGCAAGTGGGAAAGAGGGAGGAGAAGAAGGCGTGAGTGGGAGACGAGGAGGAGACAAGGCCTGGACTGGGATTAATACAGCCGATTCAGATCTTCACCAATCAAATGAGCTCCTCTCCTCACCTTTAATGCGCCAAGGCGAGGTTCAGTGCAAGTTTCGTCACTTGACAACCCAATGACAGAAGCAGCGCCGCCGCTCCCACCACATGCATCACACGCTGTGCGTGAGTATAGTCATAATACTTATAATGCCGATATTATATCACTATAGAAATTGTAGGCACATTTTAGGCATGTCTATCACAAAACAGGGTCAGGGCGCACAGCAGTAGACATAATGGTGGCAAGAACCCGGTGCCTGCACGAGCCGGCCGGGCCATTCATCATCATCATTATCACCGTCTTCATCATCTGCACTCCACAGCTGCATCGGATTCCCCGTCCAACACCAGAACGGCGGGACACCGCTCAGACCAGCTGCAGCCCCAACTCCGGTTCCAGCTCGCGGCAAAGTTGCGCGTTTCTCCACGGACAACAGGCTGCCGAGACGCGAGACCAGGCACGAGCTGCTGTATTTTTTTTAAAGATTTGTTCAGGCATAGACGCATTTTATTAGCAGTGGATAGATATGAAAAACAGGAGAGAGAGAGGGAGGTGTGACATGCAGCAAAAGACCTTCGGACGGGATTCGAACCGGGGTCGGCGAAGTATGCGTACGTGTAACATACATGGCATGCGCTCTAACCACTCGGCCATCTGCGCGCCCCTAAAGCACTGTTTTTCGGCGGCGGCGCTGGACAGAAGACAGCAGCAGCAGCCCCAGATGGCCAGACTTTTCCCAGTATGAAACTGATGTTTTGGTCCGAGAGGTCCAAGTTTCAGCTGTGTTAATTCAGTCAGGCTGAGTTTCCGTTACGTGTGCCATCCGCCTTTGATCTGACGTCAGATGTGACGGGACAATCTATATATATATTCACGTGTTGATTCAATTAGTTGCATTAAAGCTGGGGTATGTAATGTTGGAAAGCTAGCAAGAGAGCTAGCACGATTTGAAAATAGCACCTCCTCCTGCCTCCTCTAAGTCCCCCCCCCCCTCCCGTCAGTGAGTCCGTCCAAGCTGATTCTTCCGGGATCAGTGAGACGTGAAGGCTGTGCACTCGCGCTTAGGCGGGGAGGGCGGGTGCAGAACTAGACATGAAGGCATCTTATTGGTTTTTTACTCCGACCAATCCGCGCCCTTCGGTGCGAGGGGCGCAGATTGGTTGTTTGTTTTCTCAGTCCCACGGCGGCCACAGAGCTCTGTTTAATTCCGTTCCTTTTCCTGATGACATAATGTACTGATCCCTCTGAAATTAGACGGGCCATTCCCCCAGTATAACAAAAAGTGCTTCTGAACAGGATTACATACCCCGTCTTTAAGTAGTGTTTGTTGTGATTATTTATTGCATTTAAATGTGCCTGGAACTGTGGAAACCTGCCTGTGAGGTCTTGGTGACGTGTGCGCACTGCGCGCCGGTGAGCCAAACTGCCACTCCGCCAGCTGTAATTTGCCTTACGCCAAGAGTAGACCAGGTTGGCGCTGGCGGGCTTTCGGCGCATTCTCGGCTTCCACTGCGCCAAGCTGAATCTGTGACGCCTCCCCCTGCTGCGGCGCCACACCCATCTTGGTGCAGGCGATCCACCAAACTGCCAAACTGACTGACTGCAAGGCTGTGCTGGTCGAAACTTGAATTGCACCGGCTCTGCCACCCTGTGCCACCCTTCGCTGTGCCACGAAACTAGGACCCATTGACTTAGGAGGCCAGACCTGTCAGGTTATAACTATTGAGAACAGATTTTGTGTAATTATAATACTATACATCACAGCCGTATAATTGACTCTGTTACATAAACAGAGTAGAGAGATGAAAACCAAAAAACACACACGCACGTGCACACACAGACGCACAGACGCACACGCGCGCACACAGAACAACGTAAATAAAAGAAGTGTACAAACTTTTTGGTTACAGAAACATGGCTTATTAATTTTATGAGGATATGATGAAAAAAATAGCTCTGAATGAACAACAGCTGCAGAAGCGCTTGTCGACCGTCGCGGAGAAATAGTAGCATGTTCCATTTGTACTGTATGCAATAAATGCACCTTAATAAGTCACTCTCTCCTTGTGATCTTGAATACACTCTGGTTAAACAAAAATGTCAATGCAAATATAATAATTGCAGAATTGCAGACTGCTTGCTGTGCCACCTGACTTAATCCAACTGCACCAATACACCATCCCACGCGTCTCGTCTGTTTAGGGTTTTTTCGGTGGGTAGCACCGGGCCTGAAAAAAATTCTAGGGGAAACACTGCTTAGAGAGAGCACTGAGGAGGCAGAAATGACAGCTGTCCAATCAGGCGTGTTTGGCAATAATGTGCACTATGTTGAAGCGGGTTTAAAATGGATGGCTTTGAATGTCGAAAAAATCGCTTTTGTCTCAACTTGCGCCACAAGAGGCAGCCGCAGCAAAGGCAGCGTCCACGACACTGTCCTGTGACCGCAGGCACTCCACGACCGCATATGAGCGAGGGCCTGTCATGCTATGCAGTTTTAATTATTATTACTATTTAAATTACTTCCAAAAAAGGTTCTACATGTGCCCTTCACACGCTCTCATAAAAGGCTACTCCATCAAGTCCAAAGAATATTTGTCCCAGTACATCCCTGAATGTAGCCTACCATCGCTAGATGGCTACACACACACATTTATCTCGTCTCTCTCACTGCAATGCAAAATTATTTTGTATCTGATAACTCGATTAATCGATGGGATAATGAGTAGAATACTCGATTATAAAAATATTCCATAGCTGCAGCCCTAGCCCGAAGTCATCTCCAATAAGAGGTTCTCAATGAACACTTTTACTGTCATTAAATCCACTGAGAAGCCCCAATGACCAGGGCCCAGTATTTCAAAACTTGTAGTCCGGATCAGAATAATCCGGATAATGAAATCCTCCTTTTCTCAGTCA
Source organism: Eutrigla gurnardus (assembly GCF_963514095.1). Classification (NCBI taxonomy): domain Eukaryota; kingdom Metazoa; phylum Chordata; class Actinopteri; order Perciformes; family Triglidae; genus Eutrigla; species Eutrigla gurnardus. The sequence continues at coordinate 26,095,135 of NC_139925.1, forward strand.
TGGATCAAGGTGATCCTGCTGACTTTATCTGAGTCTTTCAAAACACTGGCCGGGTGGATCACCGTGATCCCGACCTGGCTGGATACGGATTACCAAGTCTCAAGTCTCCGCCTCCGGATCTGAAACATGGCGACTACTTCACGGAAGTAGCAGCTGGGAGCGCGACTTTCACGTCAAAAATGTAAGTTTACCGTCGTCTAATGTTTAGCGGTTTAAGGACCATATGAACGCCAACCAACATATCATGCTAGCTATATACTGTATATGAATTGTCACGTACTGAAAACCAGGCTGTAGCGATCTCGGCCGTGCTAACGGTAGCTAACTCTGCTCCATTGACTTCCGTGTGCAGCTAGCGGGCTAGCGGTCGCTGGCTTTGTTTACGAATTTTGCGGTCGATGGTTTGATTTACAAGGTAATAAATCTGACGTACATTATACGTATTTAAACTAACATCAACCTGTTCAGAGTTTATTAGCGTTACGTCATTGGCAACACAGCAGACTGAAAATAGGCTACATGTGTACAGACCACACACTGTGTATGTGTGTGTTGTGTATGAACTATGCAGTTCATTCAGAAGTGTCAGAATGCTACAGTAATGCTGGGAAAATCATGCTGTTGTCATCATGCACACAGTTTCTGTGACTATTGTGGATTCCAAATGAAGACAAAGATATCACTCATACTCCTTCCCTTTCTTCTACTTTCAGAGCCCACTCAGCTATTAAGGCCAGGGTCTGGATGAGTGCTGGAAATCCTTGGAAATGCTTCAATTGCAGTGATAAGTTGTTGGATTTTGAATAAAGTGTTTGAAATTGTAGTTGCATTATTTTCATGTATTATTGCTTAATCAGTGACACAATTAGATACATTTTTTCCATCCTAATGTGTCTCCCTTTATGTAGAAGGCTCTCACTAAACATAATTGTGGTCATTTAAAGCAAAATAGCATCTGATTTGGTTAAGTAAAATAATCAGTTTGTACACAAACATAGCCAAACACTTTTGCTACACCTTAAATGTTCTTAAATTACTCCAATTTGTTTCAAGTAATGCACTGACAATTTAGATTAAGTGTAATGAACATCTTGAGTAACAATATCTAGGAGAAGCGGAGCTGAGACATTGTCAATCCAAGTCAAATCCACCTCTGAGGTGGGATCCAAATGATCCTGAAATTTTGGTATCAAGTTGATCCAGATCTCTGCCTTACGTTTTGAAATACCCAAATCCAGCCCTTTATCTGGATTCAAGGGAGGATTGGATTACCAAAGCTGAATCCTGATCTTCAGGATCGGGATTCTCTGGATCTGTGTTGAAATACCCAGTTTTCAGATCAGATCATGATTTAATCCAATCCGACCAGGATAATCCAGTGGATCACTTTTGAAATACTGGGCCCAGGTGATTGATATTTTAACATTCTTCAATTTTCAGCCATCACTTACTGTGAAAAATCTCCCACACATGAGCATCCGTCATGACATGGACACTCAACTGTTCATGGAGGCACAAGTGTCATTACTATGCCTTTTCAAACACACACACACACACACACACACACACACACACACACACACACACACACACACACACACACACACACACACACACAACTAGGCCAAAGTGCTTGCAAGGTGTCACGGTGGTATTTTCCAGTGTATAGCGGTGCACTTCCTGGCTGCTAATAACTCTACATCTCCTAATGACGTATTACTTGCACTTAAACACTCTGATCTCGTACTGACAGTCGATTTCTCATTAGGAAATTAAGCGTTTTCATTGTTTTTTTTAAACAGCAGAAGGAACAGTAGGTGCCAGTGTCATCCCTTAGAGGGAAAATTAAAGGTAAAACCCCGTCACCACACTTCTGCAGACCAGCCCACACAAGTCTACTAGGAAATGTTGACATAGTACAATTTGCTCTAATGTTGCTTCAGTCTCTCTATTCCTATGGTCTATATTAGTCTATTAGTTATGGGGATATACCAGTATGAAATCAATAAATCATGGCTAACATGCTGAACACACTACAGTGCACACTAATGATTTCGAATCATGTATATATTTAAATGTTAATTGTTCTACTGGAATAATTGCTTTAAGTTAGACGCACTGATCACGCTCATTTGATGCATGTCAACTGATGCTCCTGCAGCATGCACACACCACAGAACCAGGAACTGTGAGCGCTCCCTACTTAGGGGAAGTTTTTTTATATTACAGTCGATTATACACCCCTTAATACCTCATCTTTTAAATTAGGGGTCCCCAAACTTTTTCCTGTGAGGGCCACATAACTTTTCCCTTCTCTGATGGGGGGCCGGGGTCAGTTTGTAACAGAAAAAGTTTGACGATCGCAGGGGTGCCTAAACGTAAAAATGTATTGTTTTCCAGAAAGCCACACATAACCAAATAACCCTCTCTGGGTTCTTCACAGAAAAAAAAAGTCAGGAAATAAATAATAACACTATTTATGAAATCAATAATAATCAAATAACCCTCTCTGGGTTCGCCTGGACTTTGCAAGTTTCGTGCACCGCGCAGGCTCGCGCAGGCACACCTCCCGTCTCGCCCACCGGCGCAAGTGGGAAAGAGGGAGGAGAAGAAGGCGTGAGTGGGAGACGAGGAGGAGACGAGGCGTGGACTGGGATTAATACAGCCGATTCAGATCTTCACCAATCAAATGAGCTCCTCTCCTCTCCTTTAATGCGTTAGGGGAGGTTCAGTGCAAGTTCCGTCACTTGACAACCCGATGACAGAAGCAGCGCCGCCGCTCCCACCACGCGCATCACACGCTGTGCGCGCGTATCATAATAATAACAATGCCGATATTATAAAAAACAGGAGAGAGAGAGGGAGATGTTTTGGTCCGAGAGGCTGAGTTTCCGTTACGCGTGCCATCCGCCTTTGATCTGACGTCAGATGTGACGGGACAATCTATATAGATATAAATTCATGTGTTGATTCAATCAGTTGCATTAAATAGTGTTTGTTGTGATTATTTATTGCATTTAAATGTGCCTGGAACTGTGGAAACCTGCCTGTGAGGTCTCGGTGACGTGTGCGCACTGCGCGCCGTCAACCAAACTTCCGATCCGCCAGCTGTAATTCGCCTTGAATGAATGGACTTTATTTACGCCTTGCGCCGAAAGTAGACCAGGTTGGAGCTGGCGAGCTTTCAGCGCAGTCTCGGCGAGGCTTTTTGCCACGAAACTTCCGCTACGCCAAGCTGAATCTGTGACGCCTCCCCCTGCTGCGCCGCCACACCCATCTTGGCGCAGGCGATCCACCAAACTGCCAAACTGACGGTGCGCAAGGCTGCGCGGGTCGAAACTTGCACTGCGCCGGCTGCGCCACCCTGCGCCGCCCTGCGCTGGTCTACGAAACTAGGGCCCATACAGTGCATGACTGCACTGTATATGAAAAAAAAAAAATCAAAATGCATCTCTGGTATTGTTCAGGGGGCCGGGCCAAATGTGGAGGCGGGCCGTATCCGGCCCGCGGGCCGTAGTTTGGGGACCACTGTTTTAAATGATTGACATGATATGAATGAAAGTTAAACTAAATAATGTGAAATTGGTGTCACGCGATCCGCTAGATGAAAGTCGTATCAATCTGTTGCCATTCTTTGGATGACAAAAACACCCACTCCACCTGCAGAGTGAAGCTTCTCTTATCTGACACCACGCTCCAGAGAGCACGCAAACCCGCCTCCAAGTCATGAACGACAAGCAACTTTTGTAATTTTAACCAGTGACAAGTGACATGAGTATTATTATTATTTATTCATACTTCCTTCGCTTTATTTAAATATTGTCCTCTGGAGAAAGATTTTCCCCAAACAGTTGCTGTAGCTGCAGTAAAAAACAGCTTTACTTGCCTGTTGTTCTAGTAACGTTACATCCTGCTACCCAACACACAGAGAGACCTGTTGTTATAGTAACGTTACATCCTGGTACCCAACACACAGAGAGACCTGTTGTTATAGTAACGTTACATCCTGGTACCCAACACACAGAGAGACCTGTTGTTATAGTAACGTTACATCCTGGTACCCAACACACAGAGAGACCTGTTGTTATAGTAACGTTACATCCTGGTACCCAACACACAGAGAGACCTGTTGTTATAGTAACGTTACATCCTGGTACCCAACACACAGAGAGACCTGTTGTTATAGTAACGTTACATCCTGGTACCCAACACACAGAGAGACCTGTTGTTATAGTAACGTTACATCCTGGTACCCAACACACAGAGAGAGACCTGTTGTTAGTATAAACTTACATCCTGGTACCCAACACACAGAGAGACCTGTTGTTATAGTAACGTTACATCCTGGTACCCAACGCACAGAGAGACCTGTTATAGTAACGTTACATCCTGGTACCCAACACACAGAGAGACCTGTTATAGTAACGTTACATCCTGGTACCCAACACACAGAGAGACCTGTTGTTATAGTAACGTTACATCCTGGTACCCAACACACAGAGAGACCTGTTGTTATAGTAACGTTACATCCTGGTACCCAACACATAGAGAGACCTGTTGTTATAGTAACGTTACATTCTGGTACCCAACACACAGAGAGACCTGTTGTTATAGTAACGTAACGTTACATCCTGGTACCCAACACACAGAGAGACCTGTTGTTATAGTAACGTTACATCCTGGTACCCAACACACAGAGAGACCTGTTGTTATAGTAACGTTACATCCTGGTACCCAACACACAGAGAGACCTGTTGTTATAGTAACGTTACATTCTGGTACCCAACACACAGAGAGACCTGTTGTTATAGTAACGTTACATCCCGGTACCCAACACAGAGAGACCTGTTGTTATAGTAACGTAACGTTACATCCTGGTACCAGAGACCTGTTGTTATAGTAACGTTACATCCTGGTACCCAACACACAGAGAAACCTGTTGTTATAGTAACGTTACATCCTGGTACCCAACACACAGAGAGACCTGTTGTTATAGTAACGTTACATCCTGGTACCCAACACACAGAGAGACCTGTTGTTAGTATGAGTAACGTTACATCCTGGTACCCAACACACAGAGAGACCAGGGGCCTGTACTACGAAGCAGAATTTGTGCTTAGCGAGGTAACTTAAGCGTTAACCCTGGGTTTTCCGTCCTACGACACTGGTTCACTTCTTACTGGGGTAGATCGCCATGGTAACTTACGCTGTGGAGCTAACCTGCTCCGGAGCAGGTTATGTTCCTGATAAGAGATCAACGTGGAGAAACACACCGCCTACCGACTAATCAGCTGTCTTGGTGTGCGGATAAGAAGAAGAAAAAAAAAAAAAAGAAGCTTGGTGGATCGTGAGAGGGTCTCGTAGGAGAACTATAGAGTGTACAGAGACCGGCAAAACCCTTTTTCTGTCCCTGACAATGTTTTATATGAGAGATACAGATTCTCATCGGAGGGAAAGAGTTTTCTGTGTCAGCGTACAGCCTACTGACCACTTTGAATCATGTTTTTATATTTATTTGATTTGCTCCCAAGTCCGTTTTACACCACCGGGATTGCAGCTGAAAGAATGAGGCTGATATTGTCATAAACCACGTTATAAGAATACATCCAAGCAACAAATTCATTATTTTAAAGTTATATGTTTGGCCTTTTATTGCGGAAGGACATCGTAAGAGTTAAAGGGACAAGAGAGAGCGACGACATGATTTAAAAGACGGCCGCAGGGTGGATTCGAACCAGGGACCGCTGCAGGGAGCCTCGTAACATGGGGCGGTAACTCTACCACGAAGCTATCAGCGAAATTACTGCTGTCATTCACTACTACTAGGCTAATACTATTAATACGACTTCCGCATTCACACAGTCGGCGAGTTTTTGCCAGCTGTCCTTCCTGCATTTGGCAGATGAAACTGTTGCCTTTTGCCTGCATTATATGTTTAACTTCTTCGTATTTCTGTAAGATTACGGTTCGCTCCTCGTACGTGAAATACGCCGCTCCGCTGCCGTAGACTGATCCATGTTTGTGATTGGTCAAATGCTGCAAACGCCGCCTCTTTCATGTGCACGCGCTCATAGCTGGACAGGTAAACCCTGGGTTGACTTAAAGTGTAGGTCCGGAGTGAAATGGACCCTAGGTAATTTCCACCAAGACCTCCAGCCAAACACCCCCTCGGAAGCATTTTTATTGATGGTCAGCAGTGGTCAAGATAGGGCGATCAGCCGAACGGCTTCGTAATAGCGCTATGGTACTTACAGTATATCTCGTAAATTTCCCCACTAATAATGCATGGAATGTTACCAAACTTCTGCAGTAGTACACATAGGGTCTCTACTCACAAAACGAGGCATTTTAAAGTTTGTAAGTACATCAGGAGTTTATTTAAAAGTCGGCGTATACCTGGCTGTTTCCGTGACGCGAGTTTCACGCCAGCGTATGAAAAGGTTTCGCCGATTTTTTATAAATGCTTGTATTATCATGTCAACACTTGTCGGCCTGATAATATAAGCATTTATGAAAAAAAAATGTAAGCGAAACCTTTTCATACTCTCGCGTGAAACTCGCGTCACGGAAACAGCCAGGTATACGCCAACTGCCATTAAACACCAACGAAGAAGAAGCTGTGTAAACACGGTGCCGTCTAGGCAAACAGCGTAGCTTTAGCAGTAGAAGCTATCAGGCAAGTGTTCTTTTTAAATAAACTCCTGATGTACTTACAAACTTTAAAATGCCTCGTTTTGTGAGTACAGACCCTATGTCTGCTACTGCAGAAGTTTGGTAACATTCCATGCATTATTAGTGGGGAAATTTACGAGATATACTGTATGTACCATCGCGCTATTACGAAGCCGTTCGGCTGATTGCCCTATCTTGACCACTGCTGACCATCGCTAAAAATGCTTCCGAGGGGGTGTTTGGCTGGAGGTCTTGGTGGAAATTACCTAGGGTCCATTTCACTCCGGACCTACCCTTTAACGAGTTGATAACCAGCTTTGTGTGACCGCTTATCTCCGATTGCCTTTGTTAGGGTTACTTAAGCTGGATCTCTGAAAGATACCCTGGGTATGTTGAACTCACTTCGTAGTACAGGCCCCTGTTGTTAGTTACCTGGATAACCTGTTTACCTTTTGCAACACTGAAAGTTGAATCTCTAACTTCAACAACCTAAATTTTCTAACTAAATCAGCACAAAACACTTTCTAGATATTGGTACAGATATAAGCTTTAACTAAAATAATACATATTTAAAAAGAAAATGTAATCTATTGATAAATTAATTGTTTTGTGAAAAATGCCCACTAGAATGTCCCAGAGACCAAGACCATGTCTTCAAATGTCTTGTTTTGTCTTACAGTTACAGTAGAAAAGCAGCTGACTAATCTAAAAAGCCCTCGAATGAACCAAAAAGGAAATATTTAAAAAAAGTCTAAGTAGGTGACGGTATTACCACGTATTGAAATTGTAATGTAACAGGTTACCTATCTCAAGTAGGTTTTCAGTAATGGTAATGGTTGCCTGGAAGGTAGATAACCATCATATTCTTCAGGAAAGTATGCAGTAATGTAAATGGTATGATTCCTTGGTAATAAGCTCAAACTACCAGCAAACATACTTAGAAACTGCAACCGTGGGTGGTATTCCCCTTTAAATTTAGTGCATTAAGTATTAGGACTTACAGGCAGTTACCCAATTATCAGGTGTAAGTCGAACCCCAGATCAGTTGAGCATTGTTTCCCTCTCTCTAGGAATGCAGCGACATGTAACTGCACGCTCTGGATAAAGTTCAAGAGATGAAATATAAACCACATCAGAATAAATTGCTAAAGGCCATAATTCCACACAGGTGAACCCAGCTTTTCTGCATTTTGACCACCCATGTCTGCTGTCTGTGTCGTAGGCTGTTTGCTGTATGACTTTGTTTCCACACACGAATGGAGGTGAATGGCATGCCAATACCTGACCCAGGCCACAGCGAAGTCTAGACTGAAAGCAGCTTTATACACACACCTTATACAAACTCTCTGCCACATATGTAACATTACTGCTAGTGTGTCTCTTTCACTATGTGTGAGCTGTACAGGCTCAGACAGGTATAGTAATATATTACCTCTTTAATGACATATCCAAACTGGATGCTTCTTCCTGATCTGTGTCACATTAAAACATTCCCCAAAAGCCGACAGTACTTTTTAACAGCTAAATATACTGTACCATCTGTCACATTCTAGGAAATGCACTTCCTCATTCTTACATGAGAAGTTTTATACCAGTCTTATCTCTATGTGTTACAGAGGTTAGCTTCATGAGTGCAGTTACCGGGAGCCCCCCCACAAATTATTAAAAATTTAACAAATGTATTTTCAGACTTCACATTCTTCACATTTTAGATTCACATCTAAAAAGCAATGATTGAAATGTTGGAAGAAATAATGTTTGACAAATATATTTCTGAATCCACATTCCATCTCTGGTCTCCTCCACTACCATGCAAATTAATGGGTAGTTTCTTACACATGACATCAGCAGTGATTTATAGTAGTATAAGTTGCATACGAGCAAAAAAAAACAAAAAAAAAACTTTTGTATTCCCTTTAATCCTGACATTGGCTCTGCACCCCTGGTTAGCTTAGTATAAAGATTGGAAACGGCTAGCCTGGCTCTGTCCAAACTTATTGTACTACGGCTGAACGATTTTTCTTTTTTAATAGAAATCACGATTTAGAACACTGCAATTAACTGTCCATGCATTTGTGACCTCAAGGCTGGACTATTGTAATTCCTTATTATCAGGCTGTTCTAATAAATCTCTTCAAGCTCTCCAGCTGGTCCAGAATGCTGCAGTGCGTGTTCTGACTAAAACCAGAAGAAGGGATCACATTTCTCCTGTATTAGCTTCTCTGCACTGGCTGCCAGTAAAATCCAGAATATAATTTAAAATCCTTCTCCTCACTTACAAGGCTCTTAATGGTCAGGCACCATCATATCTTAAAGAGCTCATTAAACCCTTCTTGTCCTTACTTGTAGTTCCTAAAGTCTCCAAAATTAGAACAGGTGCCAGAGCTTTCAGCCATCAAGCTCCTCTTCTGTGGAACCGTCTTCCAGTTCTGTTTCGGGAGGCAGACACTGTTCCCACATTTAAGAGTAGGCTTAAAACCTTTCTCTTTGACACCGCTTATAGCTAGGGCTGGCTCAGGTTTGCCCTGAGCCTGCTCTTAGTTAAGCTGCTATAGGCCTAGACTGCCGGGGGATTTATTTATAGTGACACACTGAGCCCCCCCACCCTCTCTCTCTTTCTCTCTCTCTGTATGTTCCCCGGAGTCCCTGTGCTTTCTTGCCTAGCAGGTCTCCCTGGACCGTGGTGGAACCGGATCCAGACTGCACCAAAGCTGTGGTCTTGTTTGACTCTCACCGCCAGTATTTTTAAGGCGGCTGACTATTGATTAAAGTAATTTACTAAAATCAGCATCTCTACTGTTACTAACTTGACTACTTCCGGGATTACTCCTGGGAGTCTGGCTATGCTTTCTGGTCCAGCAGAGTCCACTGAGGTCCTGACCGATGCAGACTGCTAACTGGCCTGATGCTGGAAACACCACATTGTAGCTTCACCTGCCTGCTGTGTGTCTGCTCAAATACTCCTGCTTTTAGGTCTACAGCGACTTGGTAAGGATGGATCCATCTCGGCGTGGCTGTGCCTGCTGCCATGGACTACTACTGTTGATACTATCTCTTAAGACTACCACTACTGCTAATGCTACTACTAAATTATACAGACTAAAAAGGCCAGCCTGTTTACTCTTACAGTCCAACAAAAATCTCTCCTGTACAAAAGAACCTGATGCAAAATGAAACTGACTCTCTATCTAAAAGCTTGTAGAGTTACAAGACCGTAATGAAAGGAGCTGAATCTGAACAGCCTGTAGGAGCACCGTTGTACCAGTGGGGGGGCTGCAGAGACCATGCAGGAATTGCTTGTTTTCCATAATATGGCCCCTTTAAAAAAAACCCTGCAGCCTAATAATGACATGGTAGCATAATCACAATGACATGACATCTCCATTAAAATGACATGTAGACCTAGACCTGCTAACATTGGTAAGACAGGTTCATATTTGAGTGAGGCATCAGGTGGAGGGCACACTGTCCATCTTTAATGAAGAGGTAGCCTAGGGGAACATTTTTCTGTTTGCTAACAAACAACTGAACATAAATCATTACGTGACCAGCTTACCTGCTGAAGCTCTGCTTGATTCTTCTCCTCTCCATGTCCATCATCCATTTTTCTTTTGAAATATTTCAGCTCATCTAACAAAACGTAATTTGCGCCATGAGCCTTTTATTTAGCAATTATCAGCTACCTAGCCCTCATAACGCACGTGTGTGTCTCCTCAGCACACAATTAGACTGATATTGGGGCAGGCTACTGTGACAAAGCACACTATTGTACAAGACAATTGATTATTCGATTTGTGAGGCTATTTTATCAGCTCACCTTGATTGGTTGTCATCAGAGACAACCAATCAAGTGTTAAGAAATGACAATAATAAGGATCATCGTTGTCATCCAAACTTTCGAACGTGCATCAGTGGGCTCCGACTCAGAACTTTTGTTTTGAACTTTGTTTCACAGGCAACTGTGACGTATCAGGTGCATGGTTTTCAGTGAATCAACGATCAGAGAATACGGCCGTGTTCATCACGGCCGTATTCGCTGATCGTTGATTCACTTTTGTAGGGAGATGTGCTGTTAGACATCAACAGAAAATGAACGGGAGAACGTTTTTATGTTGGCGTGACATTTCGTTCGTGTGAGTGACAGCGTGAGATTGATGGTGAAAGCGTGAGTGTCACGCCAGGAGCGTGAGAGTTGGCACCCCTGCCAAACCCTTCCCCTGACCCCCATCACATATCTGGCAACCTACGCTGCAGGCATAAGTAAAATGCTTCCAGTATCCAACTGAAAACTAAACACTAGAAAAACGATAGATCCTGTTACTCAGGACAATCACCAAAACAAGGTATGAATAGTTTTGAATTTCTACCAAAGAAATAGCTGATCTAAAATAGTATGCTGAGACGGATGTTGCTGATGTTGAATCTTTCCATTTACCTCCATTGTATTGAAGTGGAGACACACATCTGAGACATTTCTAAAAACCCAGGTCCCAGAACAATAAATCCCAAACCGTCTGCATGGCTCGATACAATGAGAACAAAACCCCCTCCAAACCCATCGAAAAGACTTCTTTAACATGTTTGCGAACAGATCAACTACAGCTCCAAATACAGCTCGACCAGAAGCTGCCAATAAAAACTCATATTAGTCAACCACTAGACCTGCAGGAAGTTATTTACGTCAACATTTCCGGAACTGTGCTGGAAAGTTCAAGAAAGAAGGTTGAATCAGGTGACAGCTGCCTGGTTCACAAGACCCACTGTGACAGCTTTAAACCCACGTTTGCCATCAGTGTAAATGCATTAGTGTTATCAGACTCAGCTGCACTGCTGTGGTTCATGTCCTTCTGACATTACTCAGCTGTGGTATGAACGATGAAAAGAAGTCACGCACCAGAAAATAACTGAAACTCCCAGATTCTTTCATGTAAACAGACATTGGGGGTAGGTTGTCAGTCTTTGTAACTTGATAATAAGGATAATAACGATAACATAATGTTTGCTGATGTTTTTCCATATGTTGTCCAACTGAAGAAATTAATATCCAGTAAAGTTACAACTGAACCATCTTGACTCGGCCACTTTTACCTGAAAATCCCACATCCTGGCTCATAGACCGAATTACAGTTTAGTAATGGTGCAGGGAACGCCAGTGTGTAGTTGGATCACATGGGAGTGCACACAAACAGCCAGTGTGAAGTAGGGCTGCCGAAATGTGTTTTCTAACATTAGCAAATCTCAGCCTCCTAGCCTTGGCCTACCTGCATAAACGGATGCTTTTGACACGTGAAGTCTGATGAACAATAAAGTTTTCTGAATCACAATCTCACTATCAGAAATAAAAACTAATGTGGTTGGCCATCATCGACGACGACGTGCAGGACAACATTGGAGTACGTAATAAGAGCTTCTGCTGTTAAAAATCATATGCTTATAGACAGGGGTGCCTCAATAGCACTTGAGGCCCCTGGGCTATGGAGATTTTTGAGCCCCCCCAGATGCCACTGTAGAGCAATCTCTACTGGACGGAATAACAAAGACCCATTTGGCAGCGTTTAGCTAAAAGTGGTAACTAACATATTTATGAATGGTTATAAATCATTAACTAATACATTACAGACCAGGGTTATGATCTCTTTTAATCACTTTTTAAAACCCATGTTTTATGTGATGCTGTACTTTTATTTATTTTCTTTTGCTTTTATTGCATCTTATTGCATTTGTTTTTGCTACATTAATTTCTTATTTTATTTAGTTCTTCATATTCATTTTTATTTAACAACTTGGGTTGTAGCCAGGCAGCAACCTCTGGTTCTGAAAAGCACCTTAAACCTACCTTCTCTCTACTGGCCATCAGGGGGAGAATCCTCTGGTTTAAAAATAAGTCTGTATACATGGACATCTACAGTATGAGAAAATGGTCCTACTTCTCTCTTGATGTATTATCTCAGTAAACATTGTAAACATGAGTTTATGGTCTCAATCTCTAGTTTCAAGTCTTCTTCAATCCAGCATGATGTTCATTTAGTACATTATAGTCTATGATCTAACTCCAAGCTTCACAACCGTAGTCCACAAACCAATTGGTGACATCATGATGACTACGCCCACTTCTTATATGGTTGTCGTTACCCTTAAGGAGGACTAAGAAAAAGATGAATGTGTATTTTACACTTAATATCCTGCCTGTTTTTTAGGCAAAACTAAAGGAAGATTACTATATCTAAAAATATCGAGTATTTTATAAAACAACGTCATACCTGCAGCATAGAGAGGCTTTTGAAACAAATACGTTCAATAAATAAAACTGTCTCCACAAACACACACACACACACACACACGCACACACACGCACACAAACACACAAACACACACACACACACACACACACACACACACGCACACACAGTCAGTGCATACAGCTAACACATAAGGCACATTGACTGTTTTTTAGGGGTGTATAAACTCAGTGGTACTGTA